>NC_071267.1:25168838-25488838 GCF_023375685.1 Ictalurus furcatus | reverse complement strand
TCTCGTCTACTCCAGCGGCTTTACTGCTGCAGGTTCCCTCCACCTCTCAACGATCTCCCCAGTATTGGACAGTGTTTCCCCACCCTTGCTGAGAACAGGCACCGAATGGTTTGCCCAAACAACTTTGAAGCCGTTCACTAGTAATTCTCCATGGCCTCTCCAAACTGCTCTCATCCCAAGCTTTCGCTTTGGTGACCTCCCCTGCGGCCGCCCTCTTGACCAGCCGTTACCTTTCAATTGACCTATATGCGAGCATCGCTCGGAAGGCCTCCTTCTTCGACTTGGCAGTTTCCCCCACTGCCGGTGTCCATCAGCGGGTCCTGGGGTTGCCACCTTGACAGGAACCAACCGCTTTCACAGCTTGTTGACGCGGCGTCCACAATTGAGGTCTTGAACAAGGTCCATTCAGACTCAATGTCCTTGGCCTTACTGAGGATACAGGAGAAATTTGAGGTGGGAGTTGAAATCTTTCCTCACAGCATCATCAGTCAGACGTTCCCAGCAGACCCTCACTGCTCATTTGAGTCTCCCGGGTGTATCTGGCCGGTGTCCCATTCGTCGCATCGAACTCACCACCAAGTGACGATCAGTTGACAGCTCTGCCCCCCTTTTCACCCAAGTGTCCAAAACATACAGCCTTGGGTCAGATTATTATAAATTATAAAGTCAATCACTGACATTCTGCCCAAGGTGCTCTTGTACCAAGTACCCCTATGAGCATCCCTGTGCTCGAACATGGTTTTTGTTATGGACAATCCATGACTAGCACAGAAGTCCAATAACAACTCACCGCTCAGGTTCAGATCAGAGAGGCCGTTCCTCCCAATCACCCCCCTCCAAGTATCTCCGTCGTTCCCTCTGTGTGCATTGAAGTCTCCTAGTAAGACTACAGAGTCGGTAGGCTGCACCCTATCGAGCACCATACACCCACCCCTGGAGCCAGGCCTGGGGGTGGTGTTCGTCGGTGAGCACCTGGTGGCTGGGCAATCTACGTAACCCGGCCAAGGGTTGAACCTCCATGTTCACCTTCAGCCTCCAACCTTGGAGGTATGAATGTCCTGCAAATATCTAATACATTGTAAAACCAACTTTACTGTGGAAATATAAAGTCATAATTTTCTAAAAGCTTTCTCATTTCTCAATCTTGAGATGCCAGGTTATAATTTTGAGAACTCTAATAAAAATATTAGTTTTGAATAATTTTGAATAAAATATTGGTTTTATAGTTCAAATGACAGAAATGTCTTCCACAAGTTTAATACCTGCCATTCAGTGATATTAATTTTCATATGCAGTCTCTTTCAATGACTCTCAGACCGCAGTAAATTAAACTGCAGGTGCTAAAATTAAACTATTTTCCATTGCCTACATCATGTATTTTCAAAATGTACACAGAAACACCCCACATTGTATTTTAAATAAGGTAAACATACAAAACCTATGCTATTTTAGCCACATGAAAGATCAAATCCATCGTAAACTCAGTGAGTAAATCGGCTTGGACATTTGTTCTGGATGTTTTTACACACACAAACCTGAGTGTATATCAAACGTGCAATATTTGCATTGGCTACAAAGCAAAGGCAGTGGTGTGAGCTGACACAAGGTGACACGGGATGGGAAGGATGAAAGAGTTGAGCAGCTCGGTTTAGAAAAAGGCTGTCACACTGAAGTGGTCTGTGCTGTAAAAGTGTTGTCATACCTCATCTAGCCCGTCAGCTAACCTTGTGCTTCAGGTCAAACTTGTGTGATCAGAGAGTGGGGCACTCGTTAAAGCCAGATCTGTTGGCTAGAAGTCAGAGCTGTTCACCTGGTTAAAGGCTGCAAGCTGTGATCCAAGGCAGTCACGTCTGCTCTGATTACTGACATCAGTCCAGACAATAGAAAACAACAAAAAGGCAAACAAGATAAGATTTGCAGTCATTAATCAAACATGTGATTAAATAATTGTAATAGTTAGAGACTGCATTTCATCATTGTGCCTGCCATATATCCATATTTTGTGATGCAGCAGGCATTTCATTTTAGCACTTATGTAAGCATACTGTATGTAAGGAATAAAACACTTAGGGATGTGCAGATAGAGGAAAATAATCCACAACAGGGTTTTGTGATGCAGCCTGATGCAAAGCAGAGTCGTATCAGCTGTAAGTAGATTATTTTCCAATAACAGCATGTCCCAATGTGTTTCCGCTGCATACACTGTTGAAGTGGATGGACTTTCTGCCAACACAGTACACATCCTACTCAATTTCCTCAAGCAGAAGGGTCATGTTCAGCTCCTAATGAACCTCGAAAGGTATAATCCTGAGAAGCACTGCTGAGTATCGGACATCGTGGACACGAGCGTGACCTCATCCACATACATGTGGCCATTCCACAAGCTGGCTTTCTGGGGGTTTTTACAGACTTTATTTAGAAAGGGGGTAATGCTGCATTCCACTTTGGACATGTATTTCACACTACCCGACCTCCAACAAGAAAAAGTGCATTGGAACGGCCATTTCAATTGGAATTCCAAGTTGGGAACTTGGGCAACATCCACCTTACAAGTTCTCTGGCATCACCAAACCTGACGTTACAACAACTTGCTTTTGGGTATGCATGTTCTTCCAAGCCGAAGCACTGGAACGCTTCTACTCTGGAAAATCAACTTGGATTGCAAACAATGCAAACTTTCTCTGTAACTATTTGCCAGCCTACTTAACTATTGCCCAATCTAATTAGCACACATGTACCTCATTAAGCCTAGTCTGCTCACAGTGCAAACTCTTGCCCTAGTTATATTCAGCCTTTTTTTTTCTGTTTTTTAGCTGTGCTTTTAGGGTCCTCTGCATTTCCTTGTTTACTCGTTCCAGCTCATAGTCTGGAACACATTTGTACTTGTAGACATTTACAATAAGGCTCATTGTTTGTATCCACCCACCTCAATATTATGACAGCAGTTGGATGTGCTTTCTACACCGTTAAGCAAATCTGCTTCCTTCTTTCAGCAATGATGTCAACAACTCACTGGTTTCTTATTACAACATATCAAGAGGAAAAATAAATGTATCATTAAAGCCTAGTATTAAACTTTAATCATATGGTGGTCGGTTGCATAGTAAAACAAAAAGAGAGCGAGAGAGAGAGAGAGAGAGAGAGAGACCTATGTTACTGTGTTATACACAAAGTGTGTAATGGTATGGAGAATATAGAAAGATCAAAAGGTCAGAATTTTTACACATTAAGCCTTACAGTATTTATCAAGCTGGATATGAATAGATTTAGGCATAATTTGTTCATATGAGCTTTCACACAAGAGATTTGGTATTCATGAAAATCCTGTAAATTTGATAAAAAATGTCCATATCCTACTCGTGCTCCTGAGTGTGTGTAAATTCAATAATCTTCTTGATTGTAAAATCAAGAAGACTAACTAATGTAAACCTCAACTTGATTGACTTCAAGTCACATAATTTGCATGGATTACTGTACTTATATCAATTCAACAAGCTTTATTGAAATATCATGTCAACTTTAAATGACTTTTTTCCCCCATTTATAGCGTTTTATGGGCGTCCCTACATGCAAATGAGCTGTGAACTCCCAGAATCCTCAGCGAGACATGTCACAACCACAAACTACATGGGTGCTTCCCAAAACTCTAATTAATGCCTCACTGATTCCAACCTCCCTCAGCCTGTAACCTAGAAATCGACCAATTATCGATTTCCTCCATCTTTAAAGATACCAATTCTTAAAATGACCTCAGATGAACCAGTGAACAAGGTATGAGGATACACTAGTCCCTCCTACATGGAAGTATTTGTTGTTGTTGTTGTTGTTTTGGTGCATGACGTAATCAGTATAATTGCTCCTTTTCTCCACAATAAATGATACAATAATAAGAAACACATATACAAAAACGAATAAACATGTACGTTTCGATGTCTCCAATCGATTTCTGAGGGAGGAGCCAAGATTTGAAAACAGCAAGCAAAGAAAGAAAATGAGGAGAATTGAACCCCTAACTCCAACCCTGGAGGTGTGAGGTGAACATGCTAACCACTTAGCCACCGTGTGAACTGTCCAAAAGCTACATGTGTAAATAATCACGTGACTCTCATGTCTCAAGTTCATGCGACTCTTCTGTAATGGCAGTTATCCCGGAATCATTATACTAAATTTCCCAACAGTACCTGAAATATTACTGTACTATTCTTTGAGTGGGGAATCCCTTGGAATGTTCACTTCACTAATTGAGTCTCAGAGACACATTCGGGAATTATTTATAACCCTTATCAGCTGTGTGACATGTGATACAAATGCTGTTTAGCCTCCCTCAAATAACAGTTTCATCATTGTGCCAGAGATATCATTATACACATCACCCCGGCTCTCCCACTGATGCTCCTGCTGGTTTCCTTTGTTCCAGTGGAATAAATCTTTTCCACTCAGACGTATGCCTAGAAATTATTCTCTTGGCACTGCTTGAGTGTCTCATAATCAAAGCTACATGTGCATAAATGTGTGTTCATGTGTGTGTGTGTATAATATAAGGAATAAAACACTTCAGGGCATGCTTTTATAGAAAAATAATCAATGATTATGATTATTATATAATACTGAGACATTCACAAAATGCAGTGGACAATAGGGGCGTTATTCCATTTCATCAAGCAGGAAAGATGAAAACATCCCAATATTCATATAAAACTAATCTTTTTGTTATTTATATTTAACTTCATTTGCATATCATCTACTTGTTCCTCATTTTCAAAACTCAATATATAGGCGCATTGTACAAAACGGATTTCATCAAAATCAAATAAATGAAATTCATGTCCTGCGTTGGCTTTGCGGTGGTGTAATTGCCTCCAGACCTGCAGGTAAGCTCCTCTAACAGACTAATTCCTTTTAAACCCCGGATGTTGTGTATATAAACGTCTATTAAAATTAAATGCGCAGTCACAGTGCTGTAATATAGAGCTGGGTCTTTGGAGCATCATCTTACATTTCATGGAGCATGGTGCCGTTCCATGTTCTAGATGAAATACTTTACTCTTAAAACACATTGAACTTCAACACAAGACAAATTATTTCATTCACAGCCCTCCTCGTAAGTGTTTATAAACCGATGCTTGTAATTACATGACTGAAGATAAATATGACCACAGTACCAGGGAATGGAATTCGGAAATGGACAGTACACTTAATCGATTATGGTGTCAGAAGTGTGTATATATATATAATGTGGAATAGTGAAAACACAGTTCAGGGAAGCTTCTTCGAAGGAACCAAGACTCGGAATGGGGATCGTATCCTCCTCTAGTCACCATGAGTTATCAGGTAGTATAGGAATCGGAGAAATGACCATGAGATTGATGAACAGATCTGGTCAGCAGCAGAAGCAGCAATGTTATGTCCGCTGTATAAGTCTGCAACGGTGAAGCAGGAGCTTGCAGACAAAGCTCCCTAATTAGAAGTCAATCTATGTTTATTTAAAATCTGTATCCTGTGTTTAGATGTTTCTGTAAAGCTGCTTTGTGACAATGTCCATTGTTAAAAGCGCTACACAGATAAACTTGAATTGAGTCCGTGTCCTCATGTATCACCACAAGCTGTGGGTAATGGCTAAAAGAATAAGGTTGGGATTACAGGTTGCTGAAATGAGGTTCCTCTGCAGGGTTGCTGGACTTTCTCTACCTGATAGGGTTAGGATCTTGTCAACCTGGGAGCCATTGCTTTTCCATGTTAAGGGAAACCAGTTGAGGTTGTTTGGACAATTTACAAGGATGCCCCCTACTCAGATCCCACTATAAATGTATCAGGCATGTCCAATTGCTTTAGAGACTATATCTGGGAGTCCCACTGGAGGAGCTGGAATCTGTGGCAGGAAAGGAAACATGAAAGGAAAATGAATGCAGGTTAACAGGTACCATTTACCTTTACATTGATTCATTTAGCAGATGCTTTTATCCAATGAGGAAATACAAGCAAAGCGATATATCAAGCGAAGAACAATACAAGTCGTGCTACCATGCAATATTTATAATAGAGTTCTAGAAAATCCAAGTGTGCAATATCGATATCAATATTTTACTCATCACCCCAATCAGTATACTCTAGGTGTAGGAGATGTAAGCGTAGTAAGCTACCAGTCACTGAAGAGAGTTAGAGCTCATAGTTTCCTGGATGGTTAAAGGGACTGACAGGCCTTGGTTTGGCCAAACCGTCATTTTAATAGTTATTAAAAATGGTAAATGGTCTGCAATTATATAGCACTTTTATCCAAAGCGCTTTACACTGCGTCTCATTCACCCATTCAAACACACACCAATGGTAGCAGAGCTGCCATGCAAGGTGCTAACCTGCCATTGGGAGCAACTTGGGGCTCAGTGTCTTGCCCTAGGACACTTCGGTATGTGGAGTCATGCGGGCCGGGAATCGAAGCACCAACCCTACGATTAGTGGACAACCCGCTCTACCACCTGATCCATAGCCACCCTATAAAAAAAATGTAGCCAAGGTAAGGTGTAAACAACACTACCACTCAGATGCATTTTGAAAGGAGGAGGACGTTGCTGAAGCTAGTGTAGGTTATTTGATATAAAAGACACACGGTGAGGTTGGGAATTGTAAAAAAAAAAAAAATAGGCCTACAGGAAGCCATGTTGACTGCATATTAATTGGACTGTGGAATTATATTGAAATAATGAAAGGAAGCCACAAGATGAAGCTGCTGAACTTCACCATACATCATTAAAACTATAATTGGAATCATGTGTTTTGGTCAAATGAGACAAAATCCAAGCTTTTCGACCATGAACACTGTGTTTGCAAAAAAAGGCAACAGTATTCAAAGAAAAGCTCTCAAACCCACTGTATAATCTGGTGGTGGATCTTTGATGCATTGGTGTACCTGGTATAACACTGGCTCTTGTGATGACTGTGGTGACCATGCAGTATGCTAAGTAAAATAATTTCTATGATGTAGAGGTTATGACTTTTCCATGGATGTACTTTTTAAGAAGATTAATGATTACAAGCATACAGCAACATCAACATACAAATGCTTATAAGAGTACATTTAAGGATTTAAGAGGACGTCCGTAACTCGATCGCACCACGATCCCGTTAAAACCGACTTGACAGACATTGTTAGACTTTTCATTGGGGTTATTCTCTCCAAGAAAGACTAATATATATTGTGGGGTGCCAATTGCTTCCCAGTATTTTGCAGGAAGAAGATGCACTACATGAGGTCAATTTGTTTTTTGTTAATATAAAACTGTACTGTGCCTTATTAGTCTCAAAATGTAATCTTTTTTTTGCATATGAAATTCAGTTCATTTGTATGAAGAGTGCCAATAATTCTGAAGTGACTGTATTTTATATTGGGTGCCAGCGTAAAGACATTTCCTTTATGTGTGAGAATTTTGTCAAAAAGCCATTTGGTGTTTAATTACAAACTAAAATGTTTATACCGGTGAACATGGAATAAGAATGTAACTGAGACATTTAATGAGTTACTACACCAGTACACCGCTGTAGAAATGAGCTCGCACAGAGTAAGGAAGGGTATTTCCAAATGTACCTTCCAAAATTTCCTGGTTAATTACAATTAAAGCGGTTCAACACAGAGACATCAGCATCTTGTTGGATCCGCCGTGCTCTGTGTTGAACACTACAGACATTTTTTTAATGTAATTGGTGAGACAGAGACACAAGCCCTCAGCACTTTCTCATTAAAGAAAGATAGTCATGTCATTAAGAGATCATGTTCACTCTTATTCACATAAAAGAGTCTTTACTTCATCCTCAACATAGACCAGTACTTTTTTTATTATTATTATTTCCTTAAGAGTTTTCAGTGCCAGGGAGTGACGGCCAAACAGCAACCTCCTCCGAAAGAACAAGGGAAGTAATAATGTGCTTTTTGCTGACTGTGCACCCAGTAGAAGGGGCGGGGGGGTATAGTATGAAAGTGACAATTGAATAAACAGGATCATTGCTGCTAAATTATGAAGTCGAACGTAAGTACGGATGGTGAAGCAGCAGAAAAACTCTGACTTCCAGAACAGGGCCTTAAAGTGAAAACTTTGACGTAATTAAAGTGATTGCATTATTGTAATTTCAGTAAAATACACAACAAAGCACTGATTTACTAATATCATACATAAAATGAGCTCATTTTTTGTAAATCATACAGTCAAACCAGTGGATGTGTTGTGATCCAGGTATTTGTATATCTGGTACATCTTAAAAAGCTTCGTTAATGGTGAAGTGGCCAAGGTTGCCACTCTAGTGTGAAGCATGTCCACCCCTTTGAACAATAACTTTAGATTTCTTCAGTTCATTACTAGCTAATAATATTGAATTCATAATGCTTGCTACTTTATTAGACACAGCTTAGGTTGCTAGACGGCTGACAAATATTGCGTAGGTGGTCTGACCTTTTATGCTCAGGCCATATACAGATAGGCGTGTCAGTTTTCTAAGGATGCAGATTACTGTAGTATTCTGATTGCCTGACCGTATATTGCCACCCCAATAAGGGCAGTGGATCTAATCCGGCCACCCTGTTGTCAAAGATCTGGCTATGCCTTTGCTAATAACTTTTGAAGATAATGATAAATAATTACAGTCATCGTAAATCTGAAACAGTTGACCCATAATGAAAATTAAGACTCTTATTTCTGTTATGCCAAGGCATTTATTATATATGGCATATATACTATATAAAACTTCTCATCAGCTCACGGGTTTGGCCAAAAGCCTTTCATGAATTCTTCTGTATTACCCTATTAAAAATTGATTCTAGTCTTCTAAATATGTTATGACGGTACCTTTCATATACCATATTTATCCCAAAAATGATTCCCTATTATGTGATTCTGACATACAGTACCATGTAACTCAGCCCATCTAGTACAACCATCTATGTCACTTGACTTGGGGGTTATGTCAAGACTCATTTCTTATCAAGAAATGATATCTTTATAAATATTTCTGAATGGTTATAATGTGTTATAATGGGCTTATGTACAGTAGGTGTCATGTGACTCTATGAACACCAGCAGTGTTATCAAAATATCTGCCTGTTCAATTAGTCAATAAGTAGGAAAATATATAGCTTTATATAAGACCATTGCCAAGCTCAAGAATATAACGTGCAACAAAGATGAGTTAACAAGGGTAGACTAGGCAACTATTCACACTTGTATAAAACAACAAGTACAAGGTTTAAACATTGTAGAGTAGCATGAAGGGATGGCTTTTCACCTGGGGTTTAAGTGGTAAAAGTGAATCTGAATCACAGAGGATCTGGGAAAGTGAATTCCACACTCTTGAAGCCGTGCTGCTAAAAGCTCGACCCCCCATGGAGGGTAAGGAGTGTGAGGAGTTCCCGTTTAGCCAACCGCAGAGTGCGTGATGGGATATATTAGTGAAGAAATAGAATCTTATATGGGTGACAGACTGGGAAAACCCGGCACATCTGTGGAAATATGTCTTCCTTTTATATGGGTCAGATGTTCGGGCATTTTAAAAGTCTGATTACCCCCAAACGTCCACTGAAAGATGTCCAGCTTCAACATTTATACTAATAGGAAGTGAGTTCTCATTAGTTAGCTCAGCTCAAGTAGAGTTGAAGTGGAGAAGCATGTGTTTTGTTTCTGTACATCTGTAGGGAAAGTTGGTTTTTAACTCTATCTGAATGGGAATGGATGTCCTGGGGTCATTTCCTGTTTTACAGGAGCTCCTCCGTGGCTTTATTCCCGTCCAGATCGGCCATGTCAGTATTTTTCTCAGGCCTCCTTTGAGAAAATGACAGCCTGTGAGAAAATTACCTGCTGTTGTTCAACAAACTCAACGCTTGTCTGATCATTTTAGTCCCGTCTGGATGCCCACGATTTTCTACGCAGACGTCATTTTGTGATGTTCGACCGCTGCTACTTGCCATGTTTAGTCTCGTAGCATGCATATCAGTGACCTTCCCACAGATAATAAACACTTCCCGGGTTGCGGAATGAAAAATGGATGCTCGTACATTTTGTGATTAGCGTTTCGCCCCGAACCGAATTAAGATCCAGTATCTTTTCTCTACTCCAGTGCCCCTTAAACCACTCAGACGCCATGTTGTGAATTGAGCGTGACCGCATGATCACGTGACACAAACGTCCAGATTCGTAGAAAATACAACCCGCTAGAAACTCACTCCTACTGTGGTATTTTATTGCATTTTATCACAATAACCGATGCATCCATAATGTTTATTTATTTTTTTTTTTACGTTTCGGTATTAGTTTGGTGAAATATACTGTATTGATTCTTTCTTAAAGTTGAGTTTTCAAAGTATTTTTAAGGTTATTGGCCGAATAAATTGAATTTTGTTCAATTCAGCCACAGAGACATCCAGTGGGTTTTTTCAGACCGTCTCACTTCATATACAATGCGAAAGTAAAAAGAAAAAAAGAAAAGAAAAGCTGTGTTCTGGTTTATAGTGAAGGATGTTGGTGTATAGTTCCAACTCCATAATGGAAGAAATTGGAAAGATGTCCAATATTACATAACACTTCTGATGACTAAAAGAGAAGTCTTTGTCCTTGGCTCCTCTGAACGTATGCTTTGGAGTTGCTATTAAACTCATGATAATAAACACCTGAACTCAAGTGCTGGATTGTATTCTCTGTTTTGGTATATTCTTGACAGAAAGATGAAATCTACTCAAGACGGAATAACAGGGCATTGCAGTAACCCAAACAGGAAGTGATGAAAGATGAAAGCATGCATCATTCATGGAAACAGCAGTATGATGATGTTAGTGCTCATTTCTCCTTATTAATTGCGTACAGCGAATTGTTTCATGGCCCATCTCGCCTGACCCAAAGCCCCTCGGCTGATCCCCGCGGTGGAAACGGACACGCTAGCATTTGTGCAGATTATTGCCTGTTGTCATGACAACCGCTAAGGGAGACTTGCTATTAAGTTTGCGCTATTGATAACACGGGTGCCGGGCTGAGCAGTGTTATTGAATGGAAGAGCACTCTGACAACCTCCATTAGACCCCGGAGAACCTGCGAGACACTGACAGAGAGGAGCAGGTGGAAATGAGCTACGCAGCTCTTATTGGGATCTGATCAAAACACACACACACACACACACACGCACACATGCTCACAAAAGAAAAGGCACCTGTCATATATTATTTTTAGCCTACCTCGCAATTTAGATAAATATTAAGAGAGAAAGCCTCAAGACTTTTCTGGGTTTTATCGCACCGCACATTAGGAGCACTTAAAAATTCAAGGAATCAATGTGTAATTACCGAACCATAATCATCCCTCTCCTCGGTATCGCCTGCTTTCATGGTTGACCCATTTGTATTTTTCTTTTTTCTTTGCTCTCACTTCCTTTTGATACACAGCCAGGTTTTGATTGGACCGTCTAAAAAGCACCTCACACATTACTGTCACCTTATGATTAGTGCTAATGGCTAGCGAAGGAAATTTATTTTTACATGATGATTAGTTCAAATCTCTTTACACACACACACACACACACACACACACACACACACACACACACACACACACACACACTTCGGTGATGTCTTCTTTGATGTCATCTGCATCATTGTTTCTTTGGCGCACTGCCACAGGACTCATGTTCTCAAATCCCTCTTCAGGATGGCAGAACAAAACAAAATGATGCACTAAACATAGGAAATGCATTTCCCCTCCATTTTAGTCCTGGAGCTTTTAAAGCAAAAAAAGAAAAAAAAGAAAAAAAAGAGAAAAAAAGAAAAAAAAAGGACAGGTATTTGCACAAGCACATAAAACCCAACAATCTTATGAAGGCACCATTTTCAAGCTTGTTTTCAATCTTTTCATAATGAATCATCTGAATTGGGAGTGGGAAGTGTCCTTGCCCTAGTAATGTGAATCTTTCAGTAAAAAGAAAAGAAAAACAAATCTGTTACAGTCTTGGTCTTTATATTAATCTACACTACTTCCAGAAAATATCCAACTCTTAAATGGAGAATCTTTTAATCCTCTGGCACATGAATACGCTCGTTTTTAGAAGCAGCATGAGAATGTTTTTGCTGATTAAAATAAAAGGATATGATGTGTTTTAGGGGGGAAAAAAAAAAAAAAACATCCCAAATGTTCAGTTGTGAAATATATAAATTATTAAAAAAATATATGGCGTGAAAAGATATCAACACTTTAAAAAACATGAGCGAAAAACCAATTTTCACATTAGCCGTTGGGAATCGAATACAAAGACACAACTTTCAGATATTACTAACAGTCAGAATGACAGATTTGTTTTGGTTTTAATGAGCGCTGTAATTCTCTTATAAAAAGAAATTCAATAAAACCATTCACTCTGGTTTGTGCTAATTTGGGTGATGTGTCTGTGCTGGTTGGATTTCTGTGATACTCAGGACCCGTTAACATGAATACAGATATTTTTGAAAACAGCCATTTGGATGACTGGAAATGAAACTTTTTGAAACTGCTCTCCAACGTGGAGAAATTAGATGTTGAGAAGTCGTGTTGAGAAGTTAGATGAGAATGGACAGACTGTTTTGAGCTGAGAGAAATGCTATGGTAATGGTATGGTAAAACATCCCAGAATGTACAGCCTTGAGGTGGATAGGCTACAATAGCAATTTGAGGCCACAGTGTGCTCAGGATCACCCTTTCTGAACAACTGAAGATTGGAAGAATAATGTTTTTGGTTTTTTTTTCCTGATTTTGAACTGTCTAAATAAGTGTCATGCAACCCAAGTGAGAAGACTTTGCCAAGTGGCAAGATTTTGTGCAGTAAGATTGACATCAGTGTTATATACCTTACAAAAAAGTCCCATTAAGGTGTTAGTTGTTGGCAGATAGGTGATCATGAGCATGACTGGTGAGGATCTGAAATAATGAGTCCTGACTGAAGCTTTGGCTGTGACATCAATATGAAAAGATATGAAGGTTAGAGTTACAGTGAGCATCCATAACTTCATCTGAAATGTCTGGAACTCCAACCACATCATCTTTACTGGTTTGAATTTTGAGTTGGTTACTGATTTCTGTTGACCGCAGGCTGGATAAAGCCAGTCTTCCTTCAATCCAGAAAAAAACAAACAAAACAAACAAACAAACAAACAAAAAAAAACATTAAACATGGCTATTCTTTTTCTGGAATTCAGAAAGAATAATAAATTCACTCATGCTTGGACAAGTTACGACTGGATTTTTGGATTAAGTAAGTCAGGAATGGAGGGAGGGAGGAAGGGAGTGTAGAGACAAGGGAGGGAGGGAAGAATTAAGGATGGAATACAATAGGAAGAAAAGAAGGAAGGGAGGGGGTTAGGAAGGAATTAAGGAAGTACGGAAAGAATAAAGTAGGAAGGAAGTGAGGGAGGGATGGAAGGAGGATGTTAGGAAGGAATGAAACAGAAAGAAAGGAAGGAAGGGAGGGGGTTAGGACGGAAGTACGGAAAGAATAAAGTAGGAAGGAAGGGAGGGAGGGATGGAAGGAGGGAGTTAGGAAGGAATTAAGGAATAAGTATGGAAGGGATAAAGTAGGGAGGACGGGAGGAAGGAATTGCAGAGACAAGGAAGGAAGGGAGGGAGGGAGGGAAGAATTAAGGAAGGAATGAAATAGGAAGAAAGGAAGGGAGGGAGGAAGCACAGAAGGAATGAAGTAGGAAAAAAGGAAGGGAGTGATGGAAGGAGGGAGGGAGGAAGGAATTAAGGAAGGAAGTACAGAAGGAATGAAGTAGGAATAACGAAATGGAGGGAGGGATTGAGGGAGGACGGACATATGGAAGGAATGAAGCAGGAAAGAAAGGAGGGATGGAGGGAGGAAGCAATTAAGGAATGAAGGAGGGAAGGAATAAAATAGGAAGAAAGGAAGGGATGGAGGAAAGAATTAAGGAAGGAAGTACAGAAGGGATGAAGTAGGGAAGAAGAAAGGAAGGGAGGAGGAGAGGGCAGAAGGAATTAATGAAGGATGTATGGAAGGAATGAAGCAGGAAAGAAGGAAGGGATGGATGGAGGAAGGAATTAAGGAAGGAAGTACAGAAGGAATAAAATAGGAAGGGAGGGAGGGCGGAAGGAATTAAGGAAGGAAGGAAAACAAACAAATAAAAGAAGTAGAGCCAAACGAGTGAATAACAAATTGCGTACTGTATGTAAAAGACTCACATGAACTATTCATCTTTAGAACAGCTGATTACAACCGTACTCGTAAAACCGTTTTCTTTCATGTGCATTTGAGTGACTAACTCTTTACTGACTAACTCTGATCACGATAAAGGCAGAAAGCCAGGAGACAGAGCTTTAGCTGTTCACCTGCAGCTCTGACAGAAAATCAATGAGCCTATTAATTGGGATTAGGAGACACCTGATGGTACTACAAACATTATCAAATAATTAAGAAAAGTAATGAAAACCCCCAGGCCTCTATTGCTTCCACCTGATACATGTTTAAGGCTAATTAACTCATTCTAGTTCATTTTATTTGTTTATTTATTTTCACCATCACCAGGGAAACTGTCTCATGCTGGTGAGGTCCAATGAGGGTTTACTAGTAGGCTGACATACAGAATAGGTCTGAAATACATCTGTTTCATTTGTTAATATTTCCCCTTCCTTGGTTTTCTGATTTTTTTTTTTTCTATAAGTACGTCCACACACACAGAACACTAAAACATTCAGGGCTAATTGCAGTCATTTGCTCATGCATATTGTAACGATGGCTATGCAATCTGCACATGAATATGAGTAACTGGTATATGTGCAGGGTTTTTTCCTTGTTTTTTCCATACATGGTCATAGCCTAAGCACTCATATTTCCTGTTTTAAGCTATCCGAACAGTAATAAACAACACTGTGGATGTATGCAGTGCTATCCTATTATTATTATTATTATTATTATTATTATTATTATTATCATTATTATTGTCTCTACTGCAATGAAAGGAAGGTGTCTTTGTGTGTATTTTTCAGGAAAGGACAGTGACAAGTTCTCCTTCTGCACCTCACGTTTCACATTACAATATGTACGTTGTAAGGAATAACACATAATAGGCTGTGCTGTTATCAGAAAAGTACTCCATACCTGGATTCTGTGATGCGGCCCGACATGAAGCGGACAGGATACAACCCTGATGTTGAATATTTTTCGATAACAGCATGGCCCGAAGTGCGTTCTTACGTCCACTTACACAACAGTGATTTGCCAGTGATTGGGGCAGTGGTTGCTTAGTGGTTAAGGCTCTGGGTTACTGATCGGAAGGTCGGGGTTCAAGTCCCAGCACTGCCAAACTGCCACTGTTGGGCCCTTGAGCAAGGCCCTTAACCCTCTCTGCTCCAGGGGGCGCTGTATCATGGCTGACCCTGTGCTCCGACCCCAACTTCCTGACAGGCTCGGGTATGCAAAGAAAACAATTTCACTGTGCTCTACTGTATATGTGACCGATCAAGACTCATTATTGCAATGTTTAACATCATCATGAATGACATGCCATACATCTTCACTGTTTAATGTTGTGGGTTGTCCATGAGACTGCATGAAACTCCTCCGTCCTGAAGACTTTCCCATAGTGGAAAACCTACTAACCGTTCCAAAGCGCTGACACTGGAGACTCCTTCCATAAATGTGACATAAACCTCATTTATACATTTATTCATAATACGTCAATAATCAAGAGTATTTGTTGTTGTTGTTGTTGTTGTTTCCTTTCTATTGCCTCTGTGTTCAGTTCTATGGAGATTAACAAGATTAATGAGACTGCTTTATTTAAAACTAGTCTTATCTTTACGCCTCTGCTGTAAACACGTTTCCACGAAGCGATCTGTCTTTTTTTTTTTTTTTTAGTGATGTGTCTGTTGGAGTTGTGCAATTATCCTCTAAATTGCCCCCTTAAAAGAAAACATATACATCACAAGCTTTGATTTTTGTCTAAACATTGATCTATTTCATCCAAGATGTTAAAGAAAGCTGTTAGTATCATGTATGAGTCTAGGCGGAGCCACACAAGCTGCATGAAATGGTCCATTAAAGCGGCCGACTCGTTTGTTCTACGCGTTCTTTCTCACGATTGCAAAGCTGTAAACATTTCACAAGCCAGCGTTTATGAGAAGTTACAAAAAGCTGAAGTTAGTTTAGGTTCAAAGCCTTTCTTACTGTATATTACTCTTCTTCTGAATGGAGTCAAACAACATCGGCTGAGCTCATTAGAAGTATTATGATTCGCGAGATCAGTTTGTAATGCGTCTTTAAAAGATTTTTTTTAAATCCTACGTTATTTTTTAACGTACATGCCGGGCCTCGTTCTGCCTGTCTGTATGGATGTTCTACGGCTTAGTGTTGCGAAAGGGTACATAATTAGTGTGAGAAAATATTGTATCATCTTGGTTTCATACTGGAAAAATTCTTTGATACGGTTAGTTTGAATATTTTATTTTGTGGTATAATTCGGAACGCCGTGAATTTGCTTTCATCTATTCGTAATATATGAAATCAGTTGGAATTGAAAGTTAAAGCTGAGCATTATGGCGCGACGTTCAGCGGTAGACAGTAATGTCTATCGCATGTCATTCGTTACTGGGCTTAAGCGCATTCTCTGTACTTCCGTTTTTGCACTCGCATTTGAATTTTTCGATATTTACTCTACTACGTTTCAATACAAGACGCCCTGCCGTCGCGCCATCGCTTTCTGCAGCAGGTTACTTAGCACTCTGAAGTAGGAGAAGACTGGATTGGCTGCGATATCTGAATACGACACACTCTCACATTGAAGCAAAGATGGCTGTCTATTTACAGTGGGATCCAATGGCATGCATTACCGCTCAAATGTGCTATTTTTTAAACGGTACTCATCTAAAAATAGAGCGAAGGAAGTAAATAAAACTTGACTATGATAAAATTACAGTGCTAGAGTTAAAATCGATCAAATTTGCACTCTTAACTAAAACAGCAGTGTTTTTACAATTGATACTTTAGTACAGTTAAAAGCGGGTACTTTTATACTTTAACGCGAGTACAAAGGTAATGGCATGCTACCGAAGGTATCCCGACTTTCACTCAGGTACAGGGTTTTTGTACTTTTTTCACCTCTGGTGAGATTGTACTCTTAGCACTAAAAGAACTTTATCCACATCTGTCTTCTTGAGAGCTGGGCATGTGTCTGCTGAAATCTCCCGCGTCTTTACACGCGCTAGTATAAAGCTAGTAAAGCTAGTGCGTGCATTGTCTGACTGTGTTTGAAGTGACACGGAGGATTCACACTTTTCCAACTTTTGACAAAATAGCTAAATAAAAGTAGTCTTAGAGAGTCATTCATTCAGTCATCTTGAGTAAGCTCTTTCTCCTGGTTTTGTTATATCTCGGTGGCTCTGGAGCTCATCCCGGCAATACTGGATGCAGAGTGGGAAAATATGGAATTGAATTTGTGCCAAAATTATTGGATGTAACTTTTCAAGAAATGAACAAAATATACAATGAGAAAGAAGAAGAAGAAGAAAAGAAAAAAAAAACAGTCTGAAAGTGACAGCAGGGAATTCAGGGGTAAAAATGTAACATAGGATACAAACGTAACCACATTCTTTGTTTTCTAAGCTTCCTTTTCGTTAATCGTGGTTTATGAATGCGCTGCCATGCCAGAGTTTTCCTTTACACTCTGCAAGTTTACATTCGCCATTCTGGCACAAACCCCTCGTGTGGGCGGGGCTTCACGGCGATTTGCTCTCGTTGGCTAGTGAGATTTGGATTGACAGCTCCCTGACCTGGAAGTGTGTGTGTGTGTCGGTGCCGTTAGCTAAAGCATGATGGAGCTCACAAAAAAGATTTCAAACGCTGTGACAACTATTTTCTTGTTTGAACCTTCAACAAGTTAACAATTTATTCAGGTATTGTTAAACAAGTCCTGTTTAGAGCCAACGTGCTGTTTTCCACTGTTTTTTTTTTTTTTTTTTTTTTTCAGCGCTCGTCCGCACCAGTCCCGTTGCATTATGGGAATTTTTGTATCTCTGGGTATTTCTCGCCTACTGTTTCTCGCCTACTGAGAATTCGGACATACTACCCCTCCGGCGTACTGCTTTTGGCCTACTGTATAGTCAAGTAGTATGTGATTTCGGACGCAGCCCCGGTCTTCCATGCTGCTGCTTTGGCTTTAAAGATGGAAAAGTGAAAATAATGTGATATGAATTGCTTAGAATGATTTTTTTTTTTCCTTCCAGGACGTTTTGACGAATCTGTGATGCTGGTGACGTTGATTCTCTAGCACTTGCACACCGAGTTCCATCCCACAGCTGCAAAAACTAAAACAAAAACCCTCTCGTATGAATCAACACTGAGACGTAAGTATGAGTAGTGCATTTTGGACACAGTGCTTTACATCTGTGTATCGTTAAAACAGGATTACATATTGATACTTCATTGCACAGTGAAGGCACCCTGATGCCTGAAGGCAAGTTCTTCTGGTTCTCATCATGTGCATCATATTTATGAGTGAGAAACAGTTCCTAGGTTATGAAACCAAGAACGCCAAGAGCAAAAATGCCCCAAATTGTGTTCGTTGCATTTTAACGGTCAATTGTAGATCAAAAATAATAAGCTTGCAGGTATTTGGGACATCTCAGTCGTATAGAAAGGGTTAAGGAAGCTTAAAATGACATTTAGTATAGTTTTTTAGAGTAATTGTCCAGGTCTTTCAGCTGCACTGCAGTGGGTTTGGAAAGCTGCAGAATTGGCTTTGTCGTTGCTTGCTGTGTACAGAGGATTTCCTGTCAGTAAATGATCTGCAGGCCAATTGAGGTCATTTGCTCACTCAGAGAAATGACTTGGCCTGAAGTGTTTGAGCTACACCCAGACAATATATTGTGGGATTATTGCTCCTCTGAGAATGTCTGTTATAACAGAAGGGAGGGAAAAGGTTTCTTTTGGGGAACTGTACAGTTCCATATTGTTTTCTGTGCAGTGATAAACCAAAAGGGTGCTATTTAATTAAATAACGAAATAACAAGTCGTTGTAGTGAGGACTTAAGTCGTTGCTGCAACGTTGATACGTGACACACCGCTGTACTTTCCTCTGCAGAAACTGAATGTGTGTGAATAAAGCGCATCGATTCTTTGAATCCATCCTAATGTGTGTCTCGGAGTTAGTCCGTGTCTGTGTGGGAATCAGAAAGCTGTGATTAATCTAAGGGTAAATCATTTCTAAAGCGGTTCTGTGTAAACGTACAGCCTAGCACACGGATTTTCGACCAGCTCTGTTGTTTTAGATCACTTCAGACATCATGGAAAGTACAGTAAATGAAACACTTTGGGGGTGTGCAGTTATAGGAAAATAATCAACAACATGGTGGTGTGATGAGAAGCTGAGTTTCTGTTCCCACTCAAGTGAAGTACTTTCCAATAACAACACATCCTGAAGTGGTTTATTCAACTTACACCCCAGCAATTTCTCAATGATTATGATTTATTTATTTATTTATTCATTTTTTAGTACAATGTTAACAACCTTCAATAAAGGTTTAGTTATGAAACCAGTAATATAGAATTGAATTTGTTTTTTTTTTTCTTCAAATTTGACTAAAATGGCAAGCCGATCCATGCCACTTACATTCATTGCAGGAATCAAAGACTTCTTCAATGACTGTAGTTACAGCTTTTGTTAATTCCTCACATCCTTCACCTTTACATGATGAAACAGCTCTATAAGAATATCTAAAAAGGAAAATTAAGTAGGTAATAAAGCAGGTAGGATAATCAATGTGTTCAAAACAATCATCTAATGTGCACCACGGCATCGGAAATGACAGACCCCCGCATTGTTTACATCTCTGCAGGGTAAATACGCTTTGGATTATATTTTATATTTAGATGCAGAACTTTGTCAGTTGCCAACAGGGGAAATAAAACTCATCTCAAATCCTTCAGCTCCCAGGACTCTTCAGCGGGTCCAGATTTACTTTCTTCACTCTTATAACTAGACAACTTTCCTAATTCACTCTCGTTACTGAGTTATGTGATTTAATATAAAATAACTGAATAATAAGCTCAGGCGTTATGAGATTAATCCACTGAAAAGCCGTAAAATGTAGTGTCACATTCCAGTTATATGTGTTCTGCTCTCTTGGTTGCTCTTCTGTTTGGGAATAAATATCGCAGCTGTTTTATTAATATTAGAAAGTTTGCAAAAGTAACCGTTGGCACAGGAACTAATGTAGAATGAGAGTTTCGAGCTCTTAAGCAAGTCGGTGTGTGTGGTGCAAAATAACAAGGTGCTTGTTCATTATTTAGTTCAAAAGACAATTTAACAAAATTTCACCTGAAATGCCTGAAAGGTTTTGGGCTATTAGGAAAAATTGGACCTCGTAATTGGACATGAATTTACTCTTTTAATTTCACTGTAATGCCACAATTATTTGCATTCTTAGCTACCAAAACTATTATTCAGTGTGCAACCATTTAGAGAGCAGTTCAGAGAAATTTATTTAAAATGTTTGTTTTTTTTTTTACACCAAAATAATAATTCTGTTTTTATTATTATTATTATTATTATTATTATTTAAGCTGCACTGACTATCAGACTATAAGATAAGTATTTATATCTGTCGTCCTATATATGTTGTTATATCTGAGATCCAGTCTCAGTATCGGATCAAAACCAGTGGAAAAAAAAAGTCGTATCTGATATCCGATATCTGAGAGAACATATCAGATATCAGATACTCTAACAAATGGCAAAGATTTGATAAGAATTTTAATTTTGGAACTGGAAATCTTTATAAATAAATACACTTGACTGTTTCTATTTCTTTATTTTGTTGGGATTGATTTAATTACTGTGCATTTATACTTCACTGTATTTATTATCATATTTTGTGTGAAATAGATTAACTGTGAAGTGTTTCAGTTAAAAAAAAAAAAACACACACACACACACAATAAAATAAAGTAAAACAATATCAGCTGATGCTTAAGGTTTCGGTATAGTATTAGAAAAGGAAATCATTTCATCTCTCATGACTTAATGAGAAAAGGTTTGATGTGCCATTCTTTAATGGAGTAAAATGTATTAGTGTTGGGGAATCGCTGTAATATAAGAGGAACAAAACACTTTGGGAACCAGAACAGAAAGAAAAAGAAATAACGTGGGGGCGGTAACAGTAACTCTGCTATATTATGAGTTGCTAATTATCGGTTAGGTGTACTGGATTAATAAATCGACTCATTAAAAGTCAGTGTTTATGGTTGAATGCTGTTTGTTACTGCAAAAGCTATGAGATATGTAACTTTCTTTACTTTTAAAAACTTTCTCCTAAGCTACTGCCAAGTAAATTTCCTCAAGATATATGACTTGGCCACCATATAGCATTGATTTCCATTCTCACAGTTTATAGAAACTTTTGTTGCTTTAAAAAAAAAATACAAAATTATATATATATATATATATATATATATATATATATATATATATATATATATATATATATATATATATATATACACACTGAGAGAGAGAGAGAGATACATAGATCTGATAATCTGATAGAGTCTAACTCCCCATTTCTGGAATCTTAGTAAACTTCTAAATCCTCTACTAATCTAATAGACATACTGAATTGTGACTGGTGGGGAAATGTAACTCCTCATATTTATGATAATGCAGTGCTACGCTTGGTTCTTTGGTGTATGTAATGTTGAACAGAAACAGCACCTGGACCACAGAGGACAAGATTTCAGTACCGCAGACAGCGACCCCGGTGACAGGCACGACAGCTCGCCGAACGAAAACAATGCAACCTGCACGAGAGCCTGAGCCGAGCACAAGCACCAGCGGCTAGAGGGCAATTACGGCTCACGCTCGGCCCAGCTGGCAGCTTGTTTGGGACAGAATAATCAGGAGACACATAGGCACCAGAAACAGAAACGATGTTTCTCCATATAATATCAACCTCTGCTCTTTTTTTCCACCTCAGAAGATATATCTGACCTCCAGATACACCGAGGACTTCGCTGAGTAGCAAAGATGTACAGTACACAGTCCCCTATCTGCATGTGTAAATAAATAAATCTACAGTATTCTGTGTCTCATATGTATGTGCTCATGCCTACTATATACTATACATAGACTATATGGACAGCATCATATATATATATATATATATATATAAATACAAAGGCATATTTTTTCTGCAAACACGATGTAGTTTAATGTAAACTGTGTAGAGCCATAGTGGCATTTAAAAATCAACAACAACAACAGCTGTACTTGTAAGAATAAATGTAATTTGGCTGACATTTTAATCTCACTTATACACAGTGACTTATTTTACAATGAAAGAATGTCAATTGGTGTGCACTGCATAGAGTGCACTAAATAGTGTCACGTTTCAAAGGTAGATGCGGAAGCAATCGTTTTATTATATAAACGTTTTATTATATAAACCATCAAAACACAAAAGATACTAAGACTAATGCAAAACACTGTGGCACAGACTACACATACACTTACAGGACCAAAACACGGTAACATGGACAACGGTAGTCTAAGACAAACGTAAGACAAGGAAGCAGTGCAAACAGTGGCTCTCTATATATGAGAGCGCTCATTAACAGAAACGTGACTCAGGTGCAGGTGGTCATGTGACATTGATGTAGTACAGTGCAGTGGCTGATGGGAACTGAAGTCCAGAGTTACCTCCTTGATATATGACAAATATATCATGAGTGTATAATGCAATTACTATGTCATATCCTATAGAATTCATATCATGCAGGACTCAAATAATTTCTAAATTTACACCGATTAAATCAGTGTAATGGTTATAAATCCAGTATAATTTCTATACCATTGTAATTAGCAGACGCAACATGATAAGAGCGTTAGGTGTGTGGATGAGGGAGTGTGTGTGTTGAAATTTCTGAAGAGGTGTTCAAATCAAACACTCTAAACAAAGGGAGAATTACAACACATCGTACCACATTTTACTTCGTGTTATTAAACAGTGACGTAACTCTCAACTGGAACAACCGGAGTATTTCAAACCCAACATCTCTGGTATAGTTTGCAAAAGTAAAAAAAAAAGTGCCCTGTAATTGCTCTGCCCCTTCTGTAATGTGGAGAAGGTGGTGGAGATGTGTATGTATTTTCATATTTTCCAGTGGTTAGAGGCTATCATCTCGGAAGTAATAGTTCACTACAAATAACTGTGCTTCCCAACAGTCCTTAGTAAAATTACACTACACATTTTGAAGCAATAGTATCCTATCATTATTTACGTGGAAAGTTCATGTGACTTTTCCATTAAGGGCGTTTTTGAAGTTTGCTTCTTTCATTTTGTACTGGAAAAACATACATAAAATAGACTTTTAAACACCCCTGCAATGGGCTATACCATTTCTTAGCTGTGAACAGGGATTCATGGTCTTGGCCCTGGTCCTGGTTTGTATGTATTATATTCTATTAATGTTACACCACAGAGCAGCTGAATTCTCAAATCCGATTGGTCAGAAGGAATAATTTTGCATAACAGCATGGCTCAGCCAAACGTTATCTCGTTCCACATAATCTAAAGCCGGGTTCACACTGTACGATTTTGGCCACGATTCGGTCGTCTGAGCTAAAGAATAATAAGCTTTTTGTGTTGTTTATCAAAGAAATATGTATAATCGTTGGTGTTGATGGAATGAAGGAAACATTTTATGTAACATTTATGGAAGGAGTCACGGGTGTCAGCCATCTTGCTTTGTAAATTTCCCAGCACAGACAAGCTGCTTGTTTTGAGTGTGAGAGAAACAAAGGAGATACGGGTTAGGGGATGTCTGTTTATCATCTTTATTAACCAAGTGATAACAGGAACTAAATTGTCACTTTGGGCGCCAGCGCTATCCTGTCCGTTACTCCTTATATATCAATGTCTTATAAATATTTAAGCTGTGTCAATGACAAACAGTATGGTAAGTCACGTACAGTATGCGGCGTTTAATCCATCTGAATTGAACACTGGTGTGTTTTTCCCTCTCTTTGTGAGTCTTTAGGCAGGTGAAAATAAAGCACTTGTGCTCAGTTGTGGATCAAAACCAGCAGTTTGACAGCATTTGAGTCTCATTCCCAGTTGAACTGCAGAGTGGATTAATTGCAGTGAGGAAACAAATCGACTCTGAATCTCCTAATCGACCCGAAGGCAGAAAGTGAAGACTTTTATTTCATTTTATTGTATTTTATTAGTTGGTTTAATTATATGACGTGTGAAACCAAAGAACCAAACGTATCAACAAACTGATATGTATGAAACCTTCTTAAAAATGTAATGAATTAGCAGGCAGGAATAAGGTAACTATGGTAAAGCAAAAATGTGAAAATAACATGAAAGAGATATATATATATATATATATATATAGTATGAAAATAAAATTACATACGTTACTGTTACTATATGCCTGTACTACATGTCCCGCAACCATCTTTGTTTGTTTGTTTGTTTTGTTGTTGTTTTTATTGGGGTGATACCTTCTATGACGGTCATATGTGTAATAACTTATTACTGACTTATAACATGTTATAATGCATTCCTAACATTTCATGCATCATTAGAATTATATATAAATTATAAAGGCATCATACATTGTAACACTGTTTATAAGGCATTTAAAACAGTGCTTATAGCACATTGTATCACCATTACATCTTTCCATTATGTCTTATGTACAGATAATACATCATGTTAAAAATTCTAAATGCATAACAAAGATATATAAAGTATAACACATATAAAAAAAACATATGTATAATTCCTCATGAATGCATTATAGCATATGAATGTTTTTGTAATTTGTTATAGATATGATCATACAAAGTGTTACTTTTTTTAATATACTAAAGAATGACACATCATACTTTTTTTTTTTTTTCAGTTTGTGGTGACGTTGTGGATCCATGAGTAACTTTGTAGTTAATGTTTATGGTATTACTTAATAAATATTAGAATAGGCTTTATTTGATTGTAGTCATGATTGTCATGTTTAATACAAGGTGGTTTGGTTTTGCTGATCATCGAGATGGTTTTGTTGCGCAGACCTGGCAACCCTGATTGTGAACACTACCTCAAAGTCAACTCATTCATTTACCCGCTAAGAAAAATCCCCTTCCAATGAACAAGTGGAGTCGATCAATCGCTTAATAATGATAGCTTTCAGCTCTACTTTTTTCCAAAGACAAACTGTGTGGCTCTAAAGTGACACAAATTTCCTGCATCTGAGAATAAAATTACATAAGTAAAAATATTCTTCATATTATGCGAATAATGTGTGCGCATAATATTCCAGTTTCAAATATAATGCTATTTCAATGGAAATTCACATCTTTTAATGCGATTACATTGTACATTTTGTCATCATGTCATTGAAATGCTTTGATCTACTTTTGATCTGAGAGAGCAACTTTTCTCTTTCCTATGATTTAAACTGCTGACTCTGAGAAGAAAGGCCCTAATGTTTGCAATAAAGAACATTTGAATACATGAGAACATTTGTTTAAAGAAAAGTCAAGAGTGACATTTTTTTTCATCCAGAAGTAATAACACACACACATAAAACGCATGCACGCCCACACACACACACACAATGGCAGTGACATCTTCATCTTTAAGGTGATAGACTGATATAGACAGGATGATATTGGGAGAGACAATATTTCTTTGTCAATTGTGCTACATCTTTTAGCACCCACAACTGTTAATTCTTTTTTTTTTTTTTTGTGATTAGCACGTTCGCCTCACAGCTCCAGGGTCCGGGGTTCGATTCCCACCGTGGCCCTGTGTGTGTGGAGTTTGCATGTTCTCCCTGTGCTGCGGGGGTTTCCTCCGGGTACTCCAGTTTCCTCTCCCAGTCCAAAGACATGCATGGTAGGCTGATTGGCATGTCCAAAGTGTCCGTAGTGTATGAATGGGTGTGTGAGTGTGTATGTGATTGTGCCCTGCGATGGACTGGCACCCTGTCCAGCGTGTACCCCGCCTTGTGCCCGATGCTCCCTGGGATAGGCTCCAGGTTCCCCGTGACCCTGAAAAGGAGTAAGTCGTAGATGATGGATGGATGGATATTTACCAACTGAATTTTATAGCAATATTAAAACTGTATGTAATGCAATTGCAACATCAATGCGTTTGGGAGTGAAAATGAGCCATTGCGATTTCTGATGTCTAAAAAGAACAGAGCCATACTCAAAAGGAAGCTCATCCTGTTCAGAGTAACACCAAATTATATATATATATTTATATATATATATATATATATATATATATATATATATATATATATATATATATATATATATATATATATATATATATATATATACACACACACACAGTCATACAGTATAAAAGGCAAACAGTAATAAATGTGCTGAGAATATGAAGCAGTGTTCAATTTGACCATATTGACTACATAATTAAATAAGGATGAATCACAGAGCATATGGGGTTTTGGACTGTCACATCCTGATCAAAACATTTTAAAAATAGACATTATATTCCCAAAAGTATGACACCTGACCATCACACCCATATGTGCCCATTCCAGAAACATGGACATTAACATGGAGTTGGCCCCACTTTGCTGTTATAATAAACTCTGCTCTTCTGGGAAGGCTTTCCACTAGATTTTGGAGCGTGGCCTTGGGGATTTGTGTTCATTCAGCTACAGAGCATTAGTGAGGTCAGGCATGATGTTGGGCGAGAAGGTCTGGGGTGCAGTCGGTGTTCCAGTTTATCCTAAAGGTGTTCAGTGGGGTTGAGGTCAGGGCTTTGTGCAAAACACTTGAGTTCTTCTATTCCAACTAACCTTGGCAAACCATGTTAGCACACTGGCATGCTGGTACAGGTTTGGACCTCTTAGTTCCAGTGAAGACAAATACAGTTCTGTGCTTCCAACATTGTGGCAGTTTGGGGAAGAACCACACATGGGTGTGATGGTCCGGTTTCCAAAAACATTTGGCCATATAGTGTATAACAGTAAATATAAATACTTGGAAAAACTGTAAGGAATCATAGTCTAAAAAGCTAGAGACTAATTCTGGTTTGCAAGAGTGGGATAGTCAATAAAAATAACAATTTCAAGGCATAAATAATGATACACAAATGCTCAGAAAAGGTAACAAGGTAACACCTACGGTAGATCCAAGGTTATTAGAGCTCTCATTTTTTTTTGTCAGGAATGTTTGAACTATCATCCTTCAGCTCTGTGCAAACTGATTCATGCCTTCAAACCATGTGATATAAACATAGATAATGCCAGTTATACTGAAAATTGTTTGCAGACCTTTTAAATGGCAGCTTATTTGCATTTGTGATAAAAAAAAAAAAAAACTAACATAAGAGTTTACATAAGGATGCCACTTCACAAGATGTAGCAAAAAAAAAAAAAAGACTGACACAGTTGGTAAAAAAAAAAAAAAAAAAAAAAAAAAAAAAAGCACTCACCCTATGTTCCGGAGATCGCAAGTTTAAATCTGTGCCAATGCCATCCATGGCCGGGAGTCCAGAGAGCAAAAATTGGCTGTGCTCTCTCTCTCCAGCGACACTCGCCAATAGTGGAGATCTCTGAGGCCATGTATGCTGAAGGGGCAGATAGCGTTTTCCTTTAAGTGTGTTATGCCTCCCAGTCATGCAGCATGAGCAACAGTTTGAAGAAATGCGATTGGCTGCTTTCACATTTTTTGCCTTCACCTTCGTAGCTGCTGTTTGATGGGGAGACCTGATTGGTGGGTGGGAATTGGCCAAGAACAAATTAGGGAGAAAATCAGTGGAAAAAAAAAGATCATTAATGCCCATTAAGAATTTCATCACTTATTACAAAATATTAACACTTTGCAAACTGCAAATATAAAAACTGTGCATCTTGGGCCATTATAATTATATTATCCTAGCCTGTCAGAAATATGTACACAGTGGGGCAGTGATGGCTTAATGGTTAGCACTATGAACTACTGTTCAGATGTTTGTGTGTTTGAATCCCACTGTCGCCTGACCCTTATCTGCTCGGCTCAATTAAAAGTCACTTTGAATAAAAGTGTCTGCCAAATGAATAAATGTAAACAAATATATGGATGCCCTCAAGGCTGCGCATGCTTCCTATTATCCCTCCATCAGTAGGCGAAGCAGTAAGCCTAAAATCCTGTTTGCTAACATGAACAAACTTCACCTACCCATACTTCTCCAATCCATTCAAATCCAATCCAATGTGAGGCTTTCATAAGCTCCGTCAAGGATAAAATGGTAAATGGTGCACTTATATAGCGCTTTTATCCAAAGCGCTTTACACTGTGTCTCATTCACCCATTCACACACACACACACTCACACACCAATGGTAGCAGAGCTGCCATGCAAGGCGCTAACTTGCCATCGGGAGCAACTTGGGGTTCAGTGTCTTGCCCAAGGACACTTCGGTATGTAGAGTCATGCGGGCCGGGCATCAAACCGCACCACCTTCCATTGCTCCATGGTCCATTTCTGATGTTCATATATCTATTGTTGGCAGTTTTGGCAGTAGACAAGGCTCAGCATGGGTACTCTGACCCATCTGCAGCTACACAGCCTTATTTCTTCTCTTCTCAAGGACAAGTTTTGAATATTGAACTCAAGTTTATAAGTTTTCAAAAATTAAACATAAGTAACCCATTGTCTTGACTTGGAAAACTTGTCAAATGTAACTTTTTGAGTTGAAACAAAGGTTTTCTTCAAATTGAGTCGACTCACATTTCTAAGGCAGCAGGTGAACTTTCGTTTCGAAGTTTAACCACCTGAAATGTTTTACAGTGTACAAAGAGAGAAAAATAACACGAAAGCAGCTGTTAGGGGGAGTGGATGCGGTACATGTTTCCACTGAGTGGCAGGAAGATTTCAACACGTCGTCGTGCTTTTCCTGCTGATGTGTTGGCTGTTGTAGGAAAGACACATAAATGAAGCCACATGACACAACATTCATGGTTCATTGCAGATTTTTTTCTGTCAAAATATTTCCACTATAGTATTTCGCAATGTTTCACACACTAACTTCTGTTTATCAGCTATATTTGTCTATATCTGCACCAATAAATGCCTTTTTAAATTATAAACCAAGCCCCCTAGGGGAAAAAAAAACCAAAAACAAGTTGCATGTGTCATAATGCTCGATTACGCCTCAGCTTGACTTAATAACAGGGCCGGTCGTTTCTACTAAAGATTCCCACAGTGTCACGAGATCAATTTTAGGCCACTGACTGGGTGAAATACAGCTGGAGTTTAAGATGGAGTCTTATTTCGGTGCTTCACCTGCTGGTCGAAATAATCCCACAGCTCAAAGTCCATTGCAACATATTGGGAAATGCCACTGGCGTGTGTGCTTTACCATACCAAATGTAATTGCACCCTTGTGTTACTGTTTCTTCTAAAGTACTCTTTTGATGCTAAATGTTCAGCATTAACACTTTAGACATGATTCATTTATTTTTCACAACTAGGGCATGTGCTTTTATTTTAATATACAGTTTTTCCACGTCTAGTTATTTTTTCCATGCAAGCTGTGTGTGTTTTTGTTTTCTTTTTTGGGGGGGGAGGGCAAAAAACTTCCAATCCCCAGCTTGCATACTAAACGTGTATGCTATTTTATAATTGGGGATGTGCTAGTGTTCAGAATCAACCAATCACATTCAAATGCATGTTAAATACTAATTAGTGTACACCTGCCATCAATTAAAGTGACTGATTAACCCCAAATAAAGTCCAGCTGTTCCTATAGGATTCTCCTGACATCTTCTTGGTAACATCCAACTGGAAAAGCCATGGGCCGCAAAGAGCTTACAAAGCAGGTACGGGATCTCATTGTTGAAAATTGAAAAATGAGGAGAAGGTTACAAAAAATTTTCAAGGCATTGGCTATACCATGGAACACTGTAAAGATAATAATAACGAACAGGACGTCCCTCTAAAATTGATGAGAAGATCGGGAGAAAACTGCCAAGAGGCCTACAGCAACATTAAAAGAATTACAGCAATTTCTGGCAAGTACTGAGTACTGGTTGCTCCCTACATGTGACAACAATATCCGGAATTCTTCATATCTCTGGGTGATGGGGTAGGGTGGCAAGTGGAAGCCTTTAACCAAAAAATAAATAATAAAAAAAATCTCCCAAAGCCATCGCACAATATAATCTCCCAAATCCATGTGGAATAATGTGTTATGGTCTGATGAGACCAAAATGTAACTTTTTTGGCCATAATAACAAAAGATATGTTTCCCAAAAAACCACAGGACATCACAAAAAGAACACCATCCTCATGGGGAAGCACGGTGGTGGAAGTATCATACTTTTAGGCTGTTTTTCTTTAGCTGGAACTGGGGTTTTAATCAGGGTGGCAGAAATAATGAATAGCTCCAAATACCAGTCAATATTGGTGCAAAATCTTAAGGCTTTCACCTTTCAGCGTGACGCTGACCAAAAGCAATCCTCCAGATCAACAAACGAATGGCTTCGCCAAAACAAGTTAAAGTTTTTCAAACGGCCCAGCCAGAGTCCAGGATCTCTGGGGTGACCTGAAGAGGGCTGTGAACAGAAGATAACCAGGCAACCTGACAGAGTTAGAATGCTTTTGCAAGGATGAATGGCAAAATACTGCTACGTCAAGATGCTCCAAACTAATCGACTCTTCCCCAAAAAGACTGACTGCTGTGATAAAATCTAAAGAAGCTTCAACTACTGTAAGTATTTGTTTAGGGCTGTGCACACTTATACGACCAGGTTATAGTACATTTTCCTCCTAAAAAGATTCGTATTGTTTTTCACTTTAATTAATAGTTTAAAATTTTACAATAAAGGTAGAAATGGTTCTGACATGATATTTTTTTTTTTTTTTTTTTTTTTTTGCATCACAAAAACCTTCCATCTTAACTGGGGTGTGTAGACTTTTTAGATCCATGTATTTATTTATTTGTTTGTTTTGTTGTTGTTTTTGTTTGTTTGCTTGCTTAGGAATCATTCATTTATTTATTTATTATTTGTTTGTTTGTTTGTTTGTTTATTTGATCGAAGCTCTTTTAATTATCTGTCGTTTGCTTAGCATTTTTTAATTATTATTATTTATTAATCTATTTACTTACTTATACATTTTTCCCCTTTTTTATTTAGTTGGTTAGTTAGTTGTTGTTTACTTATCTGTACTGTAATTATTTATTCATTCGCTTATTTATTTCGTCAATTTTTTTTGTTTACCTGTATTTGTTTTTTTTTGTTTGCTTAGCTGTTGTTTGTTTGTTTGTTTGTTTGTTTGTTAGCTGTTATTTATTTATCTATTTGTTCGTTCTTTCATTCATTCATTCATTCATTTATCCATCCATTTGTTTGTTTGTTTGTGTTTAGCTGTTTTAATCTGTTTGTCATTCGATGTTGCAGAGAAATCAAAGGACCGGTAATGAGTACAACTGGAAAAAAGTTTGCTCTTGCCTCGTGTCTCTCCTCATGTGTTTCCAGCCGTCGATCAAACAGAACTTAACATTCAGTTCGTCACTGTGACCCAATTTAAAAGCCATTATGCAAACACGACTGCTTCATTCACTCAGCCATGTGCTTGGGTCAGGGAATATTTGATTTCGGGGCAAATCAATGAAAAAGCCGGCCTGTTCAGCGCATGTGATAATTTTCAATGAATTCTAATTTAATCAGACGGGACGACACGTGGAAAGATTGCAGTTACTCCTCGCTGTATATACAATTATTTGGACAGGGACAATTTAACACCGGCTATGATATGAATTTTTAATAGCAAAAAAAAAAGAAAACAGCTGCAGTGTTTTGCACTTAGATGTTACTCTTTATTGCATCAGTGCTGTTTCTGAGTGTAGTAATCGTGTAGAAGCTCATGTTAGACCTGTGAGATGAATTTAACCTCGGCGAACATGTTACACAGTAAAGCAAGAGTTCCAAAGGACCAAACCTACAGTCACGCCTGAATATGTCTCTCCATTTCAGTCCAACTTCAATCAATTCAGGTTAAATATTAACCTCAGTCGTTCTCCAAGGTTACAGGAACATGTTGTACGAATAGGCCTACCAAAGGGCCACATGTTGATCTTTTTTCTCCCCACTAAACTCTACTGTAAAAGGACCAAAAGCACAGAAGGAAAAAAAAAAAAAAAAAAACAATGACTAGGAACATTTACAGTGAGTTCATGGAAACTCAAGCAGTACATTCAGTACAAGCATTCACTGCACAAAAAAGTGCACAATGATACGACTGTCTTTATCCAAGCGATCTCTCTCATGCACACGCAGTCCAATAAGTAACAACTGTGTAAAGTGGAATACAATATTATTCCTTAATATAGAAAATAAAGTTTTGTGTTGGTTTTTATTTATTTAATAAGCAACACCAAAAAAACCACTAGCAAAAACCCTTAATTAACACACAGCAAGGGATCACCAAGAATTTATACAGCGTATTCGCATACAGGGTACTGGGCAGTCTACAGGTGCAGTTGCAATGGTGAATAATACTGAGAATGAGAATGAACTAGAGCTACATCTCAAATCTTAGACAGGCAGGGTCAGCCTGGGATATCGAATTTTAGCAGGTTTCCCAGAGGCCAAATAAATAAATAAATAAATAAATTAGAATAGGCATCAAACTATGTATGTTTGTATGGGTTTTTAAGTCTGATTTAAAATGGTATGTGGATTAGATTAATAATAATAATAATAATAATAATAATAATAATAATAATAATTATTATTATTATTATTATTATCCATCCATCTTCTACCGCTTACTCCTTATTATCATAATTGTTATTATTATTATCAGTAGCAGTAGTAGTAATAGTAGTAGTATTAATCCCATGTCTAAAGCCAACATACCATTTTAAATCTAAATTATTATTATTATTATTATTATTATTATTATTATTATTGTTGTTGTTGTTGTTGTTGTTGGTTATATGGAATATGCATCAATAGCATTACAATTAGAAATTTTCCTATTGTAATTCATGGCAGTTTGATTTCACCCTCTTCAATGAAACTTGCTTTAGGTAGATCATGAAACGTGCATTTCCTCAGCTCCACAACAACCCTGATACTGATTTAGTTTGAAAGAGGCACAAAATACACTTTAGTACCACTGCTGCTGCTGCTGTCTCTGGTAATGTAAAAAATATCAGAAATGATGGCCATCACACACATCCTGGTCTCTGTGAGGATCACGTCATCCTGAACCGTTCCATGTCCCCCAGACTCAACAACAATTCCACCATCTCTGTCTATATTCTTCTCAGGCCTCTTTAGCAACCCAACCAAACAAATATACCTTTATACGTAAAAGCTTTCTTTACATAACCATCAAGTATTTGTTCTAATTTACTTATTTTTATTTTTTTTTTATAATAGTTTTGTACGGGAGCCTTGAAGGGTAAGGTGTGTACAGTATAGTGAGATAGAGACTTTTTCATTCTCAAGAACATGAAAAATAACTGCTTTCTGTATATAATATCACACAGCTGAACGACTATCTATATAAAGAACGGTGATTTATTAATGCTATTAATCCTACGCTATGCTACACAAAATTTGAATGATGCATATGTGGAGTATTCATCGCTGCTCTGTTGAACCCTTGCCTTAGTAATGCCACAGTTGTTTGTGCAAGGCTTTCAGCTATTAGTCCGAGATGTACAGTAAGCTCTTTCTTTTCACAAATCACCTGTCACTTGCCTCTCCCAGGGTATGTCTGAGTTTCCTCCACTTCACAGAAACATGCCTCAAAATTGACCCTGATCCAGGGTGTATTCCCACCTCATGCCCAGTATTCCCACGTTGAGCTCTGGATCCACCACGAGCCTGACCAGGATAAAGCTTCTTAAGGCAGTCAAGGGTTTTGAAATCGAAAACTTGGAACTGTTTGTGATAGGGAAACACCTCTTTAACGGATCCTCCTCAAGGACAACCAAAGAGCTCCTAAGGGTCTTAAATTATGTAACAATTTTAGGAGGCATGCTAGTTGTGACCTCACAAGTCCAGGGTCACCAATTTAATCCCGAGCTTGTGGAGTATGTGTGGAGTTTAGCCTGTTATCCCAGTGTCCCATGTGGATTTCCAATGGCTTGTTCAGTAACATTTGCTGAGCTAAATGGACCCTAGGTGTGATGGAGTTTGTTCCCAGGATAAGCACGGAATCCACACAGGATTGTCCAGGGAAAGTTTTGCGTATTCAGAGATGGGTTAAGCACATACTTGAGTCAGTTTTGAATAGCATGTAGACCAACACACTGAAACACATTTTTGTGTTATTATCTTTGGTTCATGGTCAGATAAATTCGTAACAATTCACATGACTCAGTTTGTATATAGGGGGGTTGCCATTCATACTTTTTCTTACAACGTAATTCCAATAAAATCGTACAAAATCACAACACATCACATTTTTTTCCTTGAAATTTGTTCACAAAATGTAGTGAAATTGGGTTGCTTGGGTTTATGACACTTGCTACCATTGCTGAGATGTTCAGTCCTGCACTCTGAATGACCCTCACGAAATTATAAGGATATTCAACCAAGCTCAAACCTGAAAAATCTTCCTAAGCAAAGCCATGAAAACAGCATACAATGCCAGCCTAATGCACTGTGTCTGCACGGCACTGAATCTCCCGGCATTAGTCATCTACTTCATTTCTAATAGAGAAAGCATATCTAAAAGGATTGAATATGTCTGCTCTCCTTTATATATACATACAAAGACAATCTCTCTGTACCACTACCTTTCATTCATTTTAAACAAAAGTGTTGGACGGAGAGAACTAATCAATATTTTACTGGATGGTTTTCATTAGGAGAAAATGTGGTGAAATAATATTTCGTAACAGGTAGGAAAAGGAACTTCAGCATTTGAAATTAATTTTTGGAAAATATATATATATGTATTTTTTTTAATCACATCAATGAATGCATAGCCCATACTGTACATCTATATGTTTTTATATATCTAAAACAACCCTTTCAGCACATCCATTGTACAAAACCTCAATTATTAATATATGAACCAGAATAGAAAGCAGGCTTATTCAGGGTCATCCCACATACATCCTACCTTCTTTTCTTTATTTCTACCACATGCTATGTATATGATGACTTTTCTTCACTCATCATATACATGACTGAAAGGCCTTTTTTAATGAAGCCTTACATACTATACAGTGACACTGAATGTGTTGTGTATAAACACTTTAATGAATACACTGAAGTGAACAAGGACGAAGAAAGATCTTTCTAGAGAATAAGCGAAGTTTGCATCAGTCCTAAGTATTACTTGTTTAAAGACGTGGCACTGATGTATAACTCAAAGGGCCAAGCAAAATACACTTCTCATGAAACAGCCAAACAAGCCACAGACTCTGTATCCAAAATTGGCAATTTAAATCTACACGGGGAAAGTTATTCATATTCAGAGTCGGGTTACATAAGCGCTAAAGTTGATTTTCTGAGCATCATATTCCGATCATAATAATTACAGTTCATGCCTGTGGATTTGTCGATAGCACATTTGCCTCACACCTTCAGGCTTGGGGGTTCGATTCCCACCTTCGCCCTGTGTGTGTGTGTGGAGTTTGCATGTTCCTCCCCATTCCAAAGGTTGCTTTGTAGGCTGATTGGCATCGCTAAATTCCCCATACTGTGTGAATGTGGTTAGTGGTTAGTTAGCGGTTAGCACGTTCGCCTCACACCTCCAGGGTCCGGGGTTCGAGTCCCGCCGAGGCCCTGTGTGTGCGGAGTTTGCATGTTCTCCCCGTGCTGCGGGGGTTTCCTCCGGGGACTCCGGTTTCCTCCCCCAGTCCAAAGACATGCATGGTAGGCTGATTGGCGTGTCTAAAGTGTCCGTAGTGTATGAATGGGTGTGTGAGTGTGTATGTGATTGTGCCCTGCGATGGATTGGCACCCTGTCCAGGGTGTACCCCGCCTTGTGCCCCATGCTCCCTGGGATAGGCTCCAGGTTCCCCGTGACCCTGAAAAGGAGTAAACGGTAGAAGATGAATGGATGGATGGATGTGTGAATGTGTGTGCGATTGTGCCCTGTGATTGGTTAGCACCCTGTCCAGGGTGTCCCCCGGCTTGTGCCCTGAGTCCCCTGGGATAGGCTCTACAGGCTCCCCATGATCCTGTATAGGATAAGCTGTATGGATGAAAATGTATGGATGGATAGTTCATCCCTCTGAGGTTCCCAGATTTTTCTTGAGTAGAAGTCCCTGAAGTGTCTGAGAAGACACTTGCCTATAAGACAAAAAAACGGGATAGAAAATGCGGACCGAAGACACAGGCAGCAATTTTATGTCTCCGATGTTTAAAATGTAATATGATGTAACATAAACGTGAGACAATTTAAAAGTTCAAAATTAAAAAAAGACTATAACATGAATGAGAAGATAGCAAGTACTGAAATATACATCTAATAGGAGTCTTCTATATTGCGAATACATTGCTAATCGTAATGATCACATTAATCACCGCAAATTTGCTTTAATTGAACAAAATGGTTTCCACCACCATTATTCAGCAACCTATAAAATATCACTTGATCCAGCACATCCTATTATTTAATCCTATATTTATTTTTTTCATGCTTCACAAAAGTTAATGAAGCCACAAGATGCTAAACTGAGGTCATGACATTGTAATGTGCACACAGGATATAGGCTATATGTAGATCTAGACCGTGCCTTGTTTTCACAATCATTCCTTTTAGCTTAGCCCAGTTTATTCAAGTTTTATCAACAGACTGTTTACTCATTATCATTTTTGAGTATAACTTTGCTCATCGGATTTGTTTGATTTGTCTGTCTAATAAAGCCTGCACATGCACTCACAACAGATTTAGATATCTGCTAGCTGAACTAGCGAACTATTTTAGATTTTTTTTATTCCATTTTTTTTTTTTTTTACTACAAACATTTCCTTTCTCTCTCTCTCTCTCTCTTTTTTTTTTTTACATTTCATACTTCCTTGTTAATCTGGTATTTTCCCCTCACTTCATATGTACTATGAATAATGAAGTAATTACAGTAAAATCTGTCTGAAATAAAAGTTTCAGTACAGTGATTACACAAATGTATATTGTTGGAAGGGTATATATATTAAATATTTGAGGAAAATAAAGTAATAATGAACTAAAAAAAAACAACAAAAAAAAACACCAATATAAATTTAGGAAAAGCCATTTTCCAAAATGGCTTCCAGTTTTATTTGTTTGTTTAAATATTAGCTACCATGACTTATCATCATGCTAGCTAACACTTCACTGAGGAAAGAATTTAAGCATTCTGCTAAGCGCTGAGCCACCACAGTCCAGCGCAGGTTTGAAGGACATGTTTGAATTCATTCATGATGATGTGCCTTTATTATTTAACCCACATTGCTGGCTTTGAAGCGACAATATGTTCATTTCATGTCGTGTGCAGTAATATGGCGGTTATTTCACTTAATAGTTGACTGCATTCACTATGAGTGTCTATTATAGACCTTTGAAACACAGCAGAAATGGTCAAAAGAAATAAATGAAGTGTAGGATATGATTATGTACATTATACATAGATGCAAGCAGATTATGTGAATTATGGGTGTGTAGTTCATGCGTCCAGGTTTGCCAGGACTTTCTTGAGTAGTAGCCTATGACAGTGGTTTTCAAAGTGAGGGCCGCGGCCCCCTTGGAGGCCTCCAGGGGGCGCCCGGGTGGGGGGGGGGGGGGGGGTCGCTCAACAATTTGGTCTGAGCCACCAAGCCCATCCCTCCCACTAGTATGTTTTCTCTTTTTCACTCTCAGACAACCACACACACACACACACCCACACACACATAATCAAGTACTAATGTAATGTAATGTAAAGATGTAAGATGTAATTATTAATAAAAAAAATAATAATAAAAAGGGGGATATATTCAGAAGTCTGTATTTTTAATGTGTTTTAAAGACGTCTTGCAAAAGGGGGGCCTCGGTCAAATGTTAATGCCATTTGGGGGGCCTTGCCCTGGAAAAGTTTGTGAACCCCTGGCCTATGAGACAATGCCTATTTTTCAGTAACATCTAGACCATTGCCTTAAACACAAAGACCTGCCTTTAAGAGCAGAAAATTTGAAATAGAAAATGTTTTTTTTTTATTTGCTGTCAAATGTAATGTGATCTAACATAAAATCAGGAGACAGTTAAAAACCACACACACACACACACACACACACACACACACACACACACACACACACACACAAATATGATGACACTACATGAATGAGGAGATGACAAGAATGGAAATAAACACCTAGTTGCAATCTATATTGCCAACAGATTGCTGCATGAAAAGGTCAAGATGTAATTATCACATTAATCACTGCAAATTTGGTTAAATTTAACAACATGGCCTCAATATACAGCGGCCTATTAAATAGCACTTAATCCAGTACATCCTAATATATTTTTTTATTTTTTTATTCTGCTTCATTTAATTTCTTTTGAAACAGCCACCAGATCGAAGTCATGGAATTAAAGTCATTTCATTTTCTCATCACGTGTAATGTTTTTGCTATTTAGATTGATCAAATTAATTTAATATTCCGTATGTTTCGGTTTATTTGATGCTCTCTAGTGAAAATCTGTAGTGAAAAGTTAATTTATAATTTTATCCCCCAAAAATTCAGCACTGTCTCCAATTATGTCTCCTCGGATGTCCTTCATGCAGGAAAAAAAAAAAAGTAAAAAATCTTGTTGCGGTTTAAAAGGGACAATACTAATAATGAATCAATATTATTATATTTATGTTTAATATTCACGCAATTTTGTGTCAAAATGCAGGCCTGCAGTAACACACTTGGTTGAGACGTTTCACTTAAACCACCAGAGTACATCTTTCTCTTTCTGATACCTTACATGTTTCATTCATCTGGGAAATTCCTGTTCCATGGCATGTGGTGTGTAAAGGAAGTCAGTTTGAGCCAGTGAAGTGTCACAGCACACTGGCATTTGGACAAGTCTTACTGCGGCATTATCCACGAGTCCGGAGACAGATGACTCACAAATTCTTTCAATATTTAACATTCAAGGATGGAACAGCATGTCAGGCGCAGAGTCTACACTGCAGGAAGGTTGGATATTTTGAATCCTTCTTTGCACACTGGGTACAAGAGAGAAGCTTATGCAAGAAAGTACAAAGAAAACTGAAATGGTGCAAAATATACTGACAAATATTATACATGGAGATGATGTCCAATTGGAAGGTGTAAAGGGTAGAATAATAATCTAAGAGAATATTTCCCTGGTCATTTTGGCTAGTCACTAGAAAGTGTTATTACTTTAAAGGAACGCCCAAGGTGAAAATACTTGTTTTAATGCATTCAGTAGGCATTGATATTATGAAATGTATGATGATTTATTTTTTTTTAAATAATTATTTAAGAAGAGACATTTCAATTTATAGGACTGTTTACAATGCATTAAGGAATAAAAAACTTTGGGACATGCTGTTATACATTTACATTTACATTACATTTATTCATTTAGCGGACGCTTTTATCCAAAGCGACTTACAAATGAGGAAACACAAGCAAAGCGATATATCAAGCGGAGAACAATACAAGTAGTGCTACCGTACAAGATCTATTAATTGAGTTCCAGAAGAAGCAAAGTGCGCAGAGTGGAGATGTAAGTGCAATTTATTTATTTATTTATTTATTTATTTATTTATTTTATGGGTTGGTTAGGTGTTCACGGAAGAGGTGGGTCTTTAGCTGTTTTTTGAAGATGCTGAGAGACTCTGCGGTCCGGATTGAGGTTGGAAGTTCATTCCACCACCGAGGAACAGTTAGTTTGAATGTTCTTGAGAGGGACCTTGAGCCACGCTGAGTAGGTAGTACTAAGCGTCAGTCGTTGATTGATCGCAGATTGCGTGAGGGAACGTAAGCCTTCAGGAGATAGTTGAGGTAGGAGGGTGCTGTTCCAGACAAGGTCTTGTAGGTGAGCATCAAGGCCTTGAATTTGATGCGGGCGGTTACAGGAAGCCAGTGGAGGGAGATGAAGAGGGGTGTGACATGGGTTCTATTGGGCTGGTTGAAGAAGAGGCGTGCTGCTGCATTCTGAATCATCTGAAGGGGTTTGATGGAGCTGGCCGGGAGGCCCGAGAGTAGTGAGTTGCAGTAGTCCAGTTTTGAGATAACAAGAGCCTGGACTAGTATCTGTGCAGCCTGTTCGGTGAGGTAGGGTCTGATTTTCTTGATGTTGTACAAGATGTAATTACAGGGCCGTGCAGTTTTAGGAAAATAATTAATGATAGGGTGGTGTGATGAAGCGGGCCACCTGATGTTGTTGATTCTTTTCCTTTAACAGCACCTCTGATGTGTTTTATTCCTCTCTCTCTGTCTCTCTCTCATATATATATATATATATATATATATATATATATATATATATATATATATATATACAAATATATGAGTGAGAGAGAGAGAGGTTATAGTATAACCTATTATACTATATACAGTATAATATATAGTTATATAGTTATTAATGGACAACTGTCATCATTTTTATTCATGTATAATTACATCTAAGACGATATAGGACAATATAGTTCTTGCTATCACTTACGTTATAGAAACTGCAAAGCGTAAACTCGTAAACATGAAAACTTAACCTACAGCTTTACCTCTAACTGTTCCAGAGCACTGACATTGGAAACTCCTTAGATAAAAATGAAATCATCTCCTTTAAGAAAGACATCACCATGTAATTCGTTAGAGAGCATGTTTACTCCATATAAGCATGTTTTGCAGCTGTGCTACTGTCAAAGCTGCTGTTATGGAAAAACATTTACCACATTAAAAATTTAGCAGTCATTAAAGTCTTTATCCAATCACTGTACATTATTTATAAAGGAAATGTGTTACTGAAGAATGTGGAAGTGACGTCTGTTAGAACGTACCTTACACTATTGAATTCCCAATCTGTGGATCACGGTTCAGATATGAATGAGTGATGTTCTAGACCACCAACAACAATAATAAATATAGCTGCAAGCACAAAAGAGGCTAAATGAGGAGCTAAACAAGCATGGCAAGAAGCATCAGGGCCAACTAATGAAAAATAGCACTTTTAGATATTTGTATATGATTTTAGGCAAAATGGTTGTAAAGTCATGAATACAATCAATTGTTATGTGATTCAATTTCTTATCATGTTTGAACAATAAGGTGGCGCTGTCGCCAAATTGATGTGGTGTGGTCAGGATGGGGTGTCAATGCCACACACAAAGTTTGGTGTGAATATGCCAAAGTGTTGTAACGATACAGCCTCAGATTCAGTTTGTTGATGAGTTAAATGGGAATGGTTCAGTCTATTTAAAAGCCTTTTATAATTGTTGGCTGGCATGGACTGAAGATGATCTGAATCGAATTTTGGTGAGAATTGGGCCAGCGGTCTAGGAGGAGTTTGAAAAAGTAGGTTTTCAACAAAATTCAAAATGGCAGACAGCAAGTTCGATCGACTATGGCATAATTGCTATCATTGTTCTCAGCGAGACTCAAAGAATCTATCAAGACCACTGTCATTACAATAAGCAAAATTATTCAAAAGCTTTTAGCATTTAGGTCATTTCATTATACTTTTTGACCACAAGGTGGCATTGTCTCAAAACATCTTGAGTACCTTCAGGGCATGGTGCCAATGACACGTAACGATACGCCAATGTGTTCATAAAATATAGCATTTTACTACAAAATTCAAAATGGTCGAAACTCAAAATGGTGGACATGGGAAGATCGTTCGACTCGATATGCTATAACAAATCTAATGAGACAAGTCTCGTGTTTTTTGGTCAACCAGCCATTTTTCATATCTCATGACCACTGAAACTGTGCAGGTATCCTCAGGTCATGCTTAAGATGACAGCTACCAAGTTTGGTCTTAATATGCTAAACCGTTGCAGGGATACAGCCGCACATCCATTCTGGCATGCTCTTCGTCGAAGTCATTGATCAAAAAGCTATCAGAAAGCTTTAATACATTTTTGCCAGGATTCAATTTTGGTGAAAATCGGACAAACCACCTAAGAGGAGTTCGAAAAAGTATGTTCTTCAGAAACTGAAAAACTTTCATGATGGAAAATCAGAGGGAAAAGAATCTTGTTTCTAGCCCTTACGGTTCAAAAGTTATTCGCATAAACGTGAGTGCAACTTTGAGCTGTTGGTGGCACCAGAGGGTTTGAGATAGAGACTCTGAAATCGCTCTGCTTAATGCTGAGACTGTCCTCTATCTGTGTGCCAAATTTCATAACTTCCCTGCACGCAGTTCTGTGGGCCCCCTACCTCTGTTGTGCAAGTTGGTAATTATTATACTGTAACTAACTATTATATCAGAGAGGCACAGGGAGGATAATATGGTGTAATCTAGTCAATGACACTCCACATATATTGCAGCTACCTTGTATCTAATCGTATCAAATTCATTGCAATTTAGCCATAACTATCAATATAACAAGTTAGCCTTGTGTTATGTTAGCTAAATTTTTACTGTAATGGTTCCCATTATTAGCAGCAGCAAGGTTGTTGACACTACATGATGTGTATAAGTTTATGTCAGTTACAGTGTGAATTTATTTGGACGGTTATCATGCCCTGTGTGATTTGCTTTAATGAAACAATCATTTGATCATAAATGCTTGTGGATGATGGATGGATGGATGAATGGATGGATAAGCAGAGGATAATTACAGTATGTAATGGCAGTAGAGATATAACAAAACTGATTTTCCCCCAAATTATTTATTCTTTTAATTTAATTAACATATCATGAAGCATACCCTTTCACACATCAACGCCCCAATGTCCAAACCAAATCTATGCCCAAAGTATTGAGCAAAAGCTGTGAATCCTCATGTACATGTGTGTGTTTTGTTTTTTGTTTTTTTAAATTTTAATAAATTTGCAAGGATTTCAAACAAACTTCTTTCACGTTGTCATTATGGGGTATTGTTTGTAGAATGTTGAGGAAAATAATGAATTTAATCCATTTTGGAATAAGTCTGTAACATAACAACATTTGGGAAAAGTGAAGCGCTGTGAATACTTTCCGGATGCACGGTATGTGACAAAATGGACAAGATAACTTAGCAGAACAAGCTCATTAACAGAACGTTAACGTTTTGATTTGCAGCCAGAACTGCTGTCAGACCTGCTGTTACAGCAAATTAAACACCTCCTGGCCAATCAGAATCGAGTATACAACAGCACTGTGCTATTATAATAACAATAACACATTCTCGCTGTTAAATAAGTGGTGCACAATAAGTTCACACACCGAAGCCCAAAAGCTATAAATAAGGTCACGCGTTGGGTTCGGGTTCCAGGGAAATGCCATCCATGCTGAATGGAAACTGACTGTAGCCTAGTTGAAAAGGTCACATTAATATTTAATATGAGATTAAGTAGTTTAAGTAAAAAGACAAAATGTCACACACAATGCCAGCTGAGGAGAACGGCTGCCCCACAGAAACAAACTCTCATGAAATGTCATATGAAGAAAGTGATTCTCACAACGTACCCCAGCTCCAGAAAGACATGTGGCGTATAAAAAATAGTTTATTCTCCCTATAAAAAACGAGAGCAAAGGGACTGATTATCATTCAAAATGATCCGTCTATTTTGTTTATTCACAATCTGATAGTGGAATGTTCCAGAAAAGGAAAAGTGCCTACATCTAAATGATGCCAAATGTAATCTATAATAAAATAAAATGTGGTTGATGTGAGGATGTTATCTTGAAATCTACTTTTCAGTGAGTACAGATTGAAGAAAGGATGTGAACAGTAATGCCTTGCATTAGAAACACGTCTCACCAGAGGTATGTGTGAAATTGAAAGTTAAGAAAAGGATATTGTAGATCTACACTGCTATGGGGTCAATAAATATAACGTGAATTTCATCGACGTTACTTAAAATGATTCTGAGAAAAATATTAAGCGTTTACCGCTACAGTTCGTATAGGAGCTGAGGAGAGGCTTTATAGACAGAAACAGCAAGTGTCCGGAAGTACCCTTGAAGAGAAAAGGTAAAAGCGGTTTCATATAATGAACCTTACACTTCACGACTCGATTATTTTCACTCTGGAGAAATTACATTCAATTTTAGAACATTTATATAATATTCAATTTAAAAAAAAAAAAAATCAAACAGCTTAAAAGATAATACTGCTTTAAGCATTTATATTTACATTTACAGAATAGAATTCGCCAGATTCCCTATTCCAGAGTATCTTAAAGAGGCGCTTTATAATCTTCCTAAACGCATACAAACGGTACAGATATGCTGAAATCTTGTTAGAGGGAAGTCAAGGTTATTTATTTATTTGTTTGTTTGTTTGTTTGTTTATAAACTAGTCCTCATTCAAACGCATTTTCACTTGTATTTTCGAAATCAGTGTTTTGTACAAAATGAATCGCACGACCTAACTAACAAAAAACGTCTATTATATAGTGTTAAAGAACATGAAACATGATCCATGTGGGATTTGTGTTTGTTCAATTTTTTTTTATATAAAAGCTTCCAGTAATTATGGATTTGAATTCACTTTATTTGACTTGTATGCAAAAGTGTGGGCACGCCTTGGCCAAATGCCATATTTATCTGCTTTTGGAAGCAAAAAGAAGTAAACACAACCTGTGAATGTTCACGCACAGTTGTATTGGAAGAACTTAAAACACAGAAAAAAAAGAAAATATATATATATATATATATATATATATATATATAAATTAAAAATAATAGAAACAAAATCTGGGTGTCCAAATTTTCACATACATCTGTAAATGCTACTTTTAATTTGGACCCACTGTAAAAATGATTAGGATATAGCTGCAAAATATATTAAATGCTGACACAGACACAGTGCAGAAAGTACAGTGCGTCATTTGGAAGGACAACCTGTAAATCCTGATTTTAATCAACTCATTTCAATCGAAAACATTTACACAATCTCAACTGAACTCAGATATTAAGAGTCAAAACAAGTCATGTTTATTTGTTTACTAATCATCATGTGTATTATAAAAACATATCCCTCTCTCCTAAATGCAAACACACACTGTTGCGTGCTTTAGGCTTTTAATTAATTTCAGGAGTCAGTGTTGCTAAGCTGCTTTTTAAAGGTTGAATTATGAAGCGTTAAAGTAAACAGCATACAACCCCAATTCCAAAAATGTTGGGATGCTGTGTAAAATGTAAATAAATGTAAAATATATATATATAGATATTATGTTATATATGTTAGTAACGCTTACTTTTCCAGCCTTTTGTTGCCCCCGTCCCAACCTTTTTGAGACATGTTGCCACCACCAAATTCAAAATTACCTTTTTTTTTTTTCTTAAAATGGTACATTTCCTTAGTTTAAACATTTGATATGTTTTTTTGTTTGTTTTGTTTTGTTTTATTGTGAAAAACATACAGGTTAAGGAGACTTGCAAATCATCGCAAGCTGTTTTCATAACTGCGTCCCAATTTTTTTGGAATTCGGGTTGTACACGCAATCTGTGACATCCTTAAAAAAAAAAAAAAAATACAAGTTTCATTAATCTGTCACTACTAAGAGGATCAATAAACAAACTGAAGTGAACGCTTAAAAAAAAAAAAAATGAAAAAAGAGACACCAACATCGAGACAAACATATTTGTTATTAATCTCTGATTGAATAAATGCAGTGTCTGGAAACAGATGTTAATTGGATACATTGGATTTAATTTGCAATAAATCCCTGAAGTGCATTGCTGTTTGAAATGAAAGATGCAGTCACTGATGCAAATAAATAGGAAAATGTGTACTTTTATTCACTGGTTCTCATAAACAACGGTGAGTCAAGTGAAACCTTAAAAGTGCAACATATATTCCAATTGAATCGTTGTTTTTTTTGTTTTTTTTTTTACTAGAGTAATCCGGACACCCGTTAAGCGCTGAAACACTTGCATTGAAATTTATGTAGACAAATAATACACGTTTGTGACTCCTAATTGCAGCAAAGAATGCAAGTTTTAAAATAAATAAATAGTGTAGGTGTGAGGCGTAGTGATTAGCACGTTCGCCTCACACCTCCAGGGTCGCTGGTTCGATTCCCGCCGTGGCCCTGTGTGTGTGGAGTTTGCATGTTCATCCTGTGCTGTGGGGGTTTCCTCCGGGTACTCCGGTTTCCTCCCCCAGTCCAAAGACATGCACGGTAGGCTGATCGGCGTGTCTAAAGTGTCCGTAGTGTATGAATGGGTGTGTGAGTGTGTATGTGATTGTGCCCTGTGATGGATTGGCACCCTGTCCAGGGTGTACCCCGCCTTGTGCCTGATGCTCCCTGGGATAGGCTCCAGGTTCCCCCGCGACCCTGAAGGAAGGATAAGCGGTATAGAAGATGGATGTATTTAATTTGAATATCGGCACAGCTTTGATTCGCCTCAGGCACGAGCCGACGGTAAGTAGTAACAGCCATGCTGATATTCAGAATAACCGCATGACTGTGAGTGCAGTATTGCTTTTACACAACACTTCTACACATATAAACAAGAATTTAATATCGATTAAGTGACATTTCGGACACAATATGGACAAATGTTCTGTTTATTTTTGCTCCGCTACTGGAAATAGAGTTTAAAGAAGCCACAGTCACTTTATAGCGCGTCGGCTACATGGCTAGCTAGCTAGCTCACATTGATTTGTACATTCTTGTTAAAGGTGCTTCCGGGTAAAATCGGTGATCTTTTTTTCCTGTTCATCTTCATCTGACAAGCTTTCATAATCTCAACCAAAAGTTATATTCCGGAAAACGATCCACTGATGTCCACTGAGGATGTCGCTAACTGTACTGTAGTAACGGTTTTGAATTAGGGAGGGGAATTTTACCTAGCAAACACAGACGTGCCGAGTGATAAACACAGTGAAACCTTCCAGTGTGGTTACAGTGAATATAAGCACTCTTGGAAAGCTGTTCGACCAATCAAATTAGTGGACCAGAACTAACGGTTGTATAATCTCCTATAACAGCACACCCTGAAGTGTTTTATTCCTTACTTATACCACAGTATTGTTCAATTATTGAATCTATTTGGACATAAGGTGGGGTTTTTTTTTTTTATGTGTAGGGTCTTTTGTGCGGCTCATATAGTGACCTTGAGAGTTTTTGTCAATTAGAAGTCATTGTAGAATATTGTAGCACAATGTCTACGTTGTAGAACATTTTATCATCATTGAGATATAGTATTTGCCATGTAATAGAATATTATCCAGTATATCTGTCGAAACTTTAACGCTAAAAATGGCATTTAACATTGCATCTAATATTGGGGAAAATTTTATTCTCATATATACAGTATAGCATGTGCTGAAATGTCTTTCAGAATATATCATCCTTTTACAAAAGCCATCTTATATGACATTGAAAATATTCCCCATGTTATAAATAAATAAATAAATCAACATCATTTTTGATTATTCTCCTAGGTATTTTATTAATACTCCTTGCATGTACCGAAGCAGGAACGATTTGTGGCTAGGAGTTTAACAATTTAACAATGTGAAAAGGATTTAATGGTCATGAGCATGAATCAGAGGGGAAGGTTCATCTCTAGGGCAGAGAATTAAAAGAAATCGGCTTCGCTTCCAGATTCTCCAGCAGATATCTGAAGGAAAAAGAGAACAAGGACACTAAAGAAGTAGCTCGGCCTAACTTTGAATCGCATGAAAGGAATGCTAAGAGATATCACACGGAAAATAGAAATGTCAGGGTTTGTACAGATGCTTCATAATGAAATTCCAGGACTTTCAAGGACTTTTCAAACATTATTTGTTTTTTGTTTTCAAGGACTATACAAGAGATGTCATTCAAACATATTCTTTATGTCTTCTTTTTAAATTCCAAAATAAAATAAAAAAAATAAGTTAATAATAAGAGTAATTAAAAGAAAAAAAATTGCATTTCTCAGACATTCCTTCATCTTCACCATAACGTCAGTATACAGGGTGTCCCAAAATTCTCCATACACTGGGGAAATTAACATTTATTTATTTATTTATTTATTTTAGCAAAATATCGTCCAAAATTTCCCATAATTAGTTAAAAAATAAATTCAGATAGGATTTAAGAATAACTCTGACACAAGAAAAACCTACTGAAATCATTCTCATGGCTGGATTGGGAAGCTGTCATAAGGTTGAGATGGACTTTAACAGGAAACATGTCAAGTACACCACACACACACACACACACACACACACACACACAACACGACACTGCTGGCAAATTTGGGAGCCAGGACTCCGTGTGTGTTTACAAAGAAAATACAATCATGTTTTGTAAGTAAAGTTACATTTAGCTATTGCACCTATGTATGGAGACTTTTGGGACACCCTGTACTCCAGGTGAGTGACAAGAGCACTCAAAAAGTCTTTAAAAGTCCCTAGATGACGTCATGCACTAATTAACATACCCATGACATCATTGCTTCGTATTTGCATTCTGCCTACATTTTTAATTTTTTTTTTTTTTTTTTGTAACCGCAACGTCGTCTGACAAAATCACCACACACATAAATTAAAGACAACGGCTGTGCTGTGATTTTGCCTATATTTGCATGTTAAACGATCACTCAGAGGGACAGATAGAAGCAGCGGAATATCTTTCTTACGTTTTCTCTCACACTGAACGTGCTGCTCGTCTCTGCCCCTCACTGAACAGAGTAGCTAGGTGCTTTTTGGAAGAGAACAAAAAATAAATAAATAAAAAATCGCTAAAATGGTCTGAGAATTGGACTGGAGCTGTCTCTGTCAAAATGAGCAAGTGAACAGCAGGAGGAAGGGGAAGGGCTGCAGCAGGGAGACATATTTTAAGTGAAAGGATTGTATTCGTGTTCTATCGAAAATAAACACTTTAAAGTTATTTAGCCATTCCGTATTTATCTCCTTTTTTTTTTTTTTTTTTTTATAATTCAAGCACTTCTTAAGTACCACTAGATAAAAGAAATGGCTATTTTCCAGGTGTTCCAGTACGTCAATATCAAAAAGCCAAATTCAAGCACTTCAAGCACCTTGTACTGTACGAACCCTGAAATGCATGTATGGAATGTAGAACATTTTTTTGCCGCGAGACAGGAAAGTACACCCTGTTAGCGATTACGCTATCATTGAAAACAATACACATTACTCTCAAGACTCGAAAATCCATCCCATAATGCAGCTCACTGATGATTCCTGGTGTCAACTGATGGGCCGTTTCTCATGTGTGCATTTGCTGTGGTGCCATACTGAATTATTCACAACTCAACAATCCCACCTTCCTCCTGTGGCGTCTCATGTCCAACAAAGCAGGCTAATGTCAGATTAGGGCAGTGTGTCATCCCCAAAGCCTCCCTGTTCTGCATGGGGGGGGGGGGTTTATTATAATGTTCAGAGAGGGATGAATGAGAGAGCTAATTTACACCGTGTTAGCCAATTTACGTTTTCATTTCAATGTATTTATTTGGATGCTTCTTTTTTTTAAATCTATCGAGACTGCATACTGTCCAAGGGTCAAGCTAGAGATGTAATGGTCCTGTCAGTAGCAGAAATAATGGTACCCTCATAACATGTAATGATTTTTTTGTTGTTGTTTTTTGGTGGGTTTAATAAGCTCAGCACCTTCACAATTCCCATTTACGTGAAGCCCGTTCTCGAGAGATTAACATTTCGGAGTCTCTTCTTGTTGTGTCTGGCTCGGTTAGGGACACTTGTAGAGAAGCAAGAAGAACGTTGCGAACTCCTTTAACGTCGTCTGTGATTTACACCGCATGTTTTCAGCAGGGTTCAAAGCTAGAAGTCGAGACGGTGCGTGCAAATCGCATCCAGCTGCCATTTCTACCTCCACTGTAATGTAAATTACAACCGAGCCTACCATTTCCGCTTATGGTGCAATATTTTTTCATATTTGTATTTTAGTTGCAATATATGCACATCTGTATATTAGGTGCAATATGTGTGAAATTGTAAATGGAAAATTGGAACAATTCTAATGCGTGCAAAGGTATACGGTGAACAAAATAATTCTGATCACTTTATGGTATCCATGATGTTATGCACCTTCACAAAATCCTATGGAGCACCAGCCACAAAACACCCCCATCAATAATTCAACACTATGATCTCTTTTATTATTATTATTATTATTATTATTATTATTTAAATGTTTATTTTGTGTCATTTATTTCTTTTTAGCATGTCATTCTTGACACGTTTGATATAAGGGCAAAAAAAAAAAAAGGCTCATTAATTATAGAATCCTTATGAGAATGTCTTGGGAAGCTGTCTAAAGTTGACTAATCCTACACAGTAGTCAGGATTACTCCAATAAGAAATAAATTCAGTTGTGTTAGAATGAGAGAGAGAGAGAGAAAAAAAACCCAGCTATTTTTCTTTCAGTTTCATAAAATGTGAGAGCTGGAACGACCATGCCATTACAGTAGGTCCTTCTGACATGATGACACTAATTGAAATGTAAAAGCTCACACAGGTAAACTGTATGATGGGGGACCCGCTGACCTCGACGAGGAGAACTGGAACTTCATTTTGCATTTCTTCTTCATAGACTCCAACAATAGTAATTTGTCCCGTCAGCCGGCAATCATGTTGTTCTCAGGTCAGGGTCAGAGAGAGAAAGGTCTCGTTATCAGCCAGTAACATTGACTCAATTGTGCTTCAAATGCATAACACGATGGAGTTTAAAAAAGAATAATATTATAGATATAATGATTGTATGTGTTGTTTATTAGTGGTACGACAATAGCTTATCTTCTTACAAGCTATATGATTCAAAATGTTACAATATTGCTACTGTGAAATTTATTTGAAGTAAAACCTTGGCTACTTGTAGAGACATTAAACATGCCAAACGTGTAGGTGGATGAGATTCTGGTTACTCTCTAGGCATATTATATTGTTAAAATATTAAATCGTGTAATGGGGAAATACTGATATGAATTATCCTAAATCTGATTCGAAAGTCATTAATATCAAATCTGATTGTGTGAATAACAAACCAGAATGGTCCACTTGACCTATGCAGTATAACAAGCTACAGTACATAAGTAGTTTAATGACTTTACAATGAAATGAACTCTACTTAATGTCGATAGTACTTAATTAAGCTTAATTAAGTTATAAATGCTTCTCTGTGGTGAACGGATGAGGAGCGATTAATAATAGAGATTTATAAGATCGCAAAGTTCAACATGCTCCCTGGTGTATTTTATGATTTAACTTGTGTATTTTGATTTCTAAGCTGTTAGCCACATTTTTATTTATTTTTATTTTTTTTTTTTAAGAAAAAAAAGAAGAAGAAGAAGAAAAAAAGCCATGTGTGATATTACAAGAACAAAAACTTCGCAATGTTTCTAAAATATAGTTACACAGTCATAACATTACAAGAAAATTAAAAATTTTAATATTTCAAGAATAAAAGCTATAGTACTACAAGGAAAAAGTCTGAATATTTTGAGATTAAAGTCGTCAAATATTAAGACAGAATGGTGCATATCAGAGCAACAATCTTCTGGCGCTTCAGCACCAGGTTACGATTAGTATTAAAGCTTCTAAGTAAAACAACTGTGCAAGACATTGTGTTTTATTTTGAAAAAAACGTACCAGGTTAACTTGGCGGAAATCGTCTTTTTCGTTGAAGGAGAAATGGAAGTAAGTGGTCACCATTAAAGCTCTCGATGGTTACATCTGCACCGTAAGGGATATAACTCCGCCAAACTCGATCCAGTAAGTGACCGATGTGTTATGGTATATGGACTTGCTATGAGGCTTAATTTTATTGTATGAGTCCATATGTTACAATGCATTGTGGGATTACCATTCATCTACACACCCTCTTTGAATGACACGCAGACGTAACCTACACACCCATCCATGACCTTGAAGGTGACCGCTGCCTGTGATTTCTCCTTCAATAAAATAAACAACAACTTGACCAAATCCTCAACATCCCTCAATTTAACACACAAGATACAATTATATGTACCTTTTTTGTCATAGTATTATAATTATTGTCTCGATATATTATGACTTTTTTCTTAAAATCCTGTGTTTTTATTATTAACCGAACTAAAATGTCATTGTGTAACAGTGCTAGAAAGCGAACTAAAAGACGCAGCAATAAATATACACACCGAGGGCAAACACATGCCCCAGATGAAAAGAAACACCTTGTGTTAGTCGCCAGTTACGGTTACATCTGCAGAACAACAGCTGGCCCTGACGCATTAAGGAATATGGACTCATCATAAGGCTTAGGTGTATCATGCAAGTCCATATGCTATCGCACTCTTTCAAGGGCACGCAGATGTAACTATCAATAATCTTGAAGGTGAACACTGCCTGTGATTCCTCCTTCAGAAAAAGAAACTTCACCAAATCCGCCACGTCCCTAAAATTAACACACAAATGATATACAGTGGGGGGAAATAAGTTTTGGATGCGTCAACATTTCTTTCAGTAAATATATTTCCAATGAGGCTATTCACATGGAATTTTCACCAGACATCAGTATCAACTCAAGAAATCTGGAAATATAAAGAAGTCACAAGATTGACGTCCATAAATGTGAAATAAAATGGAATGTCACAGGAAAAAAGTATTGAACAAGCTAAGAAAAAGTCTTTTTATAGACCATCAATGTACTAACCCAGCTGATATTAATTTGCACAGACAGGGGGTATAATTACTTACGGATTTCAGCTGGTTCCTTGCCTTAGCTTGCCGTGTAGAACTGCTTTTTCTTAACGTGTTCAATACTTTTTTTCCCGTGTCATTCCACTTTATTACACATAACTTCATTTCTGGACTTTAATGTTGTGAATTCTTTATATTTCTGGTTTTCTTGAGTTAATACTGACGTCTGGTGAAAATTTCATGTGAATAGCCTCATTGGAAATATTATTTACTGGAAAAAAAAAAGTTAACGTGTCCAATACATATTTCCCCCATTGTACGTATGTAATATTTTGTCATAGTATTATGACATTTTTCTCAAAATATTAAGCCTGGTTTTTTTTCTGTAATGTCAGCTATTATGACGTTTCTTGTCAGGTATTATGTCTCAAAAATATGTATTTTTATTTATTTATTTATTTTTATTTACACCATCATGTAGTAGTTATAGAAAGTTACCTAAAAGACACCGCAATAAATATACACACCACGGGCGGACAGATGTCCCGGATATAGAGTGAAACACCTCGTGGTATAGCGTTCAACAATTCACTAACTTCTCACCAAATTAGAGAACAAATAAATACCTCACCTGTATCCATATCCTCAGTCTATTTTCCTCTTACAGTGTTCTATTGATTCTCACTCTGACTCACTGCTCTCTCTTTTATTCTTTCTCCTCCCTGATTGGCTGTTGGCTCATACCTGTCACCATGAAGTTGTACTTCTTTCATGCCTAAAATTGGGCCGTGATAATGTTTGATGTATCTGACCTAGCATATCATGTATGTGTACAAATTTATACGAAAGCTGCCACTGGCTGAGATAGACACATAAAAGAGACCTAAAAAAAAAAAAACAACACAAAAAACATTGTGTTATTCATTGGCTGGTTTCTTTCTTTTTTTCATTTTTTTTTTTTTCAGGATATTCCAAATTATTGTATTGGCTATGCCCAATAGCAGTAAATGAAGGCTGAATTCCTTGATCTCAAACCCAAATGTCATCAGTGTATAGCAAAAACAAAAAGCATCGACCTTGCCGTTCCGATACTTTCAGAGGGGACCGCATATGTATACTCCTGTGAAGAGCTGAATAAAAGTAACATTTTTATCCACAATTGAGCTGCTGGTTATACATATGGTGATTAAGTTTAGAAAAAATAGTAAAACATAATGAAGGTAAATTACAATGCCGAGCCTGGAGGTGATGTAAACAGCTTGAATGATTATGATTACTGAAACAACCCATGTAATGAATCTGTATTCACAGAGCAACATGTGACATTACCCCAATGATCTCATTTGAATACAAGGTTGGCACGGCATTAAACGAGATTAAATACGGAAATGAACATGTAAATGTTTGCACAATGTCTATGCACTTAGAGTGAGGGAAGAGAGAAAAATAAATTAAACAAGATAAAAAATGTTTACCTCGCCCTGGATTGAAAAAAAAAGCTTATCCAGCTTTATCTTGACTGATTGTTAGTTTGCAAATCTGCTGATGCACTTTAACTCGAGTCATATTAGGATATGCCGAGTAGATAAACACCTGCTTCATGCCTGTGAATTTCAGTTACAAAAAACACGAAAAACAACTTTTCAGGACATTTATTCTAACAGACCAGTGTAGGTGCAACAATGCCATTATAATGCATTATAACATTTGCCTAGCAGAAGCGCATTTCAACGATTAGCTTATACCGTGTTAGGGAGTGAGATGAACTAGACTGATGAGACAGGGAAATCTTCCTGACAGATTCATGTCATTTAGAGGTTTGTGTTTGGTAAATTTATCACCGAGGGGTGCGTTTTTAGTATGGCTAAGCTTGTCCATCTTTTGATAATAAAAAGACATCAATAAGGTTTCAGTTTTGTATGGAAGCCCGTTTCCACAATGGAGGGGGAAAAAAAGGTCATTGCGACTTTGCCAATTTATTTCTCACAGTCATAACTTTTCTTTCTCCCAATTTCAAGTTTACATCTCTCAATTCTGACTCTTTTCATGCAATTATGAGTTTACTTCTGGCAATTCTGATTTTCTTTCTTGCAATTATGAGATTACATCTCTCAGTTCTGACCTTTTTCTCCGAATTTTGAGATTACATCTCTCAATTCTGACTTTTTTCTCCGAATTTTGAGTTTGCAGCTCTCAATTCTGACCTTTTTCTCCGAATTTTGAGATTACATCTCACTAGTCTGACCTTTTTTTTCTTGCAAGTACGAGTTTACTTCTGGCAATTCTGACTATATATATATATATATATATATATATATATATATATATATATATATATATATATATATATATATATATATTGCAATTTTGAGATTATATCTCTGAAATCTGACCTTTTCTCTCTGCATTTTGAGTTATATCACAATTCTGACGTTTTTTTTTTTTTTTTTCCTGCAACTACAAGTTTACTTCTGGCAATTCTGACTTCATGTTTAGCAATTTTGAGTTTACATCTCTCAATTCTGACTTTTTTTTTCCTCTGAATTTTGAGTTATCTCACAATTCTGACTTTTTTTTCCTCTGAATTTTGAGTTATCTCACAATTCGGACTTTTTTTTCCTCTGAATTTTGAGTTATCTCACAATTCTGACTTTTTTTTCCTCTGAATTTTGAGTTATCTCACAATTCTGACTTTTTTTTCCTCTGAATTTTGAGTTATCTCACAATTCTGACTTTTTTTTCCTCTGAATTTTGAGTTATCTCACAATTCGGACTTTTTTTTCCTCTGAATTTTGAGTTCTCTCACAATTCTGACTTTTTTTCTCTCACAATTGCGAGTTCATTTTGCACAATTTTCACTTATTTTCTCGCAACTACAACTATACAGCTCACAATCCTGACTTTTTTTTTTTTTTGGACATAGTACCTGAAATGTGACTAACTTCAGGTAACGAGCATGCGCTAGTGTCTGGTTTTCCTTGTCTTGACTAGCTGATGAGCGTCGTTCTTACTGTATGCAGCCTATTTATAGAGAACGATTGATGATTTGTCAGTGCATTCTTTGTGACTGACTAACTGTCAAGTGGGCGTCTAAATTGCAAGAAGAAAAAGGCAGAATTGTGAGATGTGAAATCATGATTGTGAAGGGAAAAAAAAAAAGAAGTAGTTTTGGCATCTCCACATCGGATTATTTTCTGTTAAGAAATGCTTTAAGGTAGATTATTTGGGATTTTTGCAACAGCACCACCAATGCTCATAAAATAATACACAGAATTGTATGAAGAGAATGAAGGTGCAAAGCTGGGGTTGAATTCTTTCTAGCCCAAACTGTAGATTCATGCAGATTCATGACAGTTTTTGCTTGTTTTCTCATTTGTAAGTCGCTCTGGATAAAAGTATCTACTAAGTGAATAAATGTAAATGTAGTCGTGTCTACACAGAGTGACATGCCTCCTAGATTTGATTTCCATCCGGACTGATATTTTTCACGCACACAGCCGGTTGTCACTGAGCACATGCGTACACACACACACACACACCTAAACTTTAAATCACTTCTGGCCCTGAACTTTTTTTTTTTCCCGCTTTGTCCCCCCCCCCCCCCTCACTTCAGCACAACTCTCATATCTGTTGATAAATGACCACACATCCACACAAAACATGAACCTTTTTTCAAGAAATTAAACATTTCACCCAGCACAAATGGAAGTAAACAGAAACAAAAAGTTCAGTCAGCTCTGTAAATGTGTGGAGGCAGCGAACATGATCGTACAACAGTTAATTACTTTAACCACCGTGTCATTATAATCCATTCCAGAGTTTGCAGAATTTTTTTTTTATGGCTGTTTGAATATGCTGATCATGTTTGTCTCATCTCGATTAAACCATCAGCCAAGATGTGAAATTGGGTAAACAATGTAAAACAAGCAGCTGGGAAACTGGGGCATACAATGCAAGTTTACGATTACGAAAGGAAAGAAAAAAAAAAAGGTTAAAAAATGCAAAGATGCAATCAGACTGCCGCTCCATCAAAGAACCACTCAGATGCAAATCTAGCAAACTAATCGAAATGGCCTGTCTCCTATGCTTCAAAACTGTACAGAGCTGTTAACAATAAATACTCACTCGCACAACACAGCTTTACAGAAGTCTAGACCTCATAATAACAAGCCAAAGGTGACAGTTGTGAGGAAAAAAACGTCCTTGAGACAAAACAAGGATAAATACTTGAGGAGACTCAATAGGGGATATCTAATAATAAACTACACATGAACTCTTTTTTTTTATTATTATTATATAGAGTCCTTCAGAATTACCTTCAACCTTTGTAAAATTAAATTAATAATAATAAAAAGCAAAAAAAGAATTGCTGGTAATATACTATACATTTTTTTTTTCTCAAAAAGTAGCGATACATATCATATACTTGTCATACACATATGTGGTGAAATGACTGACACCCCTAAGAAAAAGGAATTAAAAAAAAAAAATAAGGAATTAATTCTGTAGCTGTAAATGACGCAAAGGATTAGATTTAGTGGACACCAAACACTGCTCATCGCCCACAGTGAAGCATGGTGGTGGTAGCAACATGTTTAGAGTTAGCCTTAGCCTTTGGTTTGCTTAGCTGTCTAATCTCTTCTTTACCTGGCCACTGGTTGGTTTCCTCTAGGCGCAAGTTCCATTTTATTTTAAAGAATTTATTCAATGTTAGTTAATGAGGTTATGAATTTTAAAAAAAAAAAAAAAAAACCTGTGGCCTGAAATACAAATGGTGTCCACGTGTGCAAACTGAACAATATAACGACAGCTTGAAATATTCTGCAAACAAATCTCAAGAAATTAAACAAGCACAAGCGATTCACGGGATTTAATAGGAATGAAGTCAGAAAAGCTATATCTGTTAACCCTTTCATATGAATTTTTTAAAGACTTGGCTTGTTCATTTTTTTTTTTTTTTTTTGCAAATTTGCCATTCTGCGAGAGTGTTCCAGATTATCGCTGCTGAACACGCTTGTTAAAATAGAAGGCAGTCTTCTCAGAGCTTGGCTTACACGCTGGATTTTCCATTGAATTCCCTGAAACAACCGCCGTAGTTCCTTCAGCAGCCCCTACAAATGGTTTCCACTGCCGGGGGGATTTGCAGTGTCCCAGTGGGACGAACAGAAAGCCGAGGTGCTCGCAGGTCCTGTTTTTGAATAATGGCAGTACAGGGAATGCGAACGGTACTGCAGTATGTCTATGTAACGCTTGTTAATAGCTTCCCCTTCTGCCTGTTCTTCTCTTAATTACTTCTAATTGGAACCATAATTAATCTGTTTTGTGCTTTTATTTTCTTTTGACCAAACAAGAGTAGAGTCCATTATCATAATAATAATGATCTGCGAGTCTCCAGAGAAGCCCTGTCATGTGTCATCCAGGCAAAAAATTAAAGCTTGGCACGGCTGAAACCGTGTCCTTTTAGCAGCAGCTAATGATGGAGGATAAACTATTTTCCACTTGAGATAATGTCCCTGGTTACGAATTCCAGTACAATAATATAACAAACAACAAGACAATGAATAATATGATAGATCAACATGCTTGGCTGCTGTAAGCATTTCCTGTAAGCTGTTGTTTTCTCATATATAAGCATATTTGGTAATACCCCATCTATAATGCACTATGAGCACCTTCATAACATGTTATGATTCCATTGGCCATTATTCATCTTCAGTAACTGGTTTATCCTGGGCAGAGTCAAACTGGGGACACTGGAACGCTACCTGCCGTACCACTGTGGCACCTAGGCGTTATACATCTACTATAACCACTTGCGAATACGCCCTACCCTTTATAGCAAATGTTATTATGCATTACGAGCTCTTAACATAATGAATTACAAGTAGTGTTTGTAACATATACATTCAGTTACTTAAAAAAAACAGACTAGGAATTTGACTTATGCATTATAATGCATTACGAATTCATGATGCATTATAAAGTATGGTATGAAGGCCATATGTATAATGAATACCTTTATGACAGTTACAAACAGTATAATGCCTTCATAAGGCATTATAAACATCATTATAGTTGCTCATGAAAAGGTATTGCAGTTTGCTGCATTGCTTATAATGCATTTATAAAATGTTTCAAGAATGCATTGTAAGTAGTGCTTATAACACATTATATCACCATTATATCTTCACATAATGCCCCATGCAACGTAGGGCTTGATGATATAACGTGTTATGAACACAACGTACTGTATAATCCATCCATTCGTAATGCATAATAAAGATAGCTAGAACGTGTAATGCATTTTCATTATTTATCTGAACAGTGTGCATGATGCTTTACGAACGCATCATAACATGATATGAACGAGTTCATAGTTTATTATAGATTTGACACTTTCATAATAAGTGTTACCAACGTTTGGCCTAAAGTACAGTACAGTGCATGTTCGTAATTAACTATAAACATGTCTATAATGTCTTATAAATGCATTATAACATGATATGAACGAGTTCATCGTTTATTATAGATTTGATCATCATGGAAAGTGTTGCCAATGTTCGGCTTAAAGTACAGTACAGTACAGTACATGTTCATAATTAATTCGTGTATAAAGCCCAATGGAAGCACCATAACATATTATGAATGTGTCCGTAGTCCGTAGATGTCACCTTCATAGAAAATGCTAACAAATATTCTTAAATACAAAGACCGTTTACAGTAAAGTGTCTAGTGAATGTGGTATGAAACATACAAGCATATCAACCCATCTTATTATTATTATTTTTTTTTATGGTCTTTGCTGTTTACACTTCCTAATATATTAAAATTATAATTATGCATTGCTATAAGGCGGGATGCATTTTCAGAAGTAATTAGAACAACGTGTAAAATGCTTTATAAATACATAAATTTTATTCCTCTTAACCCTCAAATGTATAAATGAGATGAATGTAAGTTGGATACGGGTGTCTGCCAAATGCCGTACATGCAAATACAGCCATCATAGAAAGTATTAGCAAATATTTCCACAAGCAACGCACTTAACAGGGAGATGTTACAGGTTAAGTTGCCGATGTTTGAATTGTTCTCAAGTAGCATCCCTTCGATTAATTATTTGTTTGCTGCTTGCTAACTAAGGCATTTCCCTAAATCCTCTTTACATAAAGAGATTTAAGGTACTTTCATGGCATTATGTTGAGTAATCCGAAGCATTTAACTCAAATCCTGAAGCTTGTACAAGTCACTCTGATACAGCAGAAATAAATAAATAAATAAATAAATACATAAATAAATAAATAAATAAATAAACGTATTGAAAGATGACCACTTTTTAGCCGAATTTATTGTAATAACGCTTGCTGATGTTAATGTCCTGGCTGACACTGTAATTAAGACCAAGCAAATATGATTCGTTACCTGAATCCATTTCTTAGAAGAGGAAATTGTCAGCTATGTTTCCACGCAGGTCTGCATGTCTGTGTAGTAACCCCATCTCGTTATTAAGCATACTGTAGAATATTTCATATACACTCACTGACCATTTTATTAGGAACACATGCACATGCGGACGTGCAGTTATCCAATCAACCAATCACGTGGCAGAAGCACAAGGCATACAATCATGCAGGTACAGGTCAAGAGCTTCAGATAATGTTCATATCAAACATCAGAATGGGGAAAATCTTGATCTCAGTGACTCTGATCGCGGGATTGTTGTTGTGTCATATGGGCAAGTTTTTTTAATATTTCAGAACCTGGCTGATCTCCTGGGATTTTCACACGCAACAGTCTCTGGAGTTTACACAGAATGGTGCAATAAAAAAAAACATCCAGTTAGTGTCAGTTGAAGAGAACGTCCTGTTTGAGCTGACAGGAAGGATTCAGGAACATAATTAAACACTCTTTACAAACGTGGTGAACAGAAAAGCATCTCAGTATGCAGAAGACATCAAGCTTTGAAGAGCAGAAGATCACATCTGGCTTTATTCTTGTCAGCCAAGAACAGGAACGTGAGGCTACAAATCTGAGCCAAACCTTTATAGAGTTCATTTTTCATTCAGTTTAAATAATAAAATAATGATTTGATTAAAAAAAAAAAAAGAAAGAAAAAAAATATTTTAAAAACAATTATAGTTACTGTGATGTGTAGTAGCGTTTTAGGTTAAATGAGATATCTAATCATCCCATTTAATCTTTATTAAGTTTTGTTTGTCATGGAACAGAATCACAACAATAAAATTTGACAATTCTTTTAATTGAACTTTTTTTTAAATTGTCATTGTATACAGTGTAACTGTAAAAAGCAATACAAATCTATGAAATTCAATATCAAATCAATATCCAATATCAGTGTCAAATTGTCAACGGTCATTTATTTGTTAATTTGTTTGTTTGTTTGTTTGTTTGTTTGTTTAGGTTGTGAGTGCCCAGCTGTACACATTATAATTTACATCATTTGCCAAGTCATTTGCTAAATGTTGCATAGAAAACAAGCTGTTAGATCAGCATGCACCATTACCTGAACAACTTCAAGAGGCAGTTGGGTTATTTATTTAAACTCGCATTAGAAATACTGCGGTAAATAAACTGCATCCCATTAAAGGCAGTTAGCATGTAGGCATGACCCATGTACATATGTTTCAGTGTTTGGGATTTTAACATAGTCAGGTTTCTGTTTAGATGTTGCTATACACTGGATGTATTGCTTTGTTGTATACATATAGTCTTTATTCTGAAGAGATTCAAATGTAGGTTATTTGGCAACAACAACAACAACAACAAGATCCTATAAATCTACTTACACTCCTCATGCACACTGTACTCCAGAGGCCACTGGATTCAAATCAAATAAACCCTTCAGATATTTTCTAGGTCATTAAATAAGTGTTTTTTTTGTTTGTTTGTTTGTTTTTTAACTTCAAAATCAATGAGTTGTGACATGAAGCACAGCTGTGTTCAAGCTTCAGGTTATCCAGTAATTGTTTATGTACTGTATATGTACGTACATCCTTATTTATTTCTTGCTCTTGTGTAAGTCATGAAATTGTTGGCGATTTATTAGAGACACGTAACTGTACTTTGAGGGTATGAGGGTCAAAAATGAACAGCAGGACATGCTCAGGAATGTAATCAGTGAACAATTACTCGAACACCTGGTGAGGTTTAACTCTAATTGTGACTCATTTTCAGAAAACATACAGTAGCTCATGTCTTTTTCATAGGATTACTAAACTATTGATTTGAGAGTAGGCCAATAAACACCCACTCACTATCTTTACTAAGCAAAGAGCATACAGTGCTGCTCGAAAGTTTGTGAACCCTTTAGAATTTCTCTATATATTCTATACGTTTAGTTGCAGTTATTGCTGCACAAGGGGGTCAGAACAGATACTGAACGCAGAGGTTCACATACTTTTGCCACTCGCAGATATGTAATATTGGATCGTTTTCCTCAATACATAAATGACCGTGTATAATATTGTTGTCTGATTTGTTTTAATTGGGTTCTCTTTGAGGTTTTGTGTGATAATCTGATGATGCTTTAGGTCGTGTTTATGCGGAAATACAGAAGGGTTCACAAACTTTCAAGCAGCACTGTACATAGTTGTGTGCCTATAAAAGAACGCTAGGCATTTGGCTTTGACATCTCCAACCTTTTTTCTTCATTGGGACTGAAGTCTCAGAGACACCAAACACAGGAGACAAAGACTCAACCCGAAAGCTTTCACAGCTGTACGTGAGCCATTGCTACAGCGCCTTGCATAAGTATTCACACCCCTTGAACTTTTCCGTATTTTTTAGTGTTACAAAGCGGATAGGAAATGAACATAATTAGGATTACATCACGGATATACACAAAATGGCTATCTTAGTTGCTAGTCTGACTAATCCCCTCTTTGGTGGATGGAGATCTCATGACTGGTTACACCAGAACTCATTTAGGGGGTGAATACTTACGCAGTCAACTTTTTTTTACTTTTTTTATGCCAAAATGTGTATATAAACCTTATTTATCTCTGGCTCTCAGTGTTCTGGCAGCAGTCTGTAGTGTAGCACCATTCTCTCTCTCTCTCTCTCTCTCTCTCTCTCTCTCATTCTTCTTCTTTTTCTGCAATTTTTTCCATTTCTCTACTCCTCCTGTTTCTCCCTCTCTTATTTTTCTGTTTTTTTTTCTCTCTCCCCATCATTTTACTTTCTTTTATTCCTTCGTTTTGCCTTACTCATATTCTCTTCCTCTTCCTCTTCCTTTCCCGGTCTTTGTCTCTCCACTTTCTTTCTTTCTTTCTTTCTTTCTTTCTTTCTTTCTGTCTGTCTTTTTCTTTCTTTCTTGTTTTTTTCTCATTTCTTTATCACTTTCAAATAAGATTGCTCTTGTATTCATCCCTCCCAACTTCTTTCTATTTACTCTTTCAATTTCTCTCTATTTACTCATGTCTTTTTTCTTTCATGCATTCTCTCTCTCTCTGCCCATTCCTTTATTCTTCCTCTTTTTTTTCTTTTCTCCATATCCCCCCTTATTTTTTTTTCTCTGCCCCATTATTTTCCTTTCTTCCATCCTTTCTCTTTTACCCATTTTTGCTTTTCTCATAATTATTTATCTCCCTTTTATTTTCTCTTCCCTTTCCCTTTTTCTTGCCCTTGTCTTTCGTCTCACTCCCTTCTTCTCTCATCTTTCTTCCTTTGAAAACTATAGTTATTTGCAAAATTATGTTATTAAATAATATTATGGGATATTATGTTTAGATTCATGACCCATAATCCCAGTTAAGTCCACTTCAGCTCCAGATTGCCACACTACTGGGGGTGGGGGGGGGCGGGGGGAGTTTGTGATATTGCAACATGCAATATCACAAACTTTGTGTCACTGGATAACATATAAGCAAAATGCACTTAGGTTCAAGGTCAAAACCTTCATTTTTGGTGTATATGTATATCAAGCTCTACACACACACACACACACACGCACACAGGCCGCTCTTGAGCCTTATTTATCTCTGGCTCTCAGTGGTCTGGCAGCCGTCTGTAGTGTAGCGCCACTCTGCTTCACTGCCCATCCATGGAAAAGGCTCCCAGCAGACATCGCTTCTCAGCTCATTCAGGCTCCTGATAAGCAAACAGGCAATTACTCCTTATCTCGCATGCTCATAGAATGAGATGAACTTCGGGATGGTGTTCAACATTCCTATTAAAGCATGACATCATGCTCGGGCTAAGCTGCCGCGCTCTGTCCTGAGTCACCACAGCTCAACAAAAATGAATGTTCCTCGACAGAAACTCACCTCTCCTTGACCCAGTTAATCCTTGTTTTCAGAAAGGGAAGGATATTCAATGTGAGCAACATCTGGAAAGCTAACAGAGCGTGTAGTAGACAGTGGACTAGTGGACTGGGGCAGAGGGCTCTAAAGAGAACAGCCTGTCTGCCTTTTCCCTTAACATTCATTAACATTTAATGACTTCTATGGATTCGTCGTTGCTGAGCCAGCGCTTTCCTGCTCGGCCTTATGGAAGTCGCCAGGCTCCTGGAACTGATGTCTGAATAATTTGTCTTCATTCCTCTGTAGACTGGAGGCTGCGGTGCCATATGCAGTGCAGCCATTATGCAGCACAGAGGCCTGGGGTGAGTTCAGGATGGTGGACGTGTGGTCGCTGATTTTTTTCCTCACAGTGAGGCATTAGCATATTTTCTTTTTTTTTTCCTCCACAATCTATTAGAAAAATACACACACACACACACACACACACACACACACACACACACACACTCCACCAAAATATAAGATACAATATCAATATCAAAATGCAAATCATATCTCGGGGGTAGAATGTTCTTGTGAACTAATAAAGTTTTGACTAATGGGATAAGAAAGCAAATGTTATAAATAAACTTCTAATAATGGCAGAACTGATATCGCGAATTTGTGCTCGTCTCTTCAAACTGTCGCTCATCTTTCTGAGATGTTTTCATTTCATGTTTTATTTCACAACTTAGTGGAAAAAGAAAAACACTTAACTGTGATTAAATTTAAATCAACAGTCTCGTCATTGCGAATAAATAACAGTTCATCGGAGCATGAGAAAGGAGTGTGATTTAGAATCAGATAGAGAATCAGTTAGTAGTTCGAATTTAATTAAATTTCATGCCAATGCTCTTTTCTGTTTTTTGCAGTTTTTTTTCTTGATTATTCTTGCTCTCTCTCTCTCTCTCTCTCTCTCTCTCTCTCTCTTTCTCTCTGTGGAGCATTATGATAGCTCGCTGGCATCATAAATTCAATTAAATATGTTTCTGACGTTCTACTCTTTCTCTTTTCCCTTATTTTTTTTATTAAAAGTGAAGTTACTGTTAGAAGTGAGATATAGTACAAGCTGTAAACAGTTAAAGCGGGTGACAGTCAGTACGTTTACAAGGACGACAATAATCCGATATGAACCCGATTAAGACGATACTCTGATTAAGAAACTGGCATGTAAATAGGGATTATTGATGACCTTAATCCGACTAAAGTCATACTCGAAGTAAACACAAATGGAATTAAGACGTGTGGAGTACTCCTGTTTTAGTCGCATTGTCGACGTGCGTTACAGACATGTACACACCTTAATCACACTATTAACGTCGTGTGAGAGTTTTCACCGCATTGTGCGACAGGACACGTACACACACAGCAGCGCTCGACCGTTTGACGGCAAACAAGAGATCACGGCTGCGTCCCAAACCACATACTTGACTACTATATAGTAGGTTAAATACATGTATCTCGGCTACTATATAGTAGGCAAGTACACGGTTTGGGACGCAGCCCACGGCTTCAAGCAGTCGTCTATTTGCACGTACAGCACGACAAATAATTAACCGCACTTGAAGCGTTCGTAAAATTAAAATTAAAAACACCCAAAACTGTATACGGTTCCATAACGAAGACCAACTGTATGTCGATACGTGAAATTCTGGAGGGACGTCGGACGGCATGGCGTGGGTACGTAATGACGTGTGCGGTTAACCGATCTATGTTCTATAACATGTACAACCTGAACATGAAAGGAATATTCTAAAAGCGACTCATGTAAACACCGTAATCAGAATATTGTCTTATTCAGAATAAGGTCAATAATTAGATTACTGCTGTCCATGTAAACATAGTCAGTGTGTGAGACGCCCTGTCCTCTGAGGCTGGCAGTGAGAGGCTGTATCTCTGGCATGGTGTGTGTTAGAGAGTGGAGGACCGGTGGAGGATGTGTTGTTATGAACAGAGCAGTTGTGGTGTTCCTGAGAAATGATTCTTCAGGACATTAATTGAAAGTGAAATACATGTGAAAGGAGTCATCTGCACCTGCGCCCCGAGTCATCATCACAAGCATGCCTCCATTTATTTAAAAAAAAAAAACAACTGAAGCGATAATGAAGAGTCGGCTCGTTTTTCAACACGTTTGTCACGTCCACGAAAACGATTCCTCTCGGACGCAAGAACTCGGCAGTGAAACGTGTCACGTCTTTCACACTGGTTTTTATGTTTCGAGATAATCGAGACGAGACCCTAGAGTTTCAAAGTTTGGCTGTACAGAGGTGTGGAGTAGCGGAGCTCAGGGAGTGAAACGGACGAGTTCCTGCAAAATCCGAGATTTCACTTTTTCACTCCCTCTCATCACGTTCTTTTTTCTTCCTTCCTTTCCCTTTGTGCTTTTCTCCTGTTCACTCATCCTCTTTCTCACCTCTTTCATTCTCTGTTTCTTTTTCCTTTCTCCAATATCTCCCCCCTCTCTCTGTCTCTCTTTTCCATTCCTCTTTCTTTCTTTCTTTCTTTCTCATTTCCCTACTGCTCTCTGAACACGACTGTTCTTGTATCTACCGTCTTCCCTTACCCTGCCTACTTTATTCTACTTATTCATCTGTTTTTTTATTTCTTCCTCACATACCCTCCCTCTCTTTCTCTGCTGCTCTTTCATTTCTCCTTTATTCTTCCTCTTTCTGCTTTTCTCCACTCCCTCCCTTTCCCCACCCTTTTCCTTTCTTGTCTTCCATCCTTTCCTCCTCCCCCATTTATTTTTTCTCTCTCCCTTACATTCTCTCTTCCATCTTCCTTGGTTCCTGTCATTGACGTCCCCTTGCGCCTTTCCTTGCTTTTCTTTCCGTTCTATCATTTATATTTCTTATCATAAAAATGTTAATGTATCTCAAGAATGTCCCTATTTTCATTTCAAAGAATTTCTTAGAAACCGTCAAAGCTTAGTTGTGAATTAAAAGGAAAACAAAAGCAGGTGTGTTTAATGCTGCAGTTGAAAGAACAAACTTAATCCCCAAGGAAATCTGAATGGCCAGCTTGCCTCGTGTCTGAATAAAGGAAATAAGAGATAAGAAATAATAGCGTTTCAAGATTTTTAATTTTTTTTTTTCTTTAATTAAGCGAAACTTGCAAAACTCCTACAGGCTTTGACAAAAGCAGAAAAAAAAAAAACTTTCTGAAATCTGAGAGAACTAAAGCCAACTCAGGAGACACCTCTCAGGTGGATTTGCATATACAGACACCTTGACACTGGTGTCTTAAGGGCACAGATGCCTTGGGAAACCTGGAGGGTAAAGAACGCCAGAGCAGGGAAGCATTGAGGTCCTTGCGCACCGCCGTGGGCTGATGGATTGCAGGACCATTACACTTCAATTAGACATCTTTTGATTCTTCTACCAGCACAAGCACTGCTGTCATTACACCGCCAATTGCACAGATGACGGCCGTAATATGAAATGAGTACCAATGAAGGAGATGAGTCCAGACTGTTCTTGTCCTTTGGAAAAAAAAAAAAAGAAAGACACGAGGACTCGACTGCCATCTGTATCCATCTGTTTGGAGGAATACACTACCTGTGCATACATTGCCAACAATCACTTTGTGAATCATAGCTACAGTATATTAACCTTGTTTATGTCTCTAAAACAAGTTAACACCAGGCTTGCTGTGCCAGTGGGAAGGCAAGGGTTGTAGAATAAACTGAAGAGACCAGACACCATGTTTGCCATTCTGATGCAAATGAATTCAAAAATATAGAACAAGGAGCTTATTGTCTGGGTGAGTAACACTGACTGAGATTGCTAAATGGGAATTTCTCGGCATTGTCCCTATTCCAAACAAAACGAAAGGAAAATACAAGTTCCGCTACAGTGTCCAGCAGCTATACCGCGCATCGTTGTTCAAATCAATCCATCTCGGTTCATTTTCACTGGAAGTGCAAAGCTTTAGGTTATTCATATGAGGGTCATCAGCAGCAGAAAAGTCAGTCACAGAAGTCCAGAAGCTGCAATTAATTATCTGGTATTCTGACACCTGGTATCATACAGGCAGAAGATAAAGACACTTCGCATATGTCAAGTATTAGAGATGTACCGATACTGAATCTCTCAGCCGACACAGATAAGCGATTATTCAGAGTGATATCGGCCGATACCGATACCGATACCGATCGTTCTGCCTTTTATGCCTTCTTTTAAATGAATAATAATTAATTCCACAATTCTGAAAGAAATGCAAATAAAAACTTTATTCTCTCCATTTCAACAAGTTGTTCCACAGTAACTGGTCTCATCAACATTAACACATTACTCTAATTAACATGAACACATGAACTCGATTCTGAAGATTAAAGTAAGATTATTAACTTATTGAAATGTTATTAATTCATATTAACACTGACTGAATTATAAAATACCTCCTGTTAGTCTCACACTCACTCTCCACAAACACAAGCATTTCTACTTCATCACTGAACATCAGACTGCACTGTAAAACCGGATGAGTTCATTTAACTCAAAACATTTGAGGAAACTAATTACCTCAGAATTTTTAAGTTGATGAATCAATTTCTTTAAGCAAAATACACTTAAATAGAACAAAAATTGAACTCAAACTTGTTATATTTAAGTGTATTTGGCTTAAAGAAATTGATTTATCAACTTAAATTTAAATGAACTTACCCGGTTTTACAGCGTGGTAATATATAACATAACCTTTTTAATATATTAACATTAACTGGATATGAAATACACTACTCTATAAATATATTTTTCTATGCAAGATATACTTTTTTGTCAACTCAAGTTCATTTAAATCTTTCAACAGTGTACTGGAGCTTTAATTTAGCGTGAGCAGCTCAAGCAGTGCAGCAAAAATAAAAAAATTAGACGCTGAAACTCCCGCTTCACTGCTGCAGCGTCCGGTGTAAAATGTTATCAGTGCAGAGATTACAGAGATTACAAACTGCAGTTTTGTCGTCACGCCACACAAGAGACATCATTTTGTGGCTAGAGTTAATAAAGAGGAGGTGCATTAAAATGTTATAATTAGTTCCTGATCTAATGCTAATATGGATCACTATTGTACTTTTCGAATATGGCAAGAGGGTGACGGTAACGGAGGACAAACTGGTGGCTTAAAAAAATAAATAAATAACCAGGATTGTATAGCTACTGCAATTTCAGAATATTTTAATCGCCCAACATTTTAATTCTGAATAAGTTCATCCAGTTTTGCTTTATCATACATTTTCTGAAAAAAGAACGTTCCAGAAATATACTTCATTGGGCATTTCATTATTATTATTATTATTATTATTATTATTATTATTATTATATGAAACGTTTAGTGTGTGCCAAGAAAAATAAAAAATAAAAACATAAATAAGCTGTTCCCTTCTATCCTCATTTCCATTTAATAAAAATAAATAAATAAATAAAGTATGAACACAATGTACATGAACCTGCACAGACCTAATTTCTCTCTCTTTCTCTTTTCTCTTCATCTTGTTATCGCTAATTAGTGGTACATAAATTAAGTGGTTAATTTCGTGGTGCAAGATGAAATTTTTACATTTTCTTTCCGCAATCATTATAGTCGTCAAGCACTTTATTATTGTATTTTATGTTTACACTATTACCCAATTACCAGGAATTATACGTGCACTCTAAAGCTTTATGACTACAGGTTTCATAAAAATGCTCCCATTGCTCAGTTACTTAATCCTGATGCAATTTTACAATCTGTACAATATTAGCGTCTAGTGAAGGAGCATTTCGGTCTCAGGATTTGTCTTGAGCTTAAAACAAGTGATTTATGCTCAATAAATATCAAACCAGCAAATTGTTTATTAAAGCTGTACATCACCATGTAAGCTCATTCTTACTTGTTTTATGTGGTTTGTCCAAAATCACCTCAGATAACAGGCTAGTTACCATGGCGATAGGCATCGCTGGGCTTCTCCATACTCTCTTCTGTGAAACTCTGGCTATTTATCATCAGAGCTCTTATCTATAAATAGTCAATAACATCCCTGTGACGTATCCATTTTTTGTAGGATATTTGGAGTTTGTTTATCGTTTCACAGATATTTCATATTCAGCAGTTACTACCTCCATTTGCTGCATTATAACCATACCTTACTGTTTGCCTAAGACCTTACAAGACTCTGCACCAGGGTGATGACAATAATGTCTGTGTTCCTGATGATTTTTTTATTTCGCAACACTTCTCATGAACCCCTGTATTAATAGTGCATTATAACTGTGTTCATATCCCGTGTAGCGAACAACGATTTTATAATGGATAACTAAAGCATAAACATATGCCAGATTACATAACGCATTATAATGTTTATGTCATGCTATATAAATCCAGAGCCTGTATTATAATGCATTATAACATCTTCGTCCAGAATGTCTAGAATGTCATATGCTGGTGGTTTATAACCTGAACATTTATACCAGATTATGCCAGGCATTATAATGTATTCAGTATGATTTATAATACCAAAGTATTTTTAAAAAATAATAAAAAATCAGTGTCTACAATTATTGAAATTAACAAATAGTATAATGCTTTATGTTATCGAATGTTAAGAAGTCATAAACATGGGTTGTAAACTATGATTATTTCTACAGGGTTATGTCTGAGCTTGGGTTATACTGCATCAGAACATTAGTGTCTACAATTTGGTTATAAACAGATATCATAATGCGTTATGTCCCTGAAGTCATACAGTATGCTGAGCATTAAGCCAGAGTTATGTCAGGCATCATGACGCATTATGTATGATTTAGAAAAGCAGAGCCTTTGCTTTTACATCATTAATGTGTACAGCGTTGTTATAAACAGACATTATAATGTATAATGTATAACCGATGATATCATTTCATATGCTGATGCTTTTTAATGTGATACGTGTGACTGAGCATATACGTAGACTTATGTCAGGCATTATGATGCAACATTGTAATGCGTTATAATATATTATGTAACCTAATATTATGAAGTTATATATTAATGGTATATAAAGTGCTTTGTATGCAGCTATAAGAATTTTTATAAACCATTATGTCAGGCATTATAAAGGATTAAATGTAATGGGGTCGTGTGATGATATTAAAAGCTCATTATTTGGTTTAAGGGTGTAATAGAATAGGTTAACATGCTTTACACATTATTTTTCACATACTGTACGTTATTGCAGTACCTCTATTCCCAGTGTGTCTGAAACGCTCTGATTGAGTTCCGCTTTCTCCAAAGCCCCTCCTTCCGAACAGCCCAGAGCGCTCTGATTGGTCAGCTGACCCATTGCGTTGTGATTGGCCAAAAACCTCAAGCGTGTGTCGGAAATGTAACGCCCCTTACCATAATCGCGTGCTTCAACTTCCAAGGCTTCAAAAGCAATCATAAACACAGTTAATAATGTCGTCGGTTTTACCGTATCGGTCCGAGCCCGAGTCAGATTCTGAAAATGCGGACGATCGAGCAGATCAATCAGAACCAACTTTGCGAGCATGACTTGAGCAGAACGTTTCACAGCGGTAAGTTTTTATTTTGTAACTCTGTTACCTTTCAGATACGACGTTATAACGGTTTAATTTGTCTTCTTCACTGTAACAACTTTATGTGCTGACGTGACGACATAAAATACATTAAATAAATTAAAAATGTCAAAATTATGGTGGCATTATGCAGATATTTCAAATTGTGACCTAGTACTTTACAGAAGTAATATCTGGACTAGGATCGAGGCGTTTTAGGCAGGTCTGGAGCAGTGTAGATAGAATAAACCCCTTTGTGGGAGACTATGAGCTTTGTATATGCAAAAATAGATACGTTACACACTAAAGGAAAAGAAAAACATCACAAAGCATCATATGACCCCTTTAATGTACTCGATTTAAATGTAGAATAGTGATATTCATCTAAAAAAAAAAAAAAGTGGAAGGCAAGTAAATGAAATAAGAAGGAAGTGGTAGTGCAGAACACAGAAAGTGGGAGATGCACCCTGATGAGAGATGCCTTGTTCGGACGGAGTGGCTGTCAGTAACACAAGCATTTCATTACCAACTCTGTGGCAATCTGACTCGATTCCTTCACGGAAATCAAAGGACTGGCCACTAATCATACTAAGCCTGCACTGTGAGCTATTGTACAGGAAATGAGTCTCTTATGCTAGTATCTGAGTAAAAAAAAAAAAAAACCTGTCTAAGGACATGTTAAACAGATTTATGCATGGTCTAATCATTTCCTTTTCTACTCTGTTTGTTGTTTCTCATCCCGGTAGTGATGAAACATTCGGCAGGTTGCATCAAAGCTTACGCCCAGAGCTTGCTAAGAGCACGCCTGTGGCTATACTGACACTATAAATAATGAAATCCTCCTCGTTACAAAATTGCACTTAGATTTCTGTGTGTTTCCAAACTTTAATGTATGTTTTTACGTATATATATATATATATATATATATATATATATATATATATATATATATATATATATATATACACACACACACACACACACACACACAGTATCTCACAAGTGAGTACACCCCTCACATTTTTGTAAATATTTGATTATATCTTTTCATGTGACAACACTGAAGAAATGACACTTTGCTACAATGTAAAGTAGTGATTGTACAGCTTGTGTAACAGTGTAAATTTGCTGTCCCCTCAAAATAACTCAACACACAGCCATTAATGTCTAAACTGCTGTCAACAAAAGTGAGTACACCCCTAAGTGAAAATGTCCAAATTGGGCCCAATTAGCCATTTTCCCTCCCCGGTGACATGTGACTTGTTAGTGTTACAAGGTCTCAGGTGTGAATGGGGAGCAGGTGTGTTAAATTTGGTGTCCTCGCTCTCACACGCCCTCATACTGGTCACTGGAAGTTCAACATGGCACCTCATGGCAAAGAAATCTCTGAGGATCTGAAAAAAAGAATTGTTGCTCTACATAAAGATGGCCTAGGCTATAAGAAGATCGCCAAGACCCTGACACTGAGCTGCAGCACGGTGGCCAAGACCATACAGCGGTTTAACAGGACAGTTCCATTCAGAACAGGCCTCGCCATGGTCGACCAAAGAAATTGAGTGCACGTGCTCGGCGTCATATCCAGAGGTTGTCTTTGGGAAATAGACGTACGAGTGCTGCCAGCATTGCTGCAGAGGTTGAAGGGGTGTGGGGTCAGCCTGTCAGTGCTCAGACCATACGCCGCACACTGCATCAAATTGGTCTGCATGGCTGTCGTCCAAGAAGGAAGCCTCTTCTAAAGATGATGCACAAGAAAGCCTGCAAACAGTCTGCTGAAGACAAGCAGACCAAGGGCACGGTTTACTGGAACCATGTCCTCTGGTCTGATGAGGCCAAGATAAACTTATTTGGTTCAGATGGTGTCAAGTATGCGTGGTGGCAACCAGGTGAGGAGTACAAAGACAAGTGTGTCTTGTCTACAGTCAAGCATGGTGGTGGGAGTGTCATGGTCTGGGGCTGCGTGAGTGCTGCCGGCACTGGGGAGCTACAGATCATTGAGGGAACCATGAATGCCAACATGTACTGTGACATACTGAAGCAGAGCATGATCGGTATGCAGTATTCCAGCATGATAACGACCTCAAACACACCTCCAAGACGACCACTGCCTTGCTAAAGAAGCTGAGGGTGAAGGTGATGGACTAAACCCTATTGAGCATCTGTGGGGCATCCTCAAATGGAAGGTGGAGGAGCACAAGGTCTCTAACATCCACCAGCTCCGTGATGTCATCATGGAGGAGTGGAAGAGGACTCCAGTGGCAACCTGTGAAGCTCTGGTGAACTCCATGCCCAAGAGGGTTAAGGCAGCGCTGGAAAATAATGGTGGCCACACAAAATATTGACACTGGGCGCAATTTGGACATTTTCACTTAGGGGTGTACTCACTTTTGTTGCCAGCGGTTTAGACATTAATGTCTGTGTGTTGAGTTATTTTGAGGGGACGGCAAATTTACACTGTTACACAAGCTGTACACTCACTACTTTACATTGTAGCAAAGTGTCATTTCTTCAGTGTTGACACATCAAAAGATATAATCAAATATTTACAAAAATGTGAGGGGTGTACTCACTTTTGTGAGATACTATATAGACACAGTATATACACCTCTGAGTAAAACGATGAGTAGTACATTAATGGCAGACAAATGAGGCTATTATAAAAGAATGTGGTAGAAAGGTTAATGATAGCACTTATACCACAACGTTGTGGAATAACCGCAGCTCAGACAGTAGTGCTGGCAGTTTATATTAATGAACTTGTACAGTGGAGGCGTCACATCATCTAGGGGTAATAATCAATGTGTAAAAATGTAAGAAGTGTGTAAAAAAAAAAAAAAGTGGGGGGGCGGGGGCATGTAATCGTTAATATGGGGAAGTTTTCTTTGAGGAGGCGTTTATGTAACATTTATGGAAGGAGTCTCCAGTGTCAGTGCTTCGTAACAGTGAGTAAGATTTCTAACATGGTAAAGGATTTCCGGTTTCTCAGTAACGACACTCTTTTTTTGCCCTTTTAACTAGAAGAGAAAGTGAGTGAACAACTCTTTGTAAGTTTTATAGCATAATATACGTCTTCTTCTTTTCGTGTCGAGGTTCCACTTCATAGAGGAACCATCGTGGTGGAAGGATTATCCGCTCATAGCATAATATAGTGATAACAGGAATTAACTCGTCTAGAGGTCGTAGCACAACGTGAACCGTAACCACAGTGAAGAGAAATACGCATTCAGACACTTTAAAAAATATATATTCTGCATAATCTTTTCTTTTGAGATTGTACTTATAAATATGAGAGAAAAAAGAGGAGGTATTCAGAAGCATAATGTCAGGGTGATGCCGAAATCAGTACATCACTCACCAGCCCCAGCATGTCACATGACCCTGTCATGGAGTACTCACCCCTGTTTTGTGTTAGCCCTAATCAGCACCCCTATTTAAGTTCTTGCTTTTGTGTGTTTCTTTGTCAAGCTTCGTTGTTGTCATCTTCGCGTGTCGTCATGTCTTCACAGCCCCGGGTATTATTTGTATACTCTCTCTTCTAGTTCTTGTTTGTTTTTTACCGCACATTTATTTAATAAAGTCTGCGCTTTCATCTGCTGCCTCGCGCAATACATGACACATAAGCGAAAATAGGTTGAAAAGAAGAAACTGACACGGAAAATGCGTTGTAACACCACAAATGACCAAAATCAATAATTAGTTGCAATTACAGCTTTGAGACGTCTACGGTAAGCACTGTGGTTCAGTTCTGGCTCATTCCTTTGGGCAAATTGTACAAGGTTACCACTGATGGACTAGCAATTTCAAACTCCTCCATAAATTAAGCCAGGAAATTGGGTAGACCACCTTCAGAAAACCTACGTCTTTTTTAGAAACCAGTCATGAATGATGTTCTCTGGATGTTTGGAGTCATCGTTTTGTTAAACTCCCAAGATTCTCTATTAAAATGCCCCGGTAAATCACTCCATTCATGTTTCCTTAGATAATGTGTAGTACCCGAGTACTGTTTTCAAAGCAACAGCCCTATATGGTGCTCCCATCTCCGTACTGTGCTTCACTGTGAGTATGGACTTCTTGGAATCATACCCAGTATGCAAACCTTCTTTCTCCCAGTGTGCTGAATTCAATATGCCTAAATGCCTGTGTGCAAAAGAGGAGTTTGGCATAGGGTGTAGGAACTAAGATGATTGCATTGTAGCTTATTACTATGTGTAACTGTTGTTCCTGCTGCTTTCAGGTTGTCCTGCAGCTCTGTTCGAGCGACTGCTGGCTTCTCTCTTACTTTCCTCAACATTAGCCTGAGGGCATGTTGTGAAATCTTGCACGGCACACCTTCTAGGAATGATTAATAGAGGTTCGATGAACTTTCCACCTGCATGTTATTGAACCGATTCTACTGACAGGGATGTTTAAAGTTTTAAAGCTATGGCTGTGTAGCATTTTTCGATCCAAGTGTTACTACGTAAGGTTGTTCCTGAGAACTTTAGGAGGGTCCTTCAACTTCAGTATGATTGTAACTTGTGTAAAATCTTCCCAGTCAATAGCAGTGTCTTTTATTATGACACCAGGTGCAATTTCGTTTTAAATATCGTATCCAAATAATTTATCCATAGCAGTTAGATTTTTTGTAACATATCCTTGTGTATGCTTATAGATACGTTTTGCTGATCTTTATATGTACAAGTGTAAGTTTGAAGTGGATATATGCACTGGAAGTATATTAAATAACAAACTAAGAATGTCCAAATACAAAAAAGGTTGTTGGTTTTTTTTTTTTATACTAATAGGTGTGTGTGTGCTTGATACAAATATATTCCAGAAGTGTATCTGAGGATGATTTTGTGCTAAATATGTTGCGACAATTTAAAAGTCTTATTTTTTAATGGTTAACATGACAGTCATACAGCACAGCCGAGGATATACATGTCATCAAAGGTCCACCTTCATCATTATGGTTTTATATATTACCAAATGATTAATCACATTTGATTGGTCAATAGCTGCTGCGGTGTGAAACAGGATTAGCCAATCAGAATCATGTATTGTCATGTGTCTGTTTGAAAGCTACTAGGCAGCTAGCTCCACTCTGAGCTCTGGGATATCAAAGTGACAGCTGATGAAGTGCTGGAGGTTTACTACAGGAGGAGGAAAACAAGAGTAGATCCGCTTTTATGAGATCATATGTAATGTATCCAATATTAGCATGATATTTGAATCATTTTCAGTGTAAATGTCAGAAAGGCATTTAATTTCCTGATGTTATTAATATGGCGAAATTGGTTGAGGGTAGATTATGTGTTAAAGAATTAACACATCAAAAAACTGTCTACATCAACCTACAAATTCCTGGATGCGTAGTGTATATCGATTTATTTGCACAACTGATTTTATTTAGCACATTTCCTCAGCTCTCTGAAATGAATTCCTGGCTCTGCCACTGATGCCTCCTACTTCAATAGCATTTCCCATGATAATAAAAAAGCATTGCTTTAACCTAAAGGACAGGTTTTGACCCATAACCACACCTTCTTCATCAGCACCTAGGTTGGTCAGTGTTCTATGTAGAGAAACTACAAGATAAGGATTTGAAATGAAATAACAACTCAAATCTGAACAAATGATCCTAGGACTGATCGACATAGGTCAGTTATCATGCTGATAGCAATATTACACCAACTGTTTCTCAAGATGTGCAATAAACCAGTCAAAGACGCGTAATTCCACTTCATCGGACGGTCGCAGAGACAACGATTCAATTTATAGATCAAATATCTGTTTGCCTCTGTTGTGCCATTTGTTCATCCAGGAGAGAAAGAGAGAGAGAGAGAGAGAGAGAAAGAGAGAGAGTGAAAAATACTTGCTGACCACTGCCAAGTGACAGATTGCCTCCAGACAAATCGTGAAAATTTTGTTGTCTAATCAGTAAAGAGTCATCAATGGACAATAATTGCACACACTTTACATCAAATCTGGCTGCACAACAAAGATATTCACTGCAGCAACTCTTCACAACCCAGTGACAAACAGCCACAAACCCTGTTGAGTAGAGCACTATAAAAGCAATCGAGAGTGCTCCAAACACGCACACACACAAATACACACACAAAAAAGACATTATTATGTACTATACTAACACCTGAGCTATTATTATTAACATTATTGTGTAATGTTATGAAGGAATAGTTGGAAAAGTGTTGCACATGTAACGATAAACCATTATACAGAATTGCGTCATGCTATATGAAACCTGAGCCTATAACATCCATGTCCGCAATGTTGTAAATGCTGTAAACATTGTTATAAACATGTATTATAATACATCATGTAACCTAATGTTATGAACCTACATGCCGACGGTTTATGAACTGCTATGCATGTAAATACGCCAATTTATAATAATATTTATAATACCAGAGCCTTGGTTATTATAAAATGAGTGCTACAATGCTGTTATAATGCATTATACAAACTAATGTAATGAAGTCATATGCAAAAGTGGTTTTTTTTTGTTGTTGTTTTTTAAGTAGGAGGGAAAAAAAACTCAGTTCAGAGGCATTTTACTTCCTCGTGTTTTGTAAATGAGATTTTTCACTACTAAGGCTTCTAACTCAGCTGCATGTACACAGTGTAAAAGAGTATAAGAAAGCTTTGACCAGCTGTTTGTGCATAATCCACTCAATGATCACCTCCTGAGACAGAAGTCTTTCTGATTAGACCCCTGGATTACTAGAGAGTTGATTGGTCCCTGTGAGAGTTCCTCGTTGAGATGAAGGAGCGCAGAAGAAGCTCTTCGATTGCTCTCTGTAAACCCACTAATAGCCTGAAAGGATCAGGAACAGCCTGGAGCAGAATGGTGAAACTGTGGGAGGATGGTGGGGGTGGTACAGCACAAGCTCGCTTCCTTTTGTCTTCTTGCTTTCTTTTTTAAACTACATCGGTGCGATCTGTAGGCGAGCGACGCTTACTTACAGGAATGGTACTACTGAAATCTCGCTATGTTTCAACAGTAAAAAAAAACAAACAAACAAAAAAAAAAAAACGCTGATTCTCTCAGAATACGCAAGGTTAGGTTATAGCTATAGGAGAACTCAATCTTTCATTTATTTATTCACTTTAACCCTTCGACATAGACGGCTGAACATTCTGTCACACTGTCCTTTCTAAACCGTCTCACTCTCTGAGATAAAACAAAGAAGCATAAGTGAGTAATTCGGGCTTTAAAAGATTGAAATGCTCAGCTTTATTATCAAAACACACTGCTGGTATGGAATCTAATATCTTAGCTATAATAACATGATATGAATGTGTTCAAAACTGTGTAAAACCGTCTATGTAGGCCATATGTCTAATGACCTATGAATACTGTATATTCATTACCTGGTACAATGCATTCATAAGGCGTTATTCACATTGCTGTGATTATTCATGAAAGGGATTACAGGTTATAGGAATGTTTATAATGCATTTATAAATGGTTAACAGAATGCATTATAAGCATTGTTTATAACACATTGTCAATACCGAAGAAATTCTTCCGCCAGCTTATAACGGCTTGGTTTCTTCGGTAACGGTCTTATTATATAACATGTTATGAGCACTTCATGATGTTAACGATTCATAATGCATAATAAACTTTGCGATAATGTGTGATGCATTTTCATAAACGCTTATAACAATGTGTATAATACCTTACGGGCGGTTTGTGACATGATATGAATACGTTCATGAGTGAAAATGTTTTGGGAAGAAAGTAAAGAATGAATAAGCAAATAAACAATGACGATATGTCCAAGCACCAAGCATATATTCAGCCATACATATAAATGTCTCATTTTTAAGGTTTTCGTTTCTCAAAAAGAAAGCAAGACAAAACAAAAAACAAAACAAACAAAAAAACAACAGATACTTGAACCATTCCTGAAAAGCTATCACAAGTTCTTTTGTGCAGTAACGCACAAATTTAAAGATACACAAATAACTTAGTATTCATACAAATCTGTTCAAACGTATTAATAATAATTCATAAAATGATAACATTTCTTCGTAAAAAAACAAAAACACACAAACACATGGTTTGCGGTTTTCTAGCTTGCACTTGAAGTTAGAAGCCTACAATGAAAAGGTGTACAAATATTCCTGCTCAGTGTATTATTATATGTACTAGATTTATCATGTTTCAGCAGTAATAAGGTTCACATCCAGCAGTCAAGAACTCTGAAACCTGCAGTATTTTCTACAGACCTTCTAGCACCTCATTGCTATTTTCACCAAGTAGCACTAAAATGCCTGAATCAATACAGAAGCTGGCCATAAATGCAGACCACACACACAATCATCAGCATGGAATTGCCAAAATTCCTGGAAATCATTACCCCAGCCATTTATTAGCTGCTGAAGGATGTCTTTTTAGTTTGATCCGGCTGTTATTGAATGGCTCCGGCGACCACAACCTTGTCATTTTTGTCTGTTACAAAAGTCTTGTGATGGTCCTCATGATCTGATCCGGTGTAAAATCCAGCTCCACAACATGCAAACGCCATCTGATACTTTAATCAGGTCCACGCTGAGATCACGATACATTTTTACATGATAATAAATAATATAAGTAAGGAATAAAACATAATAATAATCAACCGTCAGCATACGACTTCATAAAGTCAGCGTACATAGTTTATACCGACACTGTAGGTAAGACTGTAGGTAGAGTGCATTATAACAAAAGCTTTGGAGTTATAAATTATGGCATAAGCCTGTGTAACTGTTTATTGTTACATGCATATATATATATATCACTTAATAAAACATCAGCATATGACGGTTAGACAACGTCATAACATTAGGCTACATAATGCATTATAGTGTCTGTTTGAGCACACTAATCTAATAACCAAGGCTCTGTTATTATAATTAATATATAACATATTATAATGTCCGGTATGGGCATGTATAAATGCTCATTCACGTGCATCGCACATTGTAAACCAGCAACAAATGACTTTATAACATTGTAGACATGAATGTTATAATGCATAATAACAGACATATTTTTTATACAGTACAACATATGTCCATGTAAATGTTTCTTCTTAAATACGTACCACTTAGATGACATTCGGCATTGTAATATTTGTTTGTAACAACACTGTAGGCGCATAGGTATATCTCATAGAATAAATCACATGCATTGAGCTTCATAAAGCATCAGCATATGATGCTATAGTGTCAGATTAGATACCACGTTATAACGTGTTTATAAAAACACGCCACGTGGACGTGGACGTTATAATGCGTTATAGCAAAGCCTGTATAAATGTTTAATCTAATGTAACATTACAATCATAACACTATATAAAACAAATGTTTGTACTTTATAAATCATGCGTAATACATTAGAATACCTGACATACTGTGTGTAAGAAATAAATTATCGTTTATTGTTCGTGGCAGAAATTAGACGTGAGTGCGACAGCCAAAGTTTGCAGAAGAACTGTGACCGGTTCTCGGAAAAGTACTTAAGGCAGAACGTATCGGCTGATCTCTTGATAAAATTGTATGACCGTGACCCTGACTGAACTGACACCATTTTAAAGGCAAAGGGTGACCACGGAAAATATTTACTTGTTAGTTTTCTGCTTTATTTATTTATTTATCTATTTATTTATTTGCAGTATATTATTTTGAAAGCATCTTAACTTTACAGATGATGTTCTTTACATGTGCCTATATTTTATTATTATTTAATACAGTGCATGCATTGAATTATTTTATTTATCCACATTTACCTTTGACACATGAAAGCCTTGTGATGTCTTCTCATTAATCGAAGCATATATATATATATATATATATATATATATATATATATATATATATATATATATATATATATATATATATATATAGATAGATAGATAGATAGATAGATAGAAAAATATATATAAATAATATATATATATATATATATATATATATATATATATATATATATATATTTTTCTATCTATCTATCTATCTATATATATATATATTATTTGTATGAATTATTTATATGAATTAATTTGTGCAGGTGCTTTGTTTGTGATTCTCACCTCACCTTGGGTGTGTATTCATACCAACATGACTGTAGTATTAGTGTATAAACTATTTTGCATGATGTCTAACCGTGACTTTTATTTTGTAAGAATGACTGAGGGAAACCACGATGATGAGCAATTTTATAGCCACTACTGAGATTTATTTACAGGTGTGTATTCACACATGCGACTGCATGTTGCGATTAGAATCATTTCAACGTTTAATACATCGCCACTAGTTTGCTGCGTTATAATTGCACCGTTTAAAAGGTGTAAAACGAGGTGTTCAACCCAACAGCGCAGAAATGAGAGGTTCACAATACATTACACACTTCAGTAAAACATATCTCTTAGGGATAAACCATCAGAATCAATAGGCTCATCAATGCACATCTGATCGACATTATTTGTTCTTAGCAGTGTTGAGAAAAGCTGTCAGAAAGAATAATCTATCGCTTATAGAACCTGAATTAGACCGAATCCATTTTTACAGCAATCCAATCTGTTTCGTGATGATGATGTGAAATGGTGTAGTGGGTACGGGTTCAGAGTCAATACAAGACTGTGATTCATTGCCTCTCGGTCCTCAGCATGGGTTACCGCTGCAGTACGGCAATTACAACTCAAGTGGATTAAACATCATTTAAAACCACAGTGAGTATTTGGCTTCCAACAGGTTAACTGAGCTCTAAAATACAGTTATAAAGGATGACACATGGGCATTTTCTGTGGGCTGCTTTACTCACTGAGCACAAAGAATATTTTCTTTCAGTTACTTTATTCGTTTTTTTTTATTCCGTGAGTTTATTTAATTCTCTTCTAAATGTTCTAGCAGGCAGTGAATCTGTGCTGCTCTCTCGGCCTCAAATCCCACTTTTCCGGATAGCGGCACTCCCGATGATACAGCCCTGACCCTATCATTTCTGGGTCCACTGAAGCAGAGCCACTTAGGGAGTATTATGTGGGTGCAATATGTCTCAAATTTTACACACCAAAGCCACCGTTAGCAGAACAGTCTTTTCAGATAGTGATAAAATGTGATCAAGTCCAGTACTGGTTTACATACGGTACACTATAGACTCTGTACCAGGGTCAGAAATTCACTTTTTTTTTAAATTAAGGGGCCCTGTGGAGATGATTTTCAGTGGCATTTGTTATAATGATAATGAGTATTTATTGATCACATACATATGCACAGTGAAATTATTTTCTTCACATACCCCAGCATGTCAGGAAGTTGGGGTCGGAGCGCAGGGTCAGACATGATACAGCGCCCCCTGGAGCAGAGAGGGTTAAAAGCCTTGCTCAAGGGCCCAACAGTAGCAGCTTGGCAGTGCTGGGGCTTGAACCCCCGACCTTCCGATCAGTAACCCAGAGCCGTAACCGCCAAACCACCACTGTATTAGTTAAAGAAACATCTTCCATAACTTTTAATTATTTCGTATATTTTATGACGAGACAAAGCTGTCGCAGCTGGCACTGCTGGCAGTGACCTACATGCCTTGCAGTAGATAGCCAGATCGCCATTAGCATGAGTTTCTGTATCGAGCCAGTCCATGACTCGTTAGTAGATATTTTCACAGTGTATTTGGATGTCTTTGGTTTTTCTGCTGTTGGCGTGTTTGATGGTATGTCCGGGTTTGAATGGCTGATTTTATTCTTTTTAATCAAAAACTGCTCCATCTTTTCTGTGTATTAACAACACTCGTAGAGATTTCAGAAATATTGCTTGAATTAACCTAGATTGCTCTTTATATTTAGTATATATTGTATATCAAATGTTCCTAATAAATTTAAAAAAAAAAAGAAAAAAAAAAAAAACAGGAATTAACTATGGGTTGTTTTTTTTGTTGTTGTTGTTACAACTGAAATATTCATACACATTTTCGGTGGCATTTTTACCCTGAGCTATTTTTCCGGCCCTGCACTGTACATTGTTTATTATAAGAAAAACAATTCATCTTTAGAAAAACTTTAGGTTTTCCAACACTGGAAAGTCTTGAGGACGGAGGATATTGCACTTTCTGTTTTCTCGGCAGCAAGCTGCATACATATTTTTTTTTTTTGTCATGTTAGCTTCAAGAGAAAGTGAGAGAACAACTCTCATTTTATAGTTGCTATAATGAAGTGCAACTACTGAATAAATGGTAATAAAAAAAAATGGTGTGTCATTCTTTAATAAAATAAAACATTTGAATCACTGGCAAACTGCTGTAGTATAAGAGGAATAAAACTCTTCGGGAACACTAACCTTAGGGAAAATAATCAACTTCATGGTGCTACCTTTAACATATCAACACAAAAATGGTTTACTGACCACAAAATCAAGGTCCTGACATGGCCATCCCAGTCCCCTGACCCGAACCCCATAGAAAACCTGTGGGGTGAACTGAAGAGGAGAGTCCACCAGCGTGGACCTCGAAATTTTAAAGATCTGGAAAGATTCTATATGAAGGAATGGTCTCAGATCCCTTGCCATGTATTCGCCAACCTCAAGGAGCAAAGTGAGGTAGCACAAAGTATTGACTAAATGGGTTCCAATAATTTTTACACACCTATATTTAACAAAGATTATTTTTTTTGGATAAACCTGTGTTGTGTTTGCAACTGTTTGATATCTATGAGAGCAGAGTATAAAACATCAAAAGGTTCAACAATAAAGACAAATTTTCACAGCCGAGGGTGCCAATATTAGTGGAGGGCACCGTATATTGAGGTACTGTTAAACTACCATAACACGGTATACCTTAAACATAAATTCAGCCTGAGGAGCTCGCTGATATCAGCAGACAAGCACAACCAACATAAACAGAGCGAAATAAAATGTCCCATGATGGTCCTGATATCAGTATCGGTATAATAGAGTGCCAAAAAAAAAAAAAAAAAAAAAACATGCACTCATACTCATCTGGAAAAAAAAAAGAAGAAAACGAGAAACTCTATTAGACAAGAGAGCTTCTGTTCAAACCTCAAAAATGACAGGTCATTTTAAATGGCTGATTTCTTCAGGCATTCGCGACACCATGTGGACCTCTTACCATCCAGCCCTCTGCCTATATGTCCCTCAGAGAGACAGACAGAAAGAGCAAGAAAGTGAGAAAGCTAGAAAGTTAGGAAGAAAGAGAAAGGGCCATGAGGGTATATAGGGTGTATTCCATGCAGCAGAAGGGCATAAGTTATTCAAATACAGACCTGGTCACATCGCTCTAGGCACTCTGTCAAGACAGAAAAGACTTATGTCGAGTCCCAGTTCAGTTACAGATGATCAGTTTCAATGTCAGCCACTCCCTCTCTGTCTCCCATCACTTCTCGATGTTCTGCTCTTCCGTTTTCTTCCTCGCTTTCTTCCACACTCAGCACTTATTCTACTTGTCATCAGAACACATTTTGAGTGCCGCAGTTAACAACACCCCATGGGCTGCCGTGACAATACAATCAAGGTGGGATGTATTTTGCAGGCTATAAGAATTAGGACGGAAAGTGTGTTGACTCTTGTGCTGAGTCAACTGCTCTGCAAATCTGCTGAACCAAGACTAGGGTAAAAAGCACAACAAAAAATATGTTTGCACGTCATATTTACATATGCTCAAGATTTGCCATCGTCAGGTAAAGTCGTTGCAAAATAGTATATTTTAGTATAGTTTATTTTCCTGCAGCTATTAATAATAATAATAATAATAATAATAATAATAATAATAATAATTCCTTAGATTTATATAGCACTTTTCTAGGCATTCAAAGCGCTTTATATTGTATGGGGGGAAATCTCTTCAACCACCACCAGTGTGAAGCATCCACCTGGATGATGCGACGGCAGCTATAGTGTGCCAGAACGCCCACCGTACACCAGATATTGGTGGAGAATGACGTAGCCAATTCAGGGATGGAGATTATTAGGGGGCCATGAGAGATAACGGCCATTGGGGCAATTTCACAAGGACACCAGGGTTATACCCCTACTCTTTATGAGAAGTGTGGGATTTATAATGACCACAGAGAGTCAGGAGCTTGCTTTAACATCTCATCCTATTTTTTGTTTACAGTATAGTGTCCCACATCACTATACTGGGGCATTAAGACCCACACAGAACACATGGTGAGCACCACCTGCTTGCCTTAGGAGTACCACTTCCAGCAGCAATCCTAGTTTTCCCCAGGTGGTCTCCCATCCTGGTACTGGCCAGGCTCAACCCGGGCTCAGTGGGAAACCAGGCGAGAACTGCAGGGTGATATGGCTCTGGCCATATCATTTCATATCATTTCATATCATATCTAGCCATATTATTTAATAAGTATATACCAAGTAATACACGGCATGCATGATACATACGCTATATGGTCAAAAGTATGTGAACACCTGACCTTCATACCCATATGTGGTTCTTCAAAATGTTGCTACAAAGTTGGAAGCACAGAATTACTTACAGTGTCTATGTATGCTGTAGCATTACAATTTCCTTTCACTGGAACCAAGAGACCCAAACCTGTTCCAGCATGAGAATGTCCCTGTGCACAAAGCGAGCTCCATGAAGATATGGGTTGCCAAGTTTGGACTGGAAGAACTGCACAGAGCCCTGACCTCAACCCCAATGAACACCTTTGAGATGAACTGGAACCCCAGACCTGTCCTGCACAGAGCCCTGACCTCAACCCCAATGAACACCTTTGAGATGAACTGGAACCCCAGACCTGTCCTGCACAGAGCCCTGACCTCAACCCCAATGAACACCTTTGAGATGAACTGGAACCCCATACCTGTCCTGCACAGAGCCCTGACCTCAACCCCAATGAACACCTTTGAGATGAACTGGAACCCCAGACCTGTCCTGCACAGAGCCCTGACCTCAACCCCAATGAACACCTTTGAGATGAACTGGAACCCCATACCTGTCCTGCACAGAGCCCTGACCTCAACCCCAATGAACACCTTTGAGATGAACTGGAACACCGACTGCACCCCAGACCTCATCACTCATTATCAGTGCCTGATATCACTAAAGCTCTCGTAGCTGAATGAACACAAATTCCTATAGCCATGCTCCAAAATCTAGTGGAAAGACTTCCTAGAAGAGTGGAGCTTTTTATAACAGCAAATGGGGAATAAATAAGGAATGGTTTGTTTAACAAGCACATATGTGTGTGATGGTCAGGTGTCCACAAAGGTTTGGCCATATAGAGTACTTTAAATGCTGTATATTCAATAATATCATAACTTATGTGCACAAACACAGGACAATCTGATTTTGTATCCAGGCTATAAGTGTTTTTTTTTTTATACATATCTGTAATTGCCTGACAGACAAGTTGGTTCAACAAGCAGACAAAGAAAAGTTAACACTTCTCCCTTATTACTTTTCACAAATCAAAAGGTTACAGCTATGTTTAAGCTATATGATGATGCCGCACACATTGACAAAACAGAGCAAAATAAACCAAGTACAAAGCCCTCATATACTGTATCTCATGCTTACTACACAGTCACCTCATGGTTAAACAGATCGAGAGAGAATAAAGATGCTAGCCAGACCCAATGTCACATCTGTCAGGTACAGGTCACCTCCACACCTCCAGTCTAAAGTGTCCGTAGTGTATGAATGGGTGTGTGAGTGTGTATGTGAGTGTGCCCTGCGATGGACTGGCACCCTGTCCAGGGTGTACCCCGCCTTGTGCCCGATGCTCCCTGGGATAGGCTCCAGGTTCCCCGTGACCCTGAAAAGGAGTAAGCGGTAGATGATGGATGGGATGGATGGATGGATGGAAAGGTACCCGGATGGTCTACTATTTCCGGTAAATTTTCAAAGTGTGGATCCGTGGACCCTTTTTCAGCTAATATTTCCCACAACTCCTTGCACAAGGGAGGAGGAGTTGTGTGACGGTTTTTGCTTCGGCGATTTCAAGGATGCAATTTAGAGAGGTGAAAATGAAATGTGGAAAAACAAATCAAGGGATTGATGAATTAAATTCTACAGTATAAATTATATAAGGAATAATGGAAGAAGAAAGGACGAAATGCAACAAGGAGTTTGTTTACAGTGACTCATCCAGGCAACAATGCTCTCTTCCATTTCACAACCTTTTAATATGTCCCGATATTTGCACACTCTTAATACAGTACTTTTTCTTTACAAAAAGAGTACATACTTTTTAGTGCATAGTATAAGTATGACAATTGGGATGCAGGGTATACAGTATAAAGCACATGGTTTCTTTATTGCCAACCTAGTGATTTTGTCTCTAGATTCAGCGACTTTACAGACCCAATTAATGACATTTGTTTTTTTTGTTGTTTTTGTTTTTTTCTTTTTTTCTTTTTCAAAAGAGCACCTAGTGACAAATCTAGTGACTTTTTGGACAAACCTTAGCTACTTTTCGTAAAATAGAGTAAAAATAAAAAAGACATTCTGTTGCTTCTAACTTTCTTTCCGACTGATCATTTTTACATGTAAATCTTGCCACAAAAGTTGCCTTTAACTTACAGTGTGTGTCAGATAACATTCTAAAATCAGGGATTTAGCAGTGCAGAGCAGCAGCTTGGAAATGACTTGGAAGTGACTACTGGTTGACTTATAGTCTTAATGGACCATATTTCAGTCATTATTTCATACTCTGTTGTTTGACAAATATGTAACAGAAAAATATGTAAATGAGAACAGCTTTATTGGGAATTCGGCTGTGTTAAAATACAGCATGTGAGCACAGAGAGTAGGAGAGAAGCAAACAGATGTAAAGGCCTGACACTAGGCAGAATGCAAATACTATGCAATGACATCATGAATATGCTAATTAATGCATGACATCATCTAGGGACATTTAGCACTTTTTTTGGCTACTTAACAGTCTTTAGCTACTTTGCATTGAAAGTAGTTGGCACCAGTACATGGTTTATCATTGGTTTTGCAAAGCCTTGCTCAGTATCCTTATTTATGTATGTTCTGAGCCTGTTTCCTGTCTTTGTCTAATCATATTTGTGGATTATGATATGCATTAAGCATCTATAAGTGTCTCTTGTAAACCTGGTTCATGTTTACAAAGTCTCAGTTTGTATCAAAAGCCACAGTTAGTATTTGTACCCTCTTATGGTTTGCACTAACCATATCTCTATTGAATTTGTGCAGTTTATTTCATGAGATCAAAGTCCACCTGTTTAAGGCTAGTATAATGGACAGGGTTAGCAGTTTGTAGCTTTTCTTTTGACTTCTTTCATGCAAAATCTAAGCAAATACTTGTTTTGCTATGAATTTTGCATGAGGTCAGGCTGCTTTGAGATTATCTTTAAAGGCGTTTTGTATCTTAAGATAGAGGGCTGGTGCAGAGATTCTGCAAAGCCATAGACTCACATATATTGGAGAGCTGTGTCAGCAAAGTTGCTTTTCCCACTGGCCCATTCATTAAATGGTCTTTCTGGAAATAGGAACGCATCCATAGCCAAAAAAACAGCTCAGTATATCTGGGTTCTTTATGAATATGACCCAAAAGTGTCTGAAATGAATTTAGTAGTAGTGTGAATGTTGGAGTGTGTGGTGAGATTACAGGGTGCATTTGTCACCTGCATAAATTGATTCTTTGCAGCTGTTTGGACTGTTATCTTGTACCTGATGCGATGTGATTCTGAAACTCACATCTACTTCAACTATTAACAAGAGGTGCAAATGTGTATAAAAATGCCAGTATCCTGATTTACTACTTTCACACCTATTAGTCCATCTGCCAAGTCTGAATCAGTGTTAAAGTGATTCGTTTGGTTCATGGTTTGGTTTCACACTGTACTAGAAATGAAACCATTCATCCATCCATCCCTCCATTTTCTGTACCACTTATCCTACACAGGGTAAAGAGGTGCCTGGAGCCTATCCTGGGGACTCGGGACACAGTTCTTCGGGTGGACGGGGTGCCAACCCATCACGGGCACAATGGCACACACACACTCACACACCCATTCACACAGTACAGACAATTTAGAGATGTCAATCAAACTACAACGCATGTTTTTGGTCTAGGGTGGAAACTGGAGTGAATCCACCAACCATGCGGAACAAGGTTGGTGGTAGATAAATATGTATAAATTGTATGGTTATATAAATAACTAGTTTAAAACATTTGTGCATCTCACACAGCATTTATTTTTTATTTTTATTTGTTCAGCATATGGCATTTCTACAGCACAACAGCTCAGTCCTTTGGTAGATGAATTACATCCACTAAAAAAACACTGCAACCCAAAACGCATGAGATATTTTATTCACTTCCTGCAGATGATTCGATTTGGAGTTGACTCACTTTCTCACTGCTCTAGAGTTCATATAAAAGTGGACCAAGACTACCTCACTCAGGCGCTCTTGGACCGAGTATTACGCCATGTTCTCACATATATAAAGATAGGCGAGAGGAAAAACACAACAGGGATTGCTTCAAACAAACTAAACATCATTAGATCCATAATAAAGAGGCTAATGTGTGAGAGCAATCTGATGAACTGAGTGTCTTACAAAGACATCTAATGTGTGAATAATGTAAAGAAGTAGGAGAGGAAACAATATTTAAATGAGGTCTGATGTCAAATAGCATTTAAAGCTGATGACAGATGTTTTAAAACCATGTGGAAGAAAACCTTTTTGCAGGATTTTAAATGCTATTATTGGACATGTGAACGTGAAGCAAATCTCTAATAGGAACATAATATTAAGTCATAATTTGCAGAATGTTTCTCATTATTTTGAGCTTGGGATGCATAATTTCAGGATACTTGAACTTGTGTTCAAATGGTGGAAATGGGTTTGCTCATTTAAATTTAATACGTGTCCTTCAGTTGTATTAATTTGTACATAAATTCTCCATTCTGGACCCTGTTAAATCATGCTGCATGATCACTGCCCTGTATTTAGCAATTTTACAGTAGGTAGGAACTGCATTAAGGTAAATTTGCAAAATATGCTCCATAGACCCTGTCAGTATATCAGCGTATTAAAGGAGTCGTATCATGATTTTTAATGTTTTCCTTTTGTTTGTAATGTATCTGTTTGTGCATGTATAAGATCTGCAAAGTCACAAAGCTCATAGTCTCCCCAAAGGGATTTATTTTATCTAACAGAGAACACTGCTCCAGACCTGCCAAACCAAACGTCTACATTACTATGTAATCTATTAGCATAATCCCGCCCAAAGGCAGGCGTGAAGAAAGAAGGTGAGGTGTCAATGTATTCAGGCGACATGTTGAGGAGACACTGTGTGTTTCAGTGTGAAAGCAAAAACCCCTTGTTTAACCTTCCAAAAAATGGATGAAATTAGGAATCAGTGGTTACTGTTTATTTATAACGCTGTTCCTGAGCAGTACAATCCCAAACGTTTGCTTGTGCACAGCACATTTTACGGAGGACAGCTTCCTGAACCTGGGCGAGTACAAGGCAGGCTACACACAAAGGCTACTCCTGAGAAGTGTGGTCATTCTCTCTTTGCTCGGACAATCTTGTGCTTCCGAATCAGAACCTGTAAGTGTGTTTGATTATTTTATGACGTATCTGCTGTTCAAATGCGGAGTTTTGTGCTGTGGCTCAGTTGTAGACCTCTGCTAACGTGCTAGCTAAAGTTTGCTAAGTTACCCCAGTTTTTTTAATGTTTGTTTGTATGTTGGTGGACTGACAGAGACGCTGATTGTAGCTGCTGTTGTGATTGTATCTTGAAACGATCACAAGAATGATCACATTCAATCGAATCACAAGAATCCTAGCTTTACAAAGATATATCGGATGAGTACCTACGTACACGAAGAAACTGTGTATATAGCAGAATTTTGCACTTAACAACACAATGGTCTGCTGGTGGGCCATTAGAATTTACATTGTACCTGAAAGGTAAGAGAATTAGAAAATAAAAACTTACCACTGTGAAACATTCTGCTCAAGTTGTGTTTGCAAAGTTGGTTCCTCTTGATCATCCGTATCAACTAGATTAAAATTGTATTTGTTGTTTATAATCATTTGCACGTGAGGTTTCTCAATATTTTGAGAAAGTTTCTCCTTGTTTTGAGATACTGATGATTAATTACAAGATATTTGTGTGTTCAAACGGTGGAAATGGATTTGTTCATTTAAATTTAATACTTTCCCTTCAGTTGTATTAATCTGTACATAGGATCTCCATTCTCGACCCTGTTAAATGATGCTGCATGATCACTGTCCTGTATTGTACACTTTAACAGTAGGTAGGAACTGCGTTAAGATAAATTTACAAAACGTGCTCCGTAGACTCTGTCAATATAGGAACTTTTTACAATTGTATTTCTTTTTTAAAATCATTTGCGCATGATTTTCCACACATAAACGTTTAGTTTGAAATCAGAACCTTATGCTTTTCCACCAACTGATTCTACATCTCCTGCTCTTTTTTTTTTTTTTTAATTATTTAAAGTTTTCTTGTTAAAATTCCAAGCCATGGAATGCAAAGCTTAAATATTTGAGGAACGATGGTGAGGAGTACCATTATTCCCCCCCTTCTCCTAGACATACACATACCCACACACACTGAATTTCTGTAGTCTTTTTTTATGTGTGACTCCAGGCAGATTATTTGGTATGAGAAACACATAGCAGACAGCGTTCCCTCTGCTCTGCTTTCTTCTCACACAGATCCACAGGACTTGATGCTTGGCTTGGAGAGGCAACACCAACTGGCTGCTTTAGAGACTCGGGAAGCAGAAACATAAAGCCTGCAGCACAGTGAGAGGCATATATATTCGACATGCACACATGCTGTGTTGCTCTATGTTCTCTGTCTACTCCGGGTTTAATTTACTGGCATCGTTATCACGTGTCCCTCCAGCACAACACAGTGCTGTAAAAGTACAAATGCATGTCATTGCTGTCTTCCATATGCTATATTTTCCATCCTGATTTTACTTATTTACAACCCCAATTCCAGAAAAGCTAGGACCATATGGAAAATGCTACTAAAAGCAAAGAGGGATGATTTCCGAAAAAGTTGGGACAGGGCAATTTAGGACTAATAGCAATGTGACAAGTTGAAATAAGAAGGTGATGTGAAACAGGTGAGGCAAACGTCCAATCATAGTATATAAGGAGCCTCCAAAAAAGACCTAATCTTTCATGAGCAAGGATGGGTCGAGGCTCGCCAATCTGCCAACAGATGCATCAGCGAATAATCCAATACTCTGAGAACTACATTCCCCAAAGACAAATTGGTAGGATTTTGGGAATTTCACCTTCTACAGTGCACAATATAATTAAAAGATTCAAGGAATCCGGTCAAATCTCCGGTGAGTAAAGGGGAAGGCTGAAAACCACTTCTGAATGCGAGTGATCTCCGATCCCTCAGACATCACTGTCTTAAAAACCCTCATGAGTCTCTAATGGAGATCCTGACATGGGCTCGGGAATTCTTTCGTAAACCTTTGTCAGTCGACACCATTCGCCGCTGCATCCACAGATACAGGTTAAGGCTTTACTATGCAACGCAGAAGCCGTACATCAACACTGTCCAGAAGCACCGTAGACTTCTCTGAGCTCGGGCTCATCTGAGATGGACAGTAGCACAGTGGAATCGTGGTTTGTGGGCCGACGAGTCGACTTTTCAAATAGTTTTTGGACAAAACAGCCATCATGTTCTCTGGGCCAAAGAGGAAAAGGACCATCCAAGTTGTTATTAGCGTCAGGTCCAAAACCCAGTCTCTGTCATGGTATAGAGGTGTGTCAGTGCCCATGGCATGGGTAACTTGCACATCTGTAAGGGCAGCATTAATGCAGAAAGATATGTATACATTTTCGAGCAACATATGCCGCCATCCCGACGTCGTCTTTTCCAGGGACGTCCCTGCATTTTCAATCGGGACAACAACAAACCACATTCTGCCTGGATTACAAACACACAGTTGCATAAGCAGAGAGTGCGGGTGCGAGCATGGCCCGCCTGCATTCCTGACCTGTCTCAGATTGAGAATATGTAGTGCATTATGAAGCGCAAAATAAGGCAACGAAGGCCTTGTACAGTTGCACAGCTGAAGAAATGCATAATGGATGAATGAAGGAAAATAAACCTTTAACAAGTGTTATTACAATAAAAGGTGATGTTACACAGTGATAAATAGTCGTCTGTCCCAACATTTTTGGAGTGGGTTGCAGGCATCACATTTGAAAAGAGTGTATATTTTCCAAAATAAATTAAATTCACAAATGAAAACATCATATAACGTGTTAATAATATGTTTTCAATATAGTACAGGGTGAATTGAGTTTTCAAATGACTCTTTTTGTTTGTTTTTTGCATTTTCCATACTGTCCCAACTTTTTTGGAATTGGAGTTGTCTTTATTTTTTTGTAATGCATAGAGGTGACTATCAAAAGGCATCAGGCTGATTTAAGAGCTCTGCAACTTGTCTGATGAATGAAAGGTGGTGCTTTCAGACCGGCACAGCATCTCTCGGTGCATTGAGTACGTCTGCAATCAAACCTTGCCTGAAGATGTCAAACTCGTCTCGCAGTCCAGACGTACTTTTTCATAGAGTGTCTGGTTCTCACCGATATTAGATGCGAAGGCTATGTAAAAAAATGTAATTTTGATAACTAGCTCAACGATGAAGCTATTAGATGTGTGTGTTATATCACAAGGTTTCGTCAGTAGCATAATTACAATGATTAGAGCAAACTATTAAACACAGATAGGCAGCTGCATTTGGGATTTCTATTTTTTTTTTTCCTTCATGTGCCCATAATAACCTCCTGGCTTCCTTCAAACTGAACTGAAGGGACTTCTTTCCTGTTCACTCAGCCCCTTTGCGCCATGGCATGAACTGAACCTAGTTAGCATTTTTAGCACACACACACACATATGTCCCTTTACCACAAACCTAACACATTAAGCGTGTATGACTATGCCACTCCTTAGTGGTTAGCACGTTCGACTCACACCTCCAGGGTCGGGGGTTCGATTCCAGTGGCTCTGTGTGTGTGGAGTTTGCATGTTCTCCCCATGCTGCGGGGGTTTCCTCCGGGTACTCCGGTTTCCTCCCCCAGTCCAAAGATATGCATGGTAGGCTGATTGGCATGTCCAAAGTGTCCGTAGTGTATGAATGGCTGTGTGAGTGTGTGTGTGTGTGTGTGTGTGTGTGTGATTGTGCCCTGCGATGGATTGGCACCCTGTCCAGGGTGTACCCCGCCTTGTGCCCGATGCTCTCTGGGATAGGCTCCAGGTTCCCCATGACCCTGCAAAGGAGTAAGCAGTTGAAGATGGTTGGATGGATGGACTATGCCACTCCTATTTTTATTGGTAGGAGAGCCCAAGTTTTCCCCACACAGGCAGCTCAAACATATGCACTGAACGCCAGAGTACCAAAATATTAACAATTTTTATTTGACATGATACAACACACAATTCGAAACACCTATGATCCACCAAGAGGTATCGTTAATCTCCCGGTGCTAGTTCACGGTCAAATAGGGAGATTCATTTAGATGGTTCCATCAGGGGCAAAGACAACTTCAAACCAAAGTCAAATTAATAAAATAACCAAATCCAAATCACAACCCCAACACAGTTCATGTAAATAACATAAAAAAATGAAAATCATTTTTAAAAAAAAGAAAATTCATCGCAAACAAAAGAATCAACAATCAAAACAAACAAAAGAAAACTCAGCGCAATGCCCGAGTAAACTCCACAAATCTACCTCCTGTACCACAGAGGGGGCTACCTCACAGAGGATATTTACTTCCCGCTTCTACATAAAGGATCACAGACTTGTATAAACTTACATATAATATATAAATCACATTTCAAGATGGGTAGAAACAGTGGCTGTCCTAAATAGCAGCTTCATCAGGCACCTAAAATTACACAGTCTTTTTAAATAAACATCACATGACCCCTTTAATATACAATAATGAATTAAAATACAACACCCATAGCAATCAAATGATACAAATCACACACACACACACACACACACACCTTACTTGTAGTTAAATTGGAGTTACAAAAAGGATTATGCAAATTGGCTACCTCATCCACCAGGAGGCAGAACTATAACAAACAATAGACTACTCAGTTTAAAATGTCTATAAAACAATAAATTTAGTGCATGAAACTATACACACTAAGCACACACTAAGCACACACTAAGCACCTGACCATTTTACCCTACAATTCAACGAACAATCTCTGTAAAACATACATTTAAACTGCACATCGGAATAAAACAACCAAACACTTACCTGGCTAACAGTTCAGCGACACTCTCAAACAGGAAATATAGTCATCACCAGCACACCCCTGAAGCCTTATATGCAAAATTACACAACCTAGGATTTGCAGGGGATGTTGCCATAAAGAATTGATCAGCTTACTCACGTTTGAAAACCACCACGGGGAAGAGAGATCAAACGTGAAGTGAGTATGACTCGCGAGACTTTTAGAGATGTCACTCTCATTGCGCTACCCGTCCCTCGTCCTTCTCACATAAGTAATAGATATACAGTATATTTATTCATAGAATTTTTTTTTTTTTTTTTTTTTAAAAAGAAAAAAAAAGTACAAGTTATAAATCAGAGTCTAATACTAACTTTAACCTGTGTATCTTTTTAGATGATTTGATTTGGGCTGAGTGTTACAAATTGGAACGTGTGAGACATGACCAGACAGCAGGCGTTTTAGTGGGATTTGGCGGCTTTTTTGCTATTTTGCTCCAGTAAAACTTATTGGCAGTCTAGAGTGACTATTTGACAGCAGTATGGTAGGGAGAAAATGATCTCATCAGAAATTCATATGAATACGAATAAATTCTGGCGACCTGGGAAATCATCCAATTTCATAGTAATTAATTTGTAGGAAATGGTAGAAAATCCCTCTGCCTACCTTAATTTTTTGTATCTCTTTATACTGAGTGCAAGTAGTTCCAAATGGCAAGTGTGAAACTATGTTGCATGTAAGACAAGACTAGACCAGGCATTTTATTGTTTGCATATTTTGGCAGTCTTAAGCCTTTAGGTCTTTTGGCAAGAATTTCCTCTATTTATAAATTTCTTCTACTTACTGGATGTCTAGTGTTGGACCCTTGAGCAAGGCCCTTAATCCTCAACTGCTCAGATGTATAAATGAGATAAATGTACGTCATGCTCGATAAAGGCGTCTGCCAAATGCTATAAATGTAAATGTGATTTGAATCACTGCTTCACTGCTCCGTACCAAAAAATCGAATAAAGTAAAAATAAATCAATGAGTACATTAAAAATATTTATAATAATAACTAACTCTAGCTAACTAACTCTAACATTCACCTGTGTAACTAGTGTGTCACTTGGTAACCATGAGACCATGTTGTTGAGGTGAATCACTTCCTGTCTCTGTACTAATAGCTCATTGTGAACAGTATTAGCACCACAGTAAACAGATGGAGGCATGTGCTTTCAGCTGCCAGCAGATTCTCAACGGCCTGCTCAGCTCACAGCTACAGAGTAAAGTCTCGAGATTATCAGACTAAGGAAAATAAATAAATAACACATTAAGTATAAAAAAGTTTAAGCAATGCTTGGTAATGTTAGCCTAGCCAAGTAACCCATATAACCCACATAACCCATGTAGCTTAATTTCTACTTCAATTTTTTGTTCCATTATTGTTCTCATTGTTAATTTTAGCATTTAATTAAAAATAATGTTTAAGCTTAAAAGCTAGTCACTGTCCCACAAAACTAGCTAAACTAGCACAGTCCCCTCCAAAACCTTTGGAACCTCAAGACCAATATTTTTATTTATTTTTTTTCTGCTGTAGACTAAAGACATTTGGGTTCAAAGTTCAGCTTTTATTTCATGGTATTCATATGTAAATGTGTTAAACAATATAGAACCTAGCACATTTTTGTATCAGACCACCCAATTTGTAGGTGAGCAAAGAATCTTGGAGAATATGACTGACAGGTGCTCCTTCTTACCCAGGTGTGTCCTGTTAGATTGATTGTTTAAACAATAAATTGCTCTAAACATTTACTCTAAGGTTTTAGCCTTCAGTTTCGCCTGTGAAGACTACATTTGTTGTTATAAAGGATAATGCCAACATGGAGACCAAAGAGCTGTCCTGGGTAGAAAAGCAAGCCATTTTGAAGCTGAGAAAAGAGGGGAAAGCAATCAGAGGCATTGCACAAACATTGGGCATAGACAGTACAACAAATTGGAATGTCCTGAAAAAGAATGAAACCACTGGTGTACTGAGCAACAGACACCGAATGGGTCAGCCAAGGAAAACAACAATAACAGCTGATGACAGAAACATTGTGAGCGTTGTAAAGAAAAACCCCAAAACAACAGTCAGTGATATCACCAATAACCTCCACATGGCAGGGGTGAAGGTATCACAGTCCACCGTTCAAATACATTAAGAGCAGAAATATAGAGCCCATACCACACGAGGCAACCCACTCATCATCAGTAAGAATCTGAAAGCCAGACTGGAATATATAAAGAAATACAGTGATGAGCCCCAAAAAGTTCTGGAACCAAAATTAACCTCTACCAAAGTGATGGAAAGGCCAAAGTGATGAGAAAGAAAGGATCTTCTCATGATCCAAAACATACAAACTCATCTGTGAAACATGGTGGAGGTAGTGTCATGGCTGCTTCTGGAACATTCTCACTAATCTTTGTTGATGATGTAACTCATGATGGTAGCCGCAGAATGAATTCAGATGTTTACAGGAACATTTTGTCTGCCAATGGACAGAGAAATGCATCGCCATTAATCAGGATGAACGTTATCATGCAGAAAGACAATGACCCAAAACACACTGGCAACTCAACAAAGGATTTCATCAGGGGGGAAACGTGGAAGGTTTTAGACCGGCCAAGTCAATCACCAGACCTTAACCACTTACAGAAATGTAATATTGTATCATTTTTCTTAATAAATAAATTATATTTATAATATTTTTGCCTCATTTGTTTAATTGGGTTTTCTGTGTCTACTTTGAGAACTTGTGTGAAAATCTGATGAGGTTTTAGGTCATATTTATGGAGAAATGTAAAAAATTCTAAAGGGTCCACAAACTTTCAAGCACCACTGTATCTGTTCTTGTTGCTTTCAATGAACTTTTCCAATTTTTCCAATTCCCCATTTTTTCCAAGGCAGTAATTTATTTATTTTTTCCAAGACAGTAATGTTTTATCGTGTGTCCAGATGGCCATTACACCTGATAATCAGTTCCTCCTGACCTCGGGGGATTGCTCCCTCCTCATCTGGAGGATCACTGACTAGTGTTGAGCATGGTAAAAAAAAAAAAAAAAAAAAAAAAAACAACACACGCTATACTGTACTGAGTGGTTCATCCGTACCCAGGCCAAGGATATGCAATTACCTATATATTCTTTGAAACTGATAGAATGAGCTTAACTTTATAGTAGTAACTTTCACAGTGGTGTAGAGCTCCAGGGTCCCTGGTTCAGTCCTGAGGTCATGTGACGGTCTGTGTGGAGTTTTGCATGTTCTCTCCATGGGTCTCCTCTACTTAGTAATGTCTGTGCAACTGACAAAGGCTATCTCGTTATATTTTATAGTAACACAGTTGCTGGATAAAACGCTCAAAGTTTCTGATATTTTTCTGTGTTAAACCATGCAGGACCACAGTACACCAGAGGCAGAAGACCAGATGGACAAGCTAAATGAGTATCATATGGACTGCAGGACAAAGCTTAACAAAGTCAGACAGAATTTCCTCCAGGAGATCGAGACTTTGATAAGCCAAATCCAGGTTAGACTATGAGATTTCAGTTCCTGATCATTTAGCTGTAAGGCCTCATTAGTGAGACTAGGACAGTAGATAATGGTCAATTTATGATTTGTGGACTGATGTAATACAATAGGTGTCAGTGCTGAATCCCCCTAATTTCTTTTCCTAGTATTCTTACTAGTTAAATGTACTATATGGGGGACTAGAGATTCATCGGGATTAGTACATTTGGAGTGTTTACACTTTAGCTTGCATCTTCTTCTCCACCTTCTCCCTACAGTAACAGGCCGAGTTGCTGAACTCCGAGGAGATCCAGAAGGAGATGAAGCAGAAAGTTGACTCTAAGCTCAAGGAAATCAGCCACAAATATGAGCAACAGCTCCCGGAGGAGAAAGGGGCCATGAATTTGAAAGGAGTCTCTTGGAGAAGTAGTGGTTTTTTTTTAGATTTGTGGAGTAATATGAAAGAAAAAAAAATGGTATAACAATAACCTAATCAAATATTATGCTTCGATATATGGTATGTGGTCACGACGTTATATTTTCAAAGAACAAAATGATTTAAAACTCATTTGTAATGACAGGAATAGGTGAGAAATATTGTAGATAATGGCAGGTAATTATGCATCTGGCTATAATTATTTAGCATTTTGTTCACACCATTTTCAGTACAGTAGTTTGCATGTGGTCATGTTGAATAGTTCTGCTTCAGTATTTTTTTTACGCTGAAAAAGAACAAGATTAGCAGAGTGGATAGACAATGAGGAGTTTTCAGCAGGAGCCCTGAATGTCTATACCTAGAACTGTGAAAGGCCTCTTTCCAATCAGTGTAGCTTTTACAACCAGCTGCATGTGGGAAACAGCAATCAATTGAACACAAAGTGCTGTTTTTCTATAGTGTTGCATCTTGTGGAAATGTGTACAAGGTATAAACACCTGCCACATTTTAAACTCATTTGGAACACCCACACAGTGTCATTAATATGCGCTGTAGTTTGTTGCACGTCTGTAAAATAAAAAAATGAGATAATGGACCAGATACCATCAATAAGGTAAAGAAGGAAGTGCAGAGCCCGCAGGACCAATGTAAGAAAGCAAAACAAAACAAAAAATTCGAGGATCTTGCACAGGACAAGGAGGAGCAAAACAAGATTGTACATGACGAGGTGAGACTCATGCTAACATTACAAGAGCTTTTTGGCGAACATTCAGTCATTCACACATACGTAGCAGCATTCTTTTGGGAGTAATTCGTTATTTATGTTGCAATGCAGTACATGTTTGTACGTGCCAAATCATTTTTTAATTAGTTATCTGTGCAATTCAGTATCCTGATTTTCAGTACTTTATTGTGTAAGCTAGAACATCACGATCAGATTCAGGTGCATGTTAGACGTTCCATAAACAAGGTGTTTAGAATATTTCTACTTGCTTTTGATTTGTTCTTTAAAAAGAGGCAGTAATGTTTTACAAAACTCTCGCTGCCTACTTTAGGGAACACCTGAGAATAACATTTTCCTCAGGATATTGTTATCTATTCTGGTATAATCTAACAGTATATACCTTATGCAGCAACTTGATCACACCCCTAGTTGTCAATAATTGATTACTAAAGCATTTTGATATAAATAAAATTGAATAAGCTAACCTGACTTTGCAAAAAATAAATAAAAAGGTTGTCCCCGTACTGTCCCTGCAGGAAATCCTCCTCCAAGACACATTTGAAGTGAATGAGAAGAGCAAAGAACAGAATGAGGAGGATTTGGTCACGATCAATAGACTACTGAGTGAAGAAAGAAAAAAACTGCTAATACAAAAACGATGAAATGGAAATCGAGCGACTGCGGAATGGAATTCAAGAGAAAAATCTGATCGTCAAAAAGGGGAGGAGTTTAACAGTATGTAGGATTTTATACAGCATCTACACTGTCATACACTCGAACGATAGAACTGAGTAACGGGTCAACGGAGGCCGAACAAGTAACTGGAAGGGTGTACAAACTTTTGCTTTCAGCACGCTCATCAATTAGTATTTACTTTTCTTCTATTGTTAAGTCTGTCAAATATAAAATAACTGACTTAATATAATAAGTGACATAATATAGACTGAATAGCTTTGTGGCTGTAATTTGTTCGAAATGACTGGTACTATTACAGCTACTTTTATTATTAATGATTATTTATAATTATTAATAATTTTAATTATTATTATTAATTATTAATTTTTTATTTCAGCTCGAGTCTGAGGTGGAGGAGACCAACAGCAAGAACAAGGAAGAAGCCGGTCGTGACCTGAAGCAGAAGCTGTAAGTAAAGGAAAAAGAACTGTGCATGGAGAGGCAGAAGGTTTGTTTCACCACAATATGCTTCGTTTATGATTAATTATGATTTCATAGGTCATCTCTTATAGCGCTTTGCATTATGCAGCACGTAGGTATTACTCATTATTGGTCATATGGATAATAATAAGCATTACAATTTAACCACCAGTGCCATTGTTTGTAATGTCAATGTTTCCTCAGGATGCTGAAAGACAGTCATAAAACTCCACAATTGCTACATTCATGAAGCAAATGTGAGATTAATACACATTTAAACATATATAGACATACAGTGATGTAAATACACAGACACACACATAGTCCGGTATACTTATAGGGGAGACCGGGGATGGTTGTGAAGTTTTTTGAGATTTCTGTCTGTATCTTTTAAGTTCTTTTAAGCCAGTGCGACTCAAACTAATTACAAGTGTCTGCTTTTAAATGGCATATCTGTTGTCTTTGTAGCACACACAGAAAAGGCGTGGTTTAGATTCAAACACAAGGAGTGAAATATTAAAATTTACCCTGTAAACTGGGTTAGTTGTAACATACGCTGGGGTGTAACATTATGATATCCACCGGGGTGATATGTCGCATTGTGAAATAAGGATTATGACAAAAAATGGACTTTGAAAGCTTTTTATTCAACACTTGTTTGACTTTTCAACATAGTTGGTGTGTGTGTAACAAAACTTAATAAAAAGCAAATGTGCACCACCTTCAATAATTGAACAACACTGCCACATTGTGCTAATTAAAATTGGTAGCCTGTGCCAGACTTGTGGCCTCAGGGTTCCTAATGGACAGAGTTGGGTTTCTTTTCATGTCGACTGAAAACCAGTCTGTTCCTGCCTTTGAAGATTCATCCCATGTCTTTAGATATTTGCACCCACATTTCACAGCAAGCTGATACGCAAGATCTCTCACCTGTAATCTCGCACCTGTAATCATTTCCAATATTTCCCCCATCTATCCACCTGTATGTATTACATTGGCACCACTATAATTTGATCATTTTCTTCTAACGTTCTCCTATATTATCCCTATTCCTACTCTTCATCTCATGGACACAGTCCATAAAATGCATCAGCTGCCCTCATCAGATATTCTCCAAGTTCTTTCTCTTGTTCATCAGTGAAGACCTTCTTTGCACTGTGGTAGCCTTTACTTGGAAGTTCCCTTGATCCCTTCTCTTCTAACATCTTCCTCTTTTTATAGAATCTATACAGGGTTACATGGCAAATGCCATACAATTTTGCCACAGATTTTACAGACTTTCCCAGCTCTTTTACATAATCTGATGCTCTTTTCAAAACACCGAGAGACCCACATCAGTGTGTCTTTCTGTTTCAAGACCTAGCAATTCAAATAAAACATAAATACAACTAAGGATTTGCTTGGGATAGGTTGTAACATGTTTCATTGATGTTACAACTACCCCAGAGTCTTGGGGCCATGAACTAGCTCACCTTACAGCTAACAGCCAAAACATTAGCATTAGTAACAACTTGCATGAAAGATATCTGTCACGTTACAAAGTTGGATACGGAAACAAGCGCAGATCTTCAAACAGTTTAATAAACAACCAAACAACCAAACAAACAAACAACAAAACTAAGACAACTTGGCAAAATACTGTGGCTAAGGCTAAACATAAACTATGAAACAAACCAGGGTACAGGGACACAGGTCAAGATAGACAATACATAAAACAAGGAAGCAGTACAAACAGTGGGTATATATAGGAGTGCTCGTTAAACAGAAACGTGATACAGGTGCAGGTGGTCATGTGACAATGATGTAGTATGGTGCAGTGGCTGCTGGGAAATGAAGTCCAGCGTTACCTCCTTGATATATGACAATATCTGCACAGACACACAATAACCATAATTATACTTTGATAAGTTTAACTACAAAGGCACTGGCATCACAAAAATAAATGAAGTAAAAAAAAAAGTTACTTTCTTACCTCAGAATTAGGGGTTTTCCCCCCCCTTCTAAATTCTGCTGTGTCTGCCACAGGGCTCTACTTCCTTACATGTGGAATAAGGACTAAACTGAGCATGTGTGAAGTGAATCAGGTATGTTGGCTTTAAAAACGACTAATATTAGCTACTATCACTTAAAGTCAATACTTACATCAGCTAGACCAATTTGTGGATGAAGAAATACACAAGAACACAGCAGGTGAGAGAAGCAAGGGTCCAAGTTTATTACCAACCACCATGAGATCTCATCAGTGAGACGTCCCAAAGCGATCTGATCTCCCCTCAGTTGGGGCTTCTCTTTTATACAGTTTGCTATCTCCTATGTATGCCCCTAGCTCACTCTTGTCCAATAGGTCTAATTTTTAGGTTTTTTTCCAGTCCCCATTGAGTCAAATTTTTCGTTTTTTTCCCCAATACCTTTGTGTGCGTTTTTAGGTATTTTCTGAAGCCCATTGTGTTTTGATTTTTCTTATTTTCACGGCCCATTATGTTTGATTTTATTATTTTTGATTCCCTAATTTCCAACTGGTTTTGGTTCCCTTTAAAAAAAAACAAAAAAACAGCTCCTTAGGTCATTATTAATCTGACTGTCAGCAAGTGAGGACCTCACCCATCTCTTTTTAAATCCTCCTTTGCTTTTTACTATGGGTAAGTGTATAAACTCTGTATATTTATTTTAATCATCTTAACCTCATTTGTCTAGCGTGTTTACATATCTAGTGTGTGTGTGTTACAAAGTTAGTGAGTGTTAGTAACTTATGCTCTTAACCTGTGTGCCCTTTTTCCTTATTAAACCCTTATTTTCCCACAGTTGTCTCCCTTGCGTTTTATTTTTTGTCATAATTTTCATCCAATAGTGATTTGTAACTTGTTCCTGATTGGAGAAATCGGAAGTGTTACAACCGGCCGGTGTTACAACCATCCTCGGTCTCCCCTACCTGACTGAGTGTGATGACTGTGCTAGGTAAGAGTCGGAGTGAAGGTTGAAGTCGTGCAAGAGCACACCAGAGAGAACGAGCACCTACAGAGGACGCTGGGCTCTCAGGAGAAAAGTCAAAGTTCGGCAAGTGCTCCGAGGTCCTGAAGTTATGATGGATTTCTTATCGACGTTTTTGCCTGATTCAGGTTTTGTAAGCTTTGGCTGCTTACAGTGTGAATACCCTTTGACATGTTTTTGCATATGTGTGTAGGAGAGTATTATGCTGGCTGAAGAGAGCCAGGAGAGACGCACCAGATCAACCACAATAAGGAAATTGTCCCACGTGTCAACACTAAGAGAGACAAATAGCTTTTATTATACACTTTTTAAAAATCATTATAGGGAATAAATTTGGGCGAAATGCATTTAGTCAGTCAGCATGTGAAGTTGTATTAAAAATATCTTAAAATATACAGACAGTTTTATTAGAACAGTTATTTTTCAAAGCATCTACAGTGAGGTACAGCATTCTGGACATTTCTAAAATTTCTTCATCTTTTCTTTTTTTTTTTCTGCAGCAGTATCCTCAGGGAAGTTCCAGTTAAAATCTCCAAGAGAGATCAAAAGCATGACCCAGCTGCAATGCACAAGAATCCAGAGGGTAAAGAGGAAGATCCTGGAGAAGGGTCAAGGCCAAGTTGCACGTCAGAGTTAATCACGCAGTTTGAACTGTCCACTCTTTAACATAGCCAAGAACGCCAGATTTTTGAGTGAACAGACACCTTGAATAAACACCTTGGAAAAAAAGCTGCAATAAATAATAAATGGTGTGTAGTATAGTATACAGCAGAAGTGAGTACACCCCTTTGCAATATCCCTTAAATGTCAAATGATTCAAAATTGTATCAGCATAAAGTAATTGCATTACTTCCAACAATATTCAAGAAACTATTTAAATGCTGTTTGTTAACATAGACTTGGGTTTCCCTGTCACCTGTGCAGTCATATATCGTCCTCCAAATTACAGCAAAATTTTTATTCAAGAATTTCTGAGTTTCTAGTTGTTGTTGTATCTAAATCTGATTGTTAATTCTGGGTGATTTTAACATGCATGTGTGCTTCCCAAACAAGCCTATGGTTAAAGAGCTCTTACATTTAATTGACTCTTTTAACTTAACTCATTCTGTTTTGCATTCCACTCACAAGCAATGTCATAGGCTGGATTTGTGCTTGTCTCTGGGTGTCCCTGTTTCTAACATGGACATAGATGATTTTTGTCTCTCTGATCATAAACCCGTTACTTTCTCCTCTTCCTTTTCTAATTGTTTAATGAATTCAAAACCGCTAGGCAAACGTGTTCTTTCCGTAAATCCCTCAACAGGTAGCAAATTCTCTGAGGCATATAAATCTTCCCCTCTGATTAATACAATCTCGTCACCACCTTTTAATTTGGGCATAAATGATATGGTTTTAATTTTTAATTCTACATGCAAGTCCGTTATGGACAACGTCACTCCTTTTAGAAATGTAATACCTAAATCTAGACCTCAGCCATGGCTAAATGATTGTACTCGCGGGCTTCGGCAAACGTGGAGGAAAGCAGAGAGGAAATGGAAGAAGGATAGACTTCAAGTGTCTTATGACATGTTAAAAGAGAGGATGATTAAATATCAACAGTCTGTAAAAATAGCCAAGACTAGCTATTTTTCGGATATTATTCAGATGAATTCTAGTAAGCCCCAAGTATTATTTAGCACAATAAATACCTTGCTAAATCCTGTTATAAGTACTTTTCCGGATATAACCTCTGAAGCTTGTGAATGTTTATCAGAGTTTTTTAATAATTAAATTGTTGCTCTTAGATCTAGCACCTTTTGCTCACCTTAAAAGCATTTAACGACCTATGGCTGGCTGTTGATTCAGGTAGTCAGACAATCTTACTTCTCCTCGATCTCAGTTCTGCGTTCAACACCATAGTCCACAAAAACCTTTTGAGCTGCTTAAGTCAGTGGACAGGAATTCAGGGGAACGCTCTTAAATGGTTCTCTTCTTATCTTAAAGATAGGATATTTTCTGTTGAATCAGGTGACTTCTCATCCTCCCTGGCTCCCATTACGTGTGGGGTTCCCCAAGGCTCTATCTTGGGCCCAGTATTATTTTCTTTATACTTGCTTCCATTGGCCCAAATCTGTCAAAAGCATAATATTTCCTAGCACTGTTATGCTGATGATACCTAGCTTTATCTTCCTTTAAAGCCTGGGGACAACTCTGTGTTAAACTCCCTTAATGCTATATAAATGAAATCAAAGAGTGAATGGCAATGTATTTTCTTCACCTAAATGAGTCAAAAACTGAAGTGATGGTGTTTGAGCCACCTGGCTCTACCAAGTACATGATAACCAATCTGTTTGTTGGGTTCAAAATCTTTCAATTAAGAAACATTGCAAAATTGAAACCCTGTGTATCTTTTAAGGACATGGAAGTTGCTTTTATTTCCTCCAAATTGGATTACTGCAATTCGTTGTCCTGTGGCATTTCTCTTACTTCACGGTCATATCGGCAGTTAGTCCTGAATGCTGCCGCCATACTGCTGACTGGGACAAAAAAAAAACCACAGCAACATATCTCTGCTGTTAGCATCTTTTCATTGGCTTCCAGTTAAATTTAGGATCCAGTTTAAGATGTTATTATTTACTTTTAAGGGATTGCGTGGCATGGCTCCTCCGTATATTACAGATCTCCTTCAGCATTACACACCGTCTAGAGTCTAGACTATTAAGGTCTTTGCAGAGTTCACATTTAACAATCATCAAGTCCTGTCTTATGTCAAATGGAGATTGGGGAGATCTTTTAAAATCTTATTTGAAGACTCATGTTTTTTTTCACTTGCTTTCAACTGTGATTAATGTGGGTGTTTATTTTATATTTTATTTATTTACTATATTTTATTGTATTTTTTTACATTTACATGTACATGATCTGCTTATGCTATTATGTGAAGCACTTTGGTCAACATGTGTTGTTTTTAAATGTGCTATAGAAATAAAATGATTGATTGATTGAATATTCCTCTTCTGCCAAGCTTCTGGAGACTGGGAGACATCTTCTCAGCCAGTATTTTGGTACATCCATAGGCATTTATGATTCCCTCTATAAATGTAATCTCCCCAACACCTTTTTGCACTCATGCAGCCCCATATCATCACACTCCCACCACCATGCTTCACTGCCAGAACTATGCATTCACTGTGGTAGTCCTGGCCAGGTTCACCCCAAACATACTGGACTCCATCTGAGCTGAACAAATTTATCTCTGTCTCATCTGACCAAAGAATGTGCTCCCAATATTCATCAGGCTTCTATCCAGGTTCTTTATCAAAGTCTAATCTTGCAGTTTTGTGCCAAAGCGCATTCAAAGTTGTTGTTGTTTTTTTTTTTTTTGGATGCCGTCCATAGACGTTGACGTTATGCAATGTTCTTCGGACCACTGTCTGATCTGGCACAGAAACTCTGATTTCATATGTTGAGAACACTTAAACCTGAGGTACATATACACTCCTGCGGGCCAGGATTGGCCCAATTATGGCTCGTATCCAGCCCCGAGATGAATTTCATGCATCTTACTGTATTTGCTAGCATTCCTTTAAGTATTATATCTGATGATAAATGACCTTACAGAACAATGTTTAGATCAGTTAGCTAGCTAAGTCAGCTTTTCTTAGCTTAGCTGCGGACATTGCACGGTTAGCCAACACAACTTGTTTGATTGAAGAAGACTCGCATGCAATTAAAAGAATCAGTTTGAAGATGAATATTAATGCACTTATATGTGTGACTCTCTTGCATTTTTTTCTAATTCTGACAATCTACTGTTTTTAGATGATTCTTCTTCAGATTTTACCTTTCAGATAAAATAAAACATTTATGAGAAGTTACACCCCTGACATAATTACAGTAACATCATGGTAGTATAATCCCATTGTCTACTGTAGCATTTGTCTTTTGTAGTTGCATTGTATATAAGTTAGCCCACACTGTGTTCATGTTCTTGCCATGCATATCTAGTGCTTGTTTGTTTGTTTTATTTCATGTTCATAGTCTTTGTTTTCATGTCATTCACTCTAAAAGACACCAGTCTGCACTTTTATCTGCTTCCTCTCTCAATCAAGACGATCTCCTGGAAAAGAACCGCCTGATATGGGAAGTACAGGGAAAGAAAGAATGGGTCAGCGCCACATTGGAATGGCTCGAAGACATGCACCCCCTGAGAAAATCTTTTAAGGGGGCTTCTGACAAACCTGGATGCCCCACTGAGGACATCGCTCTGCCTCGTTGCTCAGCTAAAGACGTCCCTCTGCCCCCATCATGGTAGTGCCGAATACAGTGCAGAATTACACTTCCCAGCAGCCCCAGCACATCACATAATCAAGTCACATTCTTCACTGATCACCCCCACCTGATTCCTTTTTGCACCTAATTAGTGATTCTATTTAAGTTTCTTTGCTGCCAGGTAAGGGAAGCCATGACAAAGCTTTTTAAAGATTAAAACAACTTTTCCTCCTTTATACCAACACATCCTCCTTTTATACTTCCAATTTTTATCTTACTTGAAGAACTAGCCTTATTTGTCTTATTTGATTCAGGTTGACTTGCTGTCTTTTCTCTTTTTTTTTTAATTTAATAAATATAGTATGTAATATTTAATTGCGTATGCCATTAAGGCCTATGTGAAACAATGGGGCTAAGCTATATTTAATTTGTGTTTGTATTTGCAATAAATAAGTGATTTATACTTGACAATCTTATCTGTAAATAACAATGAGTAACTCATCGCAAATTATAAGATTCGTAGCCAATCAAATTGGGGTTTACATGGGTTAGACTTATTGTGCACACACTCAGGAGCACAAGTAGGATACGAAAGTGGTTTTTTTTTTGAATTTACAGGATTATTTTGAGTAAATGCTCAAACGCATAAATCTTAAAGTGAGACCCGTTATCGCTACATAAGGCAGGATCATATGTGTTATAACCTCATGTGTTATGCAATTCAATATTGAAAAGTGAAGTGATGACAAAATACAGAAAAGTGGCTTTGTTAGCTTTTCCATGCCTGGCTGCTTTTATACATAAAACACAGGGGCTTTTGTTTCTCCCACCTGTAAGAATGACAGAAATGAGCTTCTGACAGAGAAACAAAGCACAAACCAGCTGGATAATCAGAGTGGAATCTTATTTTCTACTGAGTGCAAGGACAAATTCCACATACGGATACTTTCCCACGGTGCATATTTCATTCATGATTACTACAGAATGATTGAGGATCATGTATTATGTTTTGTTTTCTGTGGTCAGACATCCAATTCCAATTCCCAGAGTCTCTCAGGCTGTGCACGAGCGTTGAGCATATCCAGTGTTACAAACAAATGTTGACAACCTGATTCCGGGTCCAATTATGCTGTTCATGAGTGTTGCGTATTATTGCTCACGTTTTTGTGGATAGTTCTCATTTTACTGTTGATGTTTTGTACAAAGCCAGCTGGGTTAGCACGATTACATCCGTCCATGTTCAGCTTCACCTATACATACCCAGCCTTCAGTCATGAATTATGGTGTATTGAACATTTTAACCCTGTACTGTAACTGTTTTTTGGTGTGACCTCACAGCCACAGGTGGTGTAGAACGTCGCCTATTTAAAGACGTGCAGGAGAAGTGGCTCCATAAATAGGAAGGCACAAACACATGACCAGCACTGTTAAGTGTGAAGCACTTAAAACCTGGGTTAAAATCAGCACCTTCAAGTCTGAGGTCATGGTTTTCTCCTGGAAAAGAACATGATGCTCGCTTTTCCATTGGTAGAGAGGTTTAAGCTTCATAGGATTTTGTTCAGGAGTGATGGAAAAAGACAGTGTGAGATTGATAAATGTCTCAGCTTGGAGACCACGGTGTTAGGGCTAAAACCTACGTTATGTATCTATGCTATTGCATACCCTTTGAGTTACGCCATGGAGCTTTCACAAGTCACTGCATTCAGAAAAGTGTCATGGCAAAATTTATAACACAACTCAACACACATGCATCCTGAGCCTTACAGCAAGAAGTGATATAGTCAGCTAAGACTAGTTTCTCGTCATCAACTGGCAGACCAGGAGTCTGATCATTCATACAAACATATTATATATACGATATGATGCTTCATCATCAATTCCTGACAAGAAATTGTGCAAAAATCTCTTCGTTTAACAAAGAACCTGTCAAGACAAAAATGGAGCCAGCTTTGTGACTGAGCCAGGCATTGGAAAAAGTGAGACTTTTTTTTCTTCTATCCATTGCATGGGAAACAACATCACCATGGTGCGCATGCATTTCTGATATACAGACGTAATTATAATCATAATCCCCCTTTCCTCGTCTCAATCCTTAACGTAATTATTCTGTACATCATAGATGTAGCTGTCTGTCTGAGCTTACACGTTCCTTTTGCTTGTGAAAATGTATTACTTTCTTTTTTTTGAGTATTTGATTTAAAACAAGATCTGGCGGCTGTGGAGTATTCGCAAAAGAACTCAATTCAGCAGTGCTGTCATTGCTCCTCTCTTGGACATGGGGCACCGTGATTCCTGCCCCAGTGGACCTAGTAAGTATCACGCTGCACCACTATTGTGCAACACCTAGAAAGGCAACCAAATCAACGGAGCATCAGCTTCTGTCAAATACAGTAGCATCATTATTTTAACTGATGGTCACTCAAAAGAGGTAGATAGTATTTTACTGAAATTTAAAATGTATGGCGTTGTAAATTAGGACTTTATGATGATTAACATTAGTTATGCTGATATATATATATATATATATATATATATATATATATATATATGGAGCTCTGCTGCATGAAAGCAGATAACGGAGTCTTATATTTTATCGTTCCAGTAGTTCTACAAACAGTGGCAACACCCAAGGCAGGTTTTACGATAAATCCAACTGTTTCTGATCATGTCATATATTGACAGCTAAGTTACCTCACGGTCCATAAAACAAAACTTTATGGAAGGCTACTAGCTGAGCTGGAAAAAAAATGTATGGAGAAGAATCTGGGCTCAGCCCTGGAACAGTCCCAGTTTTTAGCCATGAAAATTATACTATTATACTATTAAATATTGTAATGATTTAAATTCTGTTATGGTGACTGTAACGACTTTATGAAAATGCCACAATACTTTCACTATTTTAGTGTGTGAATTATAAGAGCGTCATTTTAATGGTGTATATATTTTCATATGTTTATTGACAAATGTCAAAATGTAATGAACTATGCAGCATTTTATTATTTTGTCATTGTTGATAAAACATTAGGACAGTTTGATACTATTGGGGCAGGTTAGAGATCCATCCGTGTTAGATATAAACTCCGGGTCGCTAACGACCTGAATATGTAATAACGAGTGGCGAAACATGCATGCATTTAAGGGTTAATATTAGTATTATGTTGTAGGAGGGATGTAAGGATGTGCGTATAATAGGCACAGTGTTGAATACATGCACAATCCTGCTCATTAGTCATGTGTGTGATGAGTGACAGAATCTCTCTGTCTGCTTCTTATCCTTTATTTTCCTGACACCTCACACATCATGTCAGTATCTCTGAGCCCTTTTCACCCGGAGCACCTTCTCGAGCTAACGGTCCGTCTTCCACGATGACATTCATTATCTTATTGCTGCTAGTTTTTCCTCATTTCAGTTATTTTTGGTGCAAATTATTCTCCTCTTTTGCAGACAAATTGCCATCTGTTGTTGCCACATAACATGTGGAAGATAAAAAAAATAAAATAAATGAGTTCTGAATTTACATACTTTATTTTTTTTAATAATAATTTAAAAAAATTAAACTTTCAGTTTACTCTGTGCTTCTGTCATGTTAGTGGAAACATGGGTTCTTCTCCTTTTAATAGCTTCAAGAAGACCGTTCCAAGATTCACTTCCTGCTCAGAGTGGGTTCTGGGCCTTAACGATTGAAACATAATTGGATGTCATCAGATCACGGCACCAGAAATGACCCAAGATCATGCACTTAATAAAGCCATGTGGTCTTTCCAGCGAACATATCACCATTCTCAATTCTGTACAAATGTTCACAAGCCAACCAAGGTTAGATCAAAGGTAAGCCTCTTGTAGCTTTTCTTTTCTTCCTTTCTTTCTTTTTCTAATGGGTTCTTTATATAGATATAGATATTTTAGCTTCCTGAAGGAACCCTATCTGCCAGGGAAACACTTTGTTGCATGGTTCTACATAGAATATTAGAAGGTTTCCCTAGAGCAGAGGTTTTCAAATCATGGGTCTCCATCCCATAATTTAACTATGAGGCTGGATATCGGGTACTACTGATTTATCTCATTCATACAGGTCACATTTGAAATTTAGAGTGCGTGTGCTATTTTACTCTTTTACGCTATCCTGATGTGCTGAACAAGCTTAGGTGTTCGGCAGTAAAAATGGACAAATAGACTAGTTCCTCAGCAACAAAGTGATTCTGACTCATCGGAACAAAGGAAGTCAGGAAAATGGACAGGAAAAGACGCAGAAACGGAGCAGCCAGAGATTTCTTTGCATGCACTGAAAGTGATGGTTGCCTTTGTGAAAGTGGATTTAGTGCTCTTACCTGCATTAAGTAAGGAATAACACATGCTGTTGTAGGAAAATAACACACTTTGGTTGCTTCAAAGTTAACGGTAACTCCGCTTTGCTTCAGGCCGGATCACACCAATGAGTGGGTTATTTTCCCTGTAACACTCCATACCATGTTTTATTCCTTACATATCATTCGAAGCTGGATGTGAACTCTCTGGAAATACCTCGTGCACTGGAAACACCTTTTTTCCCTCCATATGCACTTCTTCTCACTCACTGTTGTTGCTAATTTACTTTTTCACAGACCTTTTTATATTAATGACTGAAAGAATAACAAACCATATTGCTAAAGGCATAGTGTGTATTTCGAATGCTATATGGATGTTGAATAAAATCATGATTATTTGCACCTGCTACTCTCAGACGGCGCGCTTCCGGGTTTGCACTTGACATTGACTTTGTTTACCTGTTGACACGTGTGTTCTGTTATGATCTCTGCCTTGTCTCCGCCCCTGAATTGTCATTGCTTGTTTCCCTTATGTGTCATCATTGACTACGTTTACATGGACAGCAGTAATCTAATTGTTGACCTTATTTTGAATAAGAAAATATTCTGATTAAGGTGTTTACATGAGTCGCTTTTAGAATATTCCTTTCATGTTCCTGTTTTACGTGTTATAGGACATAGATCGATTAGCGGCACACGTCGTTACGTACCCACGCCACGTCGTCCGACGTTCCCTCCAGAATTTCACGTATCGACGTACAGTTCGTCTTCGTTATGGTACCGTGTTCAGATTAAATTTTTAATTTTACGAACGCTTCAAGTGCGGTTAATTATTTGTCGTGCTGTACGTGCAAATAGACGACTGCTTGAAGCCGTGGGTTGTGTCCCAAACCGCATACTTACCTACTATATAGTAGCTGAGATACATGTATTTCACCTACTATATAGCAGGTAAGTACGTGGTTTCGGATGCAGCCGTGATCTCTTGTTTGCCGTAAAACGGTTAGCACTGCCGTGTGTGTACGTGTCCTGTCGCACAATACGGTGAAAACTCTCACACGACGTTAATAGTGTGATTAAGGTGTGTACGTGTCTGTAACGCACGTCCATAATGCGACTAAAACAGGAATACTCCACACGTCTTAATTCCATTTGTGTTTACTTCGAGTATGACTTTAATCAGATTAAGGTCATCAATAATCTCTGTTTACATGCTAGTTTCTTAATCAGAGTATCGTCTTAATCGGGTTCATATCGGAGTATCGCTGTCCATGTAAACATACTGATTGTTCTCAGCTGTGGTGTGTTATCCGATTGATTCCGGTTAGTATTTAAACCCTTCTTGTCTCATTGTTCGTCCTGAAGTATAACGTGTGTCTACAGTGTACCGCGCCTTTGTTCCTCGTTTTTGGTTCCATGGTTTTGAGCTTGTTTATAGCCTAGCCTTTCTTGAGTCTCGTATCAATCTAGTTCATGTTGTTTGCCGATCGCCTGACCTCTCGCTTGTTTGATTACCACGCTTTTGCCTTTCGATTTGGATTTGTCTGCCTATCTCTCCTCTAATAAAGCTCTTGTCTGCACTTGCATCCGTTCTCATCCTCCATTACGTGACAGCTTGTATAAGGCTGAATCCACATTGCGTTTATTACATCTGGCAGATGCTTTTATTGAAAAGTGATTTACAGTTCAGCCGAAAACAAACCAAAGCCTATAGCTGAGGGCCTTCACTTTACAATCAGCAAAAGTATATACCTTTTGCAGAACACTTTGTGGTGATCTATATATGAAAAGAACTATTTATAAAGATTGTTTAAATAAATAAATGTATTTCATGGCTTCTCTGGGGAACATTTACTTCATAATTTCTGTCACATTTTATACCACAGTGCTGTTGAGTTCTTTAATTTAATTGGTCAGAAGGTGTTGATTTAATTTATAAGGTTGTGTCCGTGCACTCATTCTATTACGTTATTGTTTCTATAGCAACAGCTCATTCACAGGGACTTGTATGGTGGATGATTCACATTAACAGATTTAAAATGTGTTTAATCATGCTAAAGCTTTCTGTAAGGAGATGTTTATTTGGTATTCGAGTTTTAATAGATAACTTATTTTTTATAATATGACACTGCATTTTTTTATTATTATTTTTCATGTTTTTAATTTCACTAGAGAAAAAAGTAAGTCTGGTGACTGGATGACACAATAATTGACAATAACATTGTCATTGCTTTTTCCTGTTTTAGTCCTATCATTGATTGTTGCCCTACTGTGTTTACCTGTTCTGTGTTAAGTCCTTGATTTGTTTGTCTACGTACTGTATACCTTGATTATACATTGTCTCTTTGCAATGTTTTATTTTGCATTCATGTCCCTTAAACCCAAATTGTAGTTCTGGGGTTCCCAACCTTTTGGGGCAAATGAGCCCCAATTTTTTATTGTTTATTTATTTTAATACCAGATGTATAAATCTGGCACTACTGTAACATTTGAACAATTTATTATGCCAGTAACGTAGGTGTTAACGGTGAAAATTTTAAAAGTTGTGTGTGTGTGGGGGGGGGGGGGTTGAGGTGAGAAGGCATATGTTGTACTCAGTATTAGTGTAGAATAATACATAAGTATGCGATTTAAGACACAATACAAGTTTGTTTAAAGGAGATACATTGCTGTGATAAAGTAATGTAAAAGTAATGTGAAAATCTAAGATAAATCAAAGCCAACCTCAGTAAACACAAAATACAGTTTTTAAATGATAATGAAGCAAAAAAGATACCCAATACCTACTGGGCCTGTGTGAAAATGTATTTGCCCCCGTAGTTACTAATTCCCCAAATCTGTGAAACTGCATTCATAACGGGGTTCAGCTGGACTAGATGCAACCAGGCCTGATTACTGCAAACCCTGTTCAATCAAATCAACACTTAAATAGAACTTTTTCAACAGCATGAAGTTGGTTAAGAGGTCTTACTGAGTAACACACTAGTTGAAAGAAATTCCAGAAATGATGAGGAAGAAGGTGATTGAAATACATCAGTCTGGGAAGGGTTACAAAGCTATTTCAAAGGCTCTGGGACTCCAAAGAACCACAGTGAGAGCCGTTATCTCCAAATGGAAAAAACCCTTCCAGAAGTCACAAAAGAGCCAAGGACAACATCACTCGACCTACAGACCTTTCTTACAACAATAAAGGTCACTGTTCATGACTCCACTATCAGAAAGACGCTGGGCAAAAATGGCATCCATGGAAGAGTGGCGAGGTGAAAACCACTGCTAACCCAGAAGAACATTAAGGCTCATCTGAATTTTGCCAAAACACACCTTGATCATCCTCAAACCATTTGGGAGAATGTTCTGTGAACTGATGAGTGGAAAGTGGAACTGTTTGGAAGACAGGGGTCCCGTTACATCTGGCATAAACTGTATTGTGTGTTTATTCAGGTTGCCTTTGTTTTATGTTGTATTTCAATTGAAGATCTAAAACTATTTAGTACGAGATATACACAAAAACAGCACTGTAGATGGACAGGTGAATTTGTCCATTTTTATTGCTGAATTCCTAAGCTTAGTGCAGCATGTCGGGATTGTGAAAAAGACCAAACTAGCATGCACACTACACTCTTCATTTAAACGTGGCTTGTTTGAATGTGATTCCCAATACGTTTCAAAGTGGTAGCACACAAAATCAGCTTTTATAGTTAATAATTTTTCTAATATCAACTTGTAAAATTTGTTAATAAATTTTAATAGTAATAATAGTTAATCATTTTTTCTGATATCAACTTGTAAAATAAATGGGAAAAAAAAAACAAAATACATATTGAGTTTCTTCCATAACCATATTTGTAAATCAAGTGACCATGTGGGATCGTGACCCGTAGTTTGGAAACCCCTGTTCTAGTTTTGTGTGTAATATTTGGTTTTCATATGATTACGGATTATCCTAGTTTGAGAAGAATAAGAAGCAGTAGAATTGAAAACAGCGACCTTTCAAGGTATATGCGACATAATTTAGATCACACTTCTCACATTTTCTTAACTTTGAGAACTCTGAGAGCAGTTCTTTGAATTGTCATGGTTCTATATGTACACTGATCAGCCATAACACCACTGACAAGTGGTGAATGACATTATCTCATTACAATGCTGCCTGTCAAGGGGTGGGATATATTAGCATCAAGTGAACAGTCAGTTCTCAAAGTTGATGCGTTAGAAGCAGGAAAAATGGGCAAGAATAAGAATTTGAGTGACTTTGACAAGGGCCAAATTGTGAGAGCTAGACAACTGGGTCCAAGCATTTCCAAAATGACAGGTCTTGTGGGGTGTTCCCAGTGTGCAGCAATTATTACCTACCAAAAGGGGTGCAAAGAAGGACAACCGGTGAATTAGGTGCAAGTGGGGAGCAAAGGCTAGCCCATCTGGAATGTCCTGGAATGGATTGAGCAAAATGAAAAAGGGCTTATGGTATAGAAATGGCCTCCAAGTTCCACAAACAGAGACTAACACAATATAACGTAGGTGGTTTGAATGTCATGTCTGATCAGTGTAGCTGTCAAATCCACCATGGACAATTCCCCTCTGGACCACCAGAGGGCACCTTTACTCACACTGTTTGAAATTCTTTTGTTGTCTGCCCCACTTCCTTCAATGTTTGTGCACACCTGTTTTGTGTTCCCCTAATTAGTTACCTTATTTAAGTTCTGTGTTCTCCATCCTTGGTTGTATTGTATTGTGTGTGTATAGTTTGTAGTATGAGGGGGTTTTGCGGTTATGTTGAAAGTTTTAATTTTCTTTTCTTTGCCTTGCCTCAGTCTAGTTCTTTGTAGTGATGAGAAGTTCTGATAATTTTACTGACTCGGATCTTTGAATCTTGTTCAGCAAAATTAACAAATCTTTTTTTCCAAGTCATTTCATTAATGTCAGCAGATTATAATTAAAATCTATCTCTCTGTGTGTGTGTGTGTCTGTATGTCTGGAAACGAATCACTCTCTGAGACAACTCATTGTTCCAGAGTCATATTAAAGATTTGTTCAAAGTGAATGAATTATTCATGAACGACACCTCACTAGTTCTTTGCTTTAGTTTTTCTATATCTGGATGCTTTTCCAGTCTTTGTTTTTTGGTTGTGTTTTTTTTTTTATTAAAATCACTTCTGCACTTGCATCAAACTCCAGGGATTTCATGACAATAGCCACTGAACTCTTGAAGGACCTTGCTTTTAAAAGCCGAGTCCATTCATTGTAAACATAAACCTTTTTAGGTCAAGATTTCTGAGCTGAAAATCAACACAGCAGTGTCATTATGCCAATACACATGAGCCACCACTTAAGAAAAGAACAGAACAGATTAATTAGATAGAGACATTGTGAGAAAGATGAGTGGGACTGGTGTCCTCTTTGTGCTATGACAGCCTCGCTGTAGGGCAGCATTTGCCAAAATGACAACATAATTTGGATGGGTAAGACAGGTGCACTTTCCAGCCTGCAGGGGAAGACTGACGGTGATAATCAGCGATAATCAGAGATAAATGGTTTCTTTCAGCAGGGGCATACTTACACAGCTTCTCTGAATTGGCTAGTCAGTGTAAGTGTACTGGCAAGTCCCCAATAATGGTGGCCAAGCTGAACACACACACACACACACACACACACACACACACACATACACACACTTCCAGGACTGATAATGGAGACGAGGGGAAAATGGCCAGGGATTATGAAATGTGTTAGCTTGCCAATTTTGTAGAATCTTGCCGCGCTGATATTTAGAGATGAATCTTTAAAGTATCCAGTTTATCAACAGCACAAAATACTGAATATCCAAATAAGATGTTGTATTAAGAGTTCTAAGATTCCTCTAAACCTAGTTCTATGGTTTATACCACAGCACTGTTGTAAATTCTTGGATTTGATTGATCAAAACGTGTTGATTAATTTTTCATAAGAGCCGTTCTGACAGTAGGTTTATATCAATGCCCTCATTCTAATACATTATTGTTTCTGTAGTAACCATTCATTCACAAGAACTTATATGATGAATATTCTAATGTATGAACATTTGAATGTAAACTAATATTAAATGTTCTTAGAAAGTGTAATTTCTTGTATTAAAGAACCATGTCTAACCGTTTATTTGGTGGCACTTTCTGTAAATAAATGTAAGGAGAACTAATTCACATTGACTTGTATATTGGAAGCTCAAAACTGTTGTTATTATCCATAAATAATATATATGTCTCTGGTGAAGCTTTCTGAAATTAGATGTTCATGTAATATTTATGAAAGCATCTTTTATCAATTTATTTTAAATCAAATCTTGTGTTGTCTGTAGTGTTTTTAGACTGCTAGATGCCATAGGGACAGTGGTGGCTCAGTGGTTAGGGCTGGGTTAGGTATTTAGTCCAATCACATGGCAGAATGTTCATGAACACGTATAATAAGAGAGTATATGAATCCTTTTCAGAAAAAGTCACTGGACATGGCTCCATGAATAAAGGTTTTTCAAACTCAACAGTTCGGTCTTTATCACTTACAAAGGAAACACGATGATTTGCAATTGAGTGTTCAGTTTAAAATGGGAAGCATAATGTACATCACCACTCTTATATCGTGGATGAGGTGCTGAATGGTGTCCAGCAGATTGCAGGGTAATGTCTCTTTGCTCAGTGCTCCTTAACGCTATAGCTTGATCCAGCAAGGCCGAAATCCTGGCTAACAGAGATCCGATTGAGAAGACGGACAATACACGACCCCATCCGATAAATCAGCCAACTCTTCTCACACGATAAGCAATGGCATCCATTACATTTTGAGTTCGTTTGAACAAGCAAAACAAAACTGTATTTGAAACATTAAAAAAACACAGGAGTATTCAACTCCACTGGCAGATAACTTGCTAAGCGCTAACAGGCCTATCGTCCCGCTCCACACACACACAAACATGAAGGAAAACTCGTTTCATTGCCTTCTATAACGGTTAAAGACAAATGGACTTTTAGAAGCAACGTAATGTGGCTTTTTATTGTGACACGGGTCTAAACTGAACTTTTTAACATTATAAGATACCCGAAGTTAACACATTTCTCTTCAGTTCAACTCTCACTCCTGCTCTTATTTTACCATTTCACCGTGCTACTCCTTGCACATAATGGCGGCGCTCGTGTCAACACTATCAAAATAAAAGTCTTTACTGAATGGAATTTGTAGGCCCCCTACACATGCATCTCATCAGGTCTTATCTATCCTGAATAACATTCAGACTCAACACATGACTGCACAGTGAAGATCAGGTTATGAAGCCATCCTTTGAGCCAATAATAACCTGACCATCAAATCTGTGACGATGGCTAAAAGCCCCTCTGTCCCGCTCCACAGACTTCTGAGTGCCTGCTCGGAGGAGCCCGCATCTGAAGCCAGGCTGGAGCATGACTGCTTAACCTACATACATGACTCCTCATCACTCCATCATTATTTATCACAGCACGCTCCTGACAGAAGGGAGGAAGTATATGTTGATGGCTCGTGTTCTAAACCCAACGACTCCACATTTTTCTGTGGCTAATCTGTTTGTTCATTACCAAAAATTGTTCAAGAGGCTCACTCCATTCCCTTTCTTTCTGCTCAGACTGCGGAACTTGTTGCTCTCACTCGTGCTTGTGATCTCTTTAAGGGTAAGACTGTTACAATTTACACTGACTCACGCTATGCTTTTGGCATCGCACATGATTTTGGAATGATATGGCATGCTCATGGTATTCATGCTGCTGATGGCAAACCTATATTGCACGCAACACTCGTTTCTGATTTTTTTAGAAGCCTTGCTCTTAGCTGACAGGCTTGCTATTTTTAAGGTTAAAGGTTATGACTCCTCTAACACAGATAACTTACTTACCTAATCCTCTTTGTCTCGTGTGTGACATAAGGCCACTTAACGCAGAGAAAATATGTGAAAACGAGAGACATTATGCTGGACAAAGGGGCTGGGCGAGCCCTCTTTGGCAGCCCACTTCGCCACTTCATCAGCGAGTGAAATACTTTGAGCCTTATCTAACAAAGATAAGGCTGGCGATAATTCACTCACTGATGAAGTGGCGAAATGGGCAGCCAAAGATGGCTCGCCCAGCCACTTTGTCCAGCATAATGTCTCTAGTTTTCACATGTTTTCTCATACTCTAACTTCTCGTGACATTGTTGTTGCTTTTTCACAAACTCAGGCCTCTCCAGACAACCTTACGTTTGGTCCTCGGGAGTTGGTGGGCCAACTTGCCCTTGCCCACCAATGGTTTAGTATGCTGCCCTGCTGGCCACCTTGCTCTTCCATCATCCGTCCTTCCATTTCTCGTGCATCATTTTCACACTGTTTCTCATGCCGCTGGAAGATGGGTGATCTCAGCTATAACATCAAGGTTTTGTATTTGAGACACTCGCAAAACTGTTAAATTACTTCTCGATGCATATCTGACCTGTGCTAGAGTAAATGTACAAGGAAAAACCGCCAATCATGATGCATAACCACCACCTAGTGTCCCCAAGAACCACCTCATTAAGAGAATCCCTCCAGCAATTGGGTTGACCCTTTACCCGCTGTCTTATGCAAAATTCGTATGGCACCTAATCAGAAAACGAAATTGTCTCCTTTTGAGATCATTATGCGCAGACCATTTGCCACTCCATGAACAAAGGGTAATAACCCAGGTGTTTGTTTTACAGGAGATCTGCACATGATTGTCTGCAACTATACTAAGGCTCCATTGAAAAATTAACTAGTTTGCATGGTGATGTGTCAGCTTCTCTCCCTTTACCCACAGAACAGCCTACTCACCCTTTCCTTCCAGGTGACTGACTACTCATCAAAAGTGTGAATCCACGAAAGGTTGTGGAAGCAGCCTTCGGCCTTCCTACACGTGTGGTGGCCATTACACATACTGCTGTCCAGCCATATCAAGCACTGCCGATCTGTGAAAAGACACAATACTGCTATCAAGTAGCCCTTAGGGGGCCTCTTCTCATCTCACCTTAACACATACACATATAGCATTATTTTTGTATTAGAAACACACACATGAACTTTATCTACTAATCTGCCAAAGCTTTATTCCTTTGCTACAACTCTTCATCATCCACACTCGTCTTCAACTGACCTTTGCAACTGAAAACACATCAGAACACAAACTATTGTTAACAAACACAAGTGCAATATTAACTGCAACATTGCTTGCCTAATGGGAACAAGGCCTTGATTGTATATACATCGCTTAACATGCCTGCCTAAAACTCTGCTATGCCCTTTATATTGTCCCGACCCTTTGTAAATGCATGGCTGTAGAGGTGACTGTCGTTTAAAGGAACAGATGGCTTGGGGCAGGTGCAGCATGCGCAGGTCCCATTTGGACCTAAGAGGGCAATGATAAGTTCCACATAACGTAGGCATGCTCTCTGTCTCTTCTCTCTCTCCCTGTACCCCATTATAGCCTCTACAGGAGAAAGGATGTACTTATATGGTTGCTTTCCTCTCCTACAAGCGCCTTTTGTATGAGTGTTTTTATCACCCCTGTCAACCCCAAGAGCTACATCTTCTTATCTGAGTACACAGAAGTCAATGTCCCTCTTCTGACACAATAAGCTCTCTGTTCTTAGTTAAGTCAAGCAATGATCTAACTGTCAGACCCCCACCCATTCTCTTTTTCTGTGTGTATAAATACTGTGCTTACAGTGCATCTGGAAATTATTCACAGCGCTTCACTTTTTCCACATTTTCTTATGTTACAGCCTTATTCCAAAATCAATTCTACAAACAATACCCCATAATGACAATGTGAAAGAAGCTTGTTTGAAATATTTGCAAATTTATTAAAAATAAAAAACAAAAAAGCACATGTACATAAGTATTCACAGCTTTTGCCATGACACTCAGATTTGAGCTCAGGTGCATCCTGTTTCCACTGATCATCCTTGATGTTTCTGCAACGATTGAAGTCCACCTGTGGTAAATTCAGTTGATTGGGCATGATTTGGAAAGGCACACACCTGTCTATATAAGGTCCCACAGTTAACAATGCATGTCAGAACACAAATCAAGCCATGAAGTCCAAGGAATTGTCTGTAGACCTCCGAGACAGGATTGTATCGAGGCACAGATCTGAGGAAGGGTACAGAAAGATTTCTGCAGCATTGAATGTCCCAATGAGCACAGTGACCTCCATCATCCGTAAATGGAAGAAACTTGGAACCACCAGGACTCTTCCTAGAGCTGGCCGCCCGGCCAAACTTAGCGATCGGGAAGAAGGGCCTTAGTCAGGGAGGTGAGAAAAAACCCAATGGTCACTCTGACAGAGCTCCAGCGTGTCTCTGTGGAGAGAGGAGAACCTTCCAGAAGAACAACCATCTCTGCAGCACTCCACCAATCAGGCCTGTACAGAAGAGTGGCCAGACGGAAGCCACTCCTCAGTAAAAGGCACATGACAGCCCTCCTGGAGTTTGCCAAAAGGCCCCTGAAGGACTCTCAGACCATGAGAAACAAAATTCTCTGGTCTGATGAAACAAAGATTGAACTCTTTGGCCTGAATGGCAAGCATCATGTCTGGAGGAAACCAGGCACCACTCATCACCTGGCCAATACCATCCCTACAGTGAAGCATGGTGGTGGCAGCATCATGCTGTGGGGATGTTTTTCAGCGGCAGGAACTGGGAGACTAGTCAGGATCGAGGGAAAGATGAATGCAGCAATTTACAGAGACATCCTTGATGAAAACCTGCTCCAGAGCGCTCTGGACCTCAGACTGGGGTGAAGGTTCATCTTCCAACAGGACAACGAACCTAGGCAGACAGCCAAGATAACAAAGGAGTGGCTACAGGACAACTCTGTGAATGTCCTTGAGTGGCCCAGCCAGAGCCCAGACTGGAACCCGATTGAACATCTCTGGAGAGATCTGAAAATGGCTGTGCACTGACGCTCCCCATCTAACCTGATGGAGCTTGAGAGGTCCTGCAAAGAAGAATGGGAGAAACTGCCCAAAAATAAGTGTGCCAAGCTTGTAGCATCATACTCAGAAAGACTTGAGGCTGTAATTGGTGCCAAAGGTGCTTCAACAAAGTATTGAGCAAAGGCTCTGAATACTTATGTGCATGTGCTTTTTTTTTTGTTTTTTATTTTTAATAAATTTGCAAAGATTTCAAATAAACTTCTTTCACATTGTCATTATGGGGTATTGTTTGTAGAATTTTGAGGAAAATAATTAATTTACTCCATTTTGAAATAAGGCTGTAACATAAGAAAATGTGGAAAAAGTGAAGCGCTGTGAATACTTTCCGGATGCACTGTGTATCAGCATTAAACTAAGAAGCTTTCACTGAACTCTGTATCTGTGTGAGCTCTTCCCGAGCTTGGTACTGAGAGGGTAACAGCTGCATTGGTCCAATAATTTCATTCTGAGGCTGTTATCAGTGAAATCTTAACACACACACTCCTTAGAAAGGTTTGTGAATAATTTCTTCAAAGGATCACTCGAGTCCCAAATAAAAAATGTCTGGTTACTGCTGTTATGTTGGAGAACTGGGTAGCATTGCTGCCTCACAGTTCCAGCATCCTCTGTAAGATCCAGAGCTTGAGTTCCCCCATGTGGCAGCATGGGTTTCCGCCCAGTTCTCCAGGTTTCTTCACCTCCCCAAAACATGTCAGTAGGTGTATAGTCTATGCTAAATCCCCCCTAGTTAATAAGTGTTTGAATGTGTGTGTTAGTGGTGCCTTGTGATGGACTGGCATCGCATCCAGGGTGTAGTCCTGCCTCACGATCAGGGTCCCCAAAATCCACTATGACCCTGACCAGGATAAAGCAGGTACTGAATATCAGAGGTGTCCAATCATGTATGCAAAGGGCCAATCAGGAGCCTGGTTTCCTCCCACTTCCCAGAAACATGCCAGTGGGTGGATTGGCTGTGCTAAATTGCCCCACACACAGTAATAAATGTACTAATCTGTTATTTAGTTGGCACTAGGGTGTTACCATCTTTTTAAACTAGTAGGTACTGTATATTTTCCCTGGGAATGTGCATGTGGTGTATTACCCTTTTAGAATAATATACATTAGTAGAGTTATACCTTTTGATATTTTTAAAAGAATACTCATTCTTATTTCTGGCACTGCATGAGTGGCAGCCTCTTGCAGCAGCTCGTGTCATGTTGTACTTGTTTTTATGGATTTTTGTGCTTTTGTTTGCTTTGTTTTTTTTTTTTTGTTTTTTTTTTTCTGCTTGTGCAAATTCCACTATTTCGTTTATACTTTCCTGACCTTTCTTGTTAAATTTTCTCACTCTGTTGCACTTTGTTAACAAATTTCCCCCTTAGGGATCAATAATGTACACTCTATCTATCTCTATATTCACATTTCCAGATAAAATATATATGCTAAACATACAGAAGTAGTATCCTTGATGGTACCACCCCAGTGACAAGGAAAGGTACAATTTGGTAGCTATATTTTTGAAAGTGTGTGTGTGTGTGTGTGTGCGTGCCAACAGAAGTCACCATCACAAGTATTTTAGTTCAGTTGTTCACCTGGATTGTTCTTCCTGTTTCAGGACAATAAAAGCACAGGGTTTACATACACTCATTGCAGAGTTCACTTGTGTTACACCTTGGTTATATATACCCTGGCTGTTTCATAGTGTCCATTTTAATCCCCTCAAATCAAATCTGGCATTTATCTTTTGCAGGAAGATTTGAGAAAAAGACAGCTTATTCAACAGATATGAATGCTTTAAGAAGAACATCTGAATGGCTTTTTTTTATTTTATTTTTTGGAAAATTGCCTTCAGTCATGAATCAAAATTACACACCATTTCTCACATTTTTAATGTGGAAAAAAAAGGAAGGATGGAAGGAGAAAAGAAACCAAAAGCATTCTTATAATTCTGCAAAATGCTGGTTTCAAATCACCACCCAGACAAATTCAGAATGCCCAGAGGAGGGTTTCTTTTTTTTTTAGTTTGTTTTTGTGTGTAATTACTTAAAATTTGGGAGCAGAATCTCTTCTGATTAATATATATATATATATATATATATATATATATATATATATATATATATATATATATATATAATTATGGAAATTGCATTGCATTTTGGTGACATTCTGAACTCACTAAGCTGTTTGTTGTTCCTGGGTGGCTGCACAAGCTGAGCATACACTCGATTGTAAGTCAGGGTATAAAGGTAATCCTAAATCTTTTTCAGTCTAACATTTACTCAAGGTTTGTCTCATTTTTACAAAATCCATATCAACTCTTGCCTTTCCAATGAGAATATTTCAGTGGTGTGGCCATGCCTGGTGATCAAAGATTACAAAAGAACTTCCCACAAAGAGAAATCATTGTTTCTCACAAAATAAAATAAAAACTATTACTAATAAAGAATTACTGTTTAGTTTTGTTTAGTTTTTATTTATTTATAGGCAGGTATAGTTTTTAAGCTATAACTATGCTATTTGGTGCAACTTAATTTTTTGTAGTCCATAAACTCAAACATAGATGCCAAACTAGTCCAAAACTCTGGTTGAGACTAGTGGTGTGCAGTGGGACTGGGATTCTGTAGGATTCAACAACAATAACAAAAAAAGTTAGGTGAGGTTATGTTCACGCAAGAGCAAGCGAGCAGGGCAAAGCTTGTGGGCAAAGAATGCAGTATTTACAGCATTTATTTATTCATCCTTAGTAACTGCCTGATCAGGGTTGCAGTGGTTCAAATTAGGCTAATAGATTTCTATTAGCCTAATAAAAAATAAAATTCTTTTATATATATATTTTGGTAAATAGAAACACCTGGAAATAGAAGCTTGTTAAATGTTGCACACAGATACAACAATAAATAATAAATGCACAAACAGGATTAAAAAAAGAAAGAGTAGCTACCATTCAGAGCTGTTGAGACCAGTTATGAACTGGCACAATGCAGCTGAGGTTGAGGAACTGTCAGGACCAGAATTCACACACCATGCTAACATTGCTACCATTTTGATCCTTTTCCATTTTTTGGTAAAGTTGCTATTTAATTGGAAAAAAAAAAAAAAAAAAAAAAACAACTTCCAGTTTAGGCCACACCCACTCCGGCTTTAAGTCCACCTGCAGATAGAGATAGTGGCGTTGTGTTACACCACTACTGAAAAACATTTATAGACTTTCTTAAGGCACATATGCACACAGGACCATGTAACTATATTCTCCTATAATCCCATTTGAGACTTTTTCCATCACTCAGACAAACGAGTTAGAACTTCAACCATTTTTGGTTCTTTTTTTATGCTCCCCATCAGATTTCTCTGGATTTATTTCAGTCTTGCAGTCTACAGCCGATATCTGAGTGTTGAATGTCATTGCGACAGCAGTAAGTGGATTCTCTTCCTGTGGTGATGGGACATTTCTCTTGATTCTCCTCAAAGCCCATCATGAAAAAAGGAAGAGTGAATATCGTGTCTCATCACAGGAGGCTCAGGCGAGATGACTTCTTATGTTAAAATTGTCATTTTAGTCCTATCAGGTCAGCACCACGAAAGTGAAAAAGTCCTCTGAGCTTGACTCAAAAAAAAAAAAAAAAAAAAAAAGGGATATGAGATCTTAAACTAATTTTGCACACATACAGAGTGGCACATTATTACAGGGAGTGTCAGGAGACAACGGTAGAAAATTAAAAATCCCAGTCGCAACATCTACTGTATAGTCAAGTGCAAAAAAATTGCACTTGTGCGTACCCTTAGGACAAAAGGAAGACAACAAAGAAATTTAATTTACAGCAACAAGATATTTTGTGTGTTAACTTTAACTTCAATGTTAATCTTCAACCATCTTGTGCATGTGGATGGTTCCTACTGTATGACTATGGTGTCATTTGTGTCTATTACATTTACCAGTCTGTATGCAAACTAAATGCAAAGTGCATGTTTTAGATGAATAACTTAAAACATTCATAAAAACCTACAAAATCTATAGCACTTAGGAAACTGTCCCTGACCACTTTAACTTCACTTCACACTGAAATATAATTATTAAATACTTCAAAAAATCTGATTCTTTTGCATTAATGCATTAATGTGTGAATCCATTTAACATGGATGTTATGCTTGAAGCATCCTTTTCCATTGGTCATCCATTGTAGATTATGAAAAATAAGTTTTCCTAGTTTCTTGAAACACCAAATGGTGCGACTTGGACGCATCATCAGTGATGAACCTCCTCTATACGGTCTTCCCGAGGGACACTGCATTCCAACATAATCAATTGCTCAGAACACTCGGATGTTAAGACCAAATCTGGTCAAACAGTGTCATCCTTGCAGTGTGGTCTGGAAACTTCAGCTGCTTCCCTAGGTCCCTTCCCTTCAGCTGCCAGTCATGATCTTAGGCTTGCAGCACAGTTGAGGCCATGATCTCTGCCTGAGGTTTTTCTCCCACCCTGACAAAAGGCGATGTTGTGCCTTTTGAGCAGATGTTTGCTCTGTTCTATTTCAAGGAACCTCTTCTCAGGTACAGTGGACATGCTGGGGTGTTGGTTAGACCCCAGCAATGCAGGTTGGATGGGCTTGGGAGGACATCATACATTGACTGGATCATAAACATGAGTCTAGCTGGTTCTGACTTCTAAAGCTGCACAGATCAGATCAGACACCACAGATCAACTGACGTCTCTCTCCCCTGGGATTTGTCATAGTGAGGGCTTGTGGAGTTACCAAGCCTAGCTTGTCCGGCTGCCACAGAGCGAACCAGGAAAAGTGTACCTGAAATATTTGGAATATCAACCCTGTTACTAATTGAAGAGAGCCTGTCCTCTAAGAAACCTTTTTAAGGCTTAAATTGATGTCTAAGATTTAACACATTTTGATGGTTTATGTTTATGTATTTCATGTTGTCTTATATTTAATGTGATATTTTTTTCCAAAACAATAAGGGTTTACAAAGGTTAAATGCTATAAAATTTGCTGCAATCACCAATGAGTTTGTTCTAAAACTCTACAGGCTTGTTATATATTCCTTTCAACCAGGCCTTTCTCTTCTTAAGGCTTACGAGTGTTTTGTGGTAAACCCTCTTGAGGGTTTTAATCTGTTTAACACCATTTGCTTCATGACTGAAAGTATTCCCTGCTCCCTCATTTTGTGGTTAATATCACACGTGAGATCCTGCTTCTTAAACAGTTGGTTTTGTACCATATGGCTGATTTTGCTACACTTACTCTTTTATGAATCCCAGATTTACAAGATGTATTCATTTATCCTGCTGTTTCAGACACATGATGTCTTTCATACACAACAGTTATCCAGTTTGTTCTTAAAAATTACATTACGTTCACTAAATCTATGCATAAATTTGTTCCAACACAGTTCTTTTCTTGTTAGCTTAGTCTTGGAATTCCTCTAGATCATCTGATTCACTTTATAGTGCACTAGTTAGAGAGTTATCAACAGTTACCCATGTCTGAAATCAGAAGTAGTTCAGAATGTCTAGGACAATTGGGAATCTAACCATGCACACCAACATATGAATGTCTTAATGATATAGCCGAGGGAATACAGTGTATAGTTAGTAGGGAGTCGGCCATTTCAGACACACGGTGTGTTAACTGAGTTAAAGTATCTATCTAGGATCCCTGTACAAGCAGCCTGAAGCAAAACTGTCGTTATATTTCACTCTGGCCTTTTGTCACGTCAGCACCAGTTACAGTGATGAAATCAGTTTCCAGAGACTCCATTTCCCAGCATCCACTGGTACTACCTCGTTACTCTTATATAATAATAATAATAATAATAATAATAATAATGCAAGTTATATAGCACCTTTCTAGAGCTCAAGGACGCTTTACAATATCAATACAATAAAACATAAACAATGGACAATCTTGGACAGACACAAAATATGAAAAACAATGATCAGACACAGAAAATGAAAAAACACAGTACAGATAGAACAGTCACTGAAAGAAAAATGCATAGCAACACATTAGGACAAATTACACTGAGAGAACAGATATGTTTTAAGTTGGGATTTGAACTCGGAGATGGATGTGATGCTGCGAAGAGTCAGAGGGAGTGAATTCCAGATTTTGGATTCTACAACATTGAAAGACCTGACACCCATAGTGGAGAGACGAGATCTAGGGACAGAGAGGAGTCCAAACCCAGAGGACGTGAGAGAGCGAGTCAGGTTGTTGGGGCGAAGCAGTTCACTTAGATAGCAAGGTGCAGAACTGTTTTCAGTTTCACCTTGAATAGTTTTGTTATTTAAGTCCCGATGTTTCCGTGTCTCATTGCTTAGTGTCTGTCTGCTTCATGCCGTGTGCTTCAAGTTCATGTTTTGCTCATTATTAAAGATCGTTTTGCTTTGTTTTTTTCCATTGTAAAATAAAAAGCCTACACTGGCATCACAATTATGTGACACCTACAATACTGTATGTTAATATGACTGGCACATATTTTGTGCAAATGCCACATCTAAACTATACCCAACTATATCTCGCATCTAACTTTTTGCCATTTACATAAATAATAATAAGAAGAAGAATGTAATAGTTGTGTATTAAACAAATAAGCAGCTAATTGGCATTTACTTTTTACAAGGTTCATGCAATTTAGCATTGTGTATAGGAATACAAGAGGCTGAGAAAGTCAGGAAAGTTGAAATGAAGGTGAAATAAGGTGGGGTATAAAAACAAGTAATGAATTATAAAATAAAAGGTAGGTTCTATGACTTGGCCTCAGACACATGACTCCCACTGAGACTACAGTAAATCCAGAAAGCCATTAGTGAGCATCTGTACTGTTGTACTAAGTATGTTTTACTCCATAAACGCACGGCTATTGTACCAGAGTTACACCAACTGGAGTTGTCTTACTCCAAATTACTTTTTTCTCCTCACATCTATAAAACAATATGCTTTTACTAGAAACATGATACTCTAGCGGTATAAACCTAGAGACTTTCAGAAGTAATCTGTCTTTGTTAACGGTCTGCTATAATGGATAATATGACAGGGAGCAATGCAAAACCAGCTTTTATGTATGAAAGGAAAAATACAGATCTAAAAGCTTGCAAATGGTGGAAATAGAAAGCAGTTCTTGGGATCAATGTGGGCTTGTGCTACATTACTGAGACTAATCAATATAGAAAATAAAAGACGGTGTAGGAGGAGATGGAAATGATGGGGGAAAAAATGTCATACCATGCTTTTTTCTGTTTTTTTTTTTTTTTTATAAATATCATACATCAATTTGCATGCAATCAAAATAATTTTATTAGATATTGTTTGTCAGGAATAATTTAAAATATGGGGAAATTAATGTAAAATACACTACGCAACATTTTTGATAAATAGTCTGGAAATTATATTGTTGTTGTTTTTTTTTGTCACACTTAGTGGTTTGCATGTTCGCCTCACACCTTCAGGGTTTGGGATTTGATTCCCACTGTGGCCCTGTGTGTCTGGAGTTTACATGTTCTCCCCGTGCTGCAAGGGTTTCCTCTGTGTACTCTGGTTTCCTCCCCCAGTCCAAAGACATGCATGTGAGTGTGCCCTGCGATGAGTTGGCACCCCATCCAAGGTGTACCCTGCCTTGTGCCCTATGCTCCCTGAAACAGGCTCCAGGTTCCCCATGACCCAGTAGGATAAGCAGTATAGAAAATGGATGGATGGATCTCCAGCGTGTACCAGGCGGAGCCCTGCCCCCACCTCAGCTGCTCAGACAACATCTCTGTTATGCTAATCCCAGCATACAGACTGCTCGTCAGACCGGTTTTGAAGAAGGTGAAAACCTGAACCTGGCTCTTCTGACCTGACACTGACTGGCACATGCTCAGGGAGGTTACAACCGACAGCGACTCCACCAACTTTGAGGAATACACGGCATCAGTGACCAGCTAAATCAGCAAGTGCATTGATGACATCACTATCTCCAAGACCATCACCACATGCTCCAACCAGAAGCTGTGGAGGTGCATGCAGTTCTGTGGACCAGTAACTACAGGACATCACCCACTTGTGACAGTGATGCCTCCCTTCCAGATGCGCTGAACAACTTCTACATTCGGTTTGAGGTCCAAAATGATGTGACGCTGAGGAAGACCACCCCTCCTACCAATGACCAGGTGCTGTGTCTAACCATGGCTGATGTGAGGAAAACTCTATGGAGAGTCAAACCAGGGAAAGCTGCTAGACCAGAAAACATTCCTGGCTCACTCCTCAGAGGATGTGCAGACCAGCAGGCAGATGTTCTCGCTGACATCTTAAACATCTCCCTGAGCAGGGCTGTTGTTCCAGTGTGCTTCAATGGCAACACCACTGTCCCCATGCCAAAGAAGTGTTCATTGTCCTGCATCAATGACTACCGTCCTGTTGCACTCACACCCATCATCATGAAATAATAATAATAATAATAATAATAATAATAATAATAAACTTTATTTTATAAAGTGCCTTTAAAAGCAGCTTCTCAAGGCACTGTACACAAAATAAGCAGTACACAGAAAAATAAAACATAAAAGTTAATAAGAACTACAACAATGTTAATAATAATATTAATAATTATAAAATAATAATAATAATAAACGGACATCAGCTGTCAAATGCAAGTTTAAAAAAGTGTGTCTTGAGTAGAGCTTTAAAAATGCCAAAATGCTTCGAGAGGCTCATCATGAGGCACATCAAGACCCTGCTGCCCCCCTCACTGGACCCCCTGCAATTCGCATATGGTACCAACCACTCAACACATGATGCCTTCGCCACCACCCTACATCTGACTTTCAACCACCTGGGCAAAAAGGACACTTACGTTTGAATGCTGTTCATAGACTTCAGTTCAGCATTCAACAAAATCTTTCCTCGGCACCTGATTGGAAAGCTGAACCTGCTGGTCTTGAACACCTTCCTCTGCAACTGATTCCTGGATTTCCTGACTGGGAGACCTCAGTCACTCCGGATCAGGAACAACATCTCCAGCACCACCACACTGAGCACTGGGGCCCCCTAGGGCTGTGGGCTTAGTCCACCACTGCTCACGCTGCTGACTCACGACTGTGCAGCAATAAACAGGTCCAATCACATCATCAAGTTCACTGATGACACAACCGTGGTGGGTCTCAACAGCAAGAACAACGAGTCAGCATACAGAGAGGAGATGTAGTGACTAACAGACTGGTGCAGAGCCAACAACAGCTCTCTGAATGTGGAACAAACAAAAGAGATGGTTGTTGACTTCAGAAGAGCATGGAGGAAGCACTCTCCAGTGAACATCGACGGCTCCTCCATGGAGATCATCAAGAGCACCAAATTCTTTGGTGTTCACCTGGCAGAGAACCTCACCGGGTCCCTCAACACCAGCTCCATAACTAAGAAAACTCAGTAGCGTATCTACTTTTTGTGAAGGCTGAAAAAAGCCAATCATCTACCCCTCATCTTCACCAGGTTCTACAGAGGAACTATTGAGAGCATCCTGAGCAGCTGCATCACTGCCTGGTTCAGAAATTGCACCATATTGGATGGATCGCAAGACCCTGCGGTAGACAGTGAGGGCATCTGAGCAGATCATCGGGGTCTCTCTCCTGCATTCGCTCACACACCCCTCACACAAACTCTTCACCCTCCTGCGATCTGGAAAAAGGTATCGAAGCGTCCAGGCCCTCATGGCCAAGCTGTGTAACAGTTTCTTCCCCTAAGCCATCAGACTCCACAAAACTCTGAGACTGGATTCACACACACACACACACACACGTGTAGAATGTGTAGGTTTTATTTAGTTATGTGTTGTCTCATGTGGTCAGTGTATTGTTTTATTTAGCACCATGGTCCTGGAGGAATGCTTTTTTGTTTCACTGTGTACTGTATATGGTTGAAATGACAATAAAAGCCACTTGATTTGACTCGACTTGAGATGCCATCTCTGATGTCATCTTGGAGTTGCTAGCCACCGTGAACTATGTTAAATGGATGTAGAGGGAGTGATATTATAGTCTCAACTCTCGCTTTGCTGATTCTAACCTAATAATGCATGCACGACAAATGGGAGCTTTATTAAGCCTCCTTCAGATTGGTACTATGGAATTATGAGCTTTGCCATTCGAAATGCATTCATTTCTAATGGAAACAGATCATTGAACCCGCGAGACTGAGCATTAGTAGATGGAAGTGTTATCAGTTAACATATCATGCCTGTGGTTTTGCAGGACTGTAAAAGCATCAGTGTGAGAAATGTTCAGCCAGCATATTGACTGCCCACCTCATTAAGATTCCCCGGATTTCAATTTCATTCAACTTCAGTTATGAGGGTACAAAAAAGCTCATTCTCATTGCTCCAGAAGGAAATGTTCAATATCTCTGTGACCCCAAAATGAGAACACAGTCACTGTTGTTAATATTTTAAAAGAAACACGTTACACAATGTCCAGTAATAAAAGCACAGAACAGGTTCTAGCATTACAGGTGGCAGCCTCGTGGAGCCGAGCAAAGGGTCGGCAGCTTTCATCAGAAGACAAACGATAGCACTCAGCCCTATATGTTCAGCAGTGTTGGAGCAGAAAAGGTTGCCTGCAGTTCATACTGTAGGGGGTCTTATCACATCTCGTCCTCAGGAATACCCCTGATGGCATAAATAATGACAAAAAAATGTTCTGGCCTTCAGTCATGAATGCCTACTGTAGGTGACTTTGGGATGGGTGGCGGGACATTCTCTGTCTCTATCTCTGTCTAAATCTGTTAATTTCCAAATGCCATTTTACTAAGAATTGAACAAGGTACTGTATTTTATTAAGTAAACAACATGACACTTAAAATAGCACAGAGAACATAACACTTAATGTTTAAGAAAAGCTTCAAGGGTTGTTTAGGGCCTCACGGTTTAGATATAGAAACCGTCACTGACAACTACATTTTAAAACACTTCTTATGGGACACTTTTGCTTTTGAGAGACACTTTTTAAAATCGAGTCTACAATTTACAGACAATTGTGTTGATACCTTCCACCCCTGATCCAGGAGGCAGTGCTCTCCATCCTGATCTGAACCCAGCCCAGACTATACAACTTTGACGCTGTGTTTTGTGAGGTTTTGTCATTATTTACAGTTTGGAATACAGTTTGGAACATCATTTCCTGTACTTCCATCCATCCATCTTCTATACCGCTTATCCTTCCTTCAGGGTCACGGCATTTCCTGTACTTCTTCCTGGTTTTGATCACTTGCTTTTCCTATGTTTGTTTGTTTGTTTATTTGTTTTTCCACCCCCATTTTGTCCATAATGTGGTCTTGGCCAATTCTAATATACCACCCCGCTGTCCCCTATCATACAACAGCTAGAGAAGGGACAGTGAAGGCTAACACATGCTTTTACTGAGACGTTACGCATACATTTTATGTATAAAAGTCTGCAGACTGTGCTTTACATCATACCCAAGTTGCCTAGAATTGAGAAAACCTGAGTTCAAATGTCACTTGTAGCTGGAAGGTTATAAAATAATAATAATAATAATAATAATAATAATAATAATAATAATTCTTATTATTGTTGTTATTATTATTATTTATTTATTCATTTATTTATTTTCACATGGCAGCATAACACACTCAGAGGAGAGTGCTATCCACCCTCTTCCACATACATGAGCTCACACACGCCCACCATTGACTAGTGTCATTATGATTGACAGATTAGAGAGAGTATGCCCCTCCCACCCAGATAGCACAGACAGTTTTGCTCTCCTGGACTCCAGGGCACAGATGGCTGTGGAATCATCAGTGATCTCCTGCTGATTGGGCAAAAGCTTTTCTGTTGCACCACTCTGGAGCCCAGGCTTTTCCTGTGTTTTTGATCCAGTTTCCCTATATTGCTTTGTTTGCCTGCTCATCTGACGTGTGGCTGTTTTAACTAAGACTCTGCCTGTCAATTTGGACTGCAAATAAAGATTTTACTCTCAATTACATCCATCTGTCTACGAATTTGTGACATCTGTTGTCCTGTCCAGTTAGCATGCACTGTCCTGTGTATCAATTCTACAATGTTGCACTCATCCCACATTTCCTTAAGAAGCAATATTTTGTTCCCATGTACTGTATGGGACTTGTATATAGGAATGACAACAAAAAGTTTAGTTTAGTTGACTTACATACTCTTTAAAAAAAATCTAGAACAGGTTCTGTGGGTCAGTTTCAGGCTTTGGCATATAATCTCATCAGCATATGATAGCACAGAGTACAAATTTCAGAATTTTTTTTTTTTTTTTAAATAAAGATTTGTCCCTCTGAGGATGCCCTCTATGTATAACCCAAAAATGGACGTTTTAAATGCTATATGATTAACTATCCAAAGAACAACTCCAAGAACTCTTTTTTCCAAGAATGTAGCTTTCTAAAGGAGTTTTTCAGTGCTTTGAATAAGTATTTACCCCCCTGACCTTTTCTGACCTTTTCTACAATTTGTAGTAATCTGGAACTGAAATGAACTCTGCTACTTCTCTGACTAATCCCCTATCTACCTCCTCACTAACTTTTTGTGGACCACCTCCTCTAGGCAGCATACGATATTCATGCATTTTTCATATTTTAATAAAGGATTCAATGATGTTCTGTCCCATGTTAAAATTTGGTGCTTTTGTTAACCAACTTTTACTTGGACCACTTTTCCAGAACCTTTTACTCAGGAGTTGTTTTCATAGGTCTTTGGTCTTCATCGCATTGTTTATTTGGGTATGATCTTATAATAATAAAAAAAAAATTTTTAATGCATTCTAAGAGGTTTAATTGTACACAGATAGACTCTTTTAATTATGTCATCTCAAATGGAAACTTGTTGCACCAGAACTAATTTATGGAGTGAACAATTATGCAATCAGCTTTTCCCTTTTTTTTTTTTTTTTTTTTTTGTAAATAGTTTTGCACACGATATTGATTTTTTTTCACAGACTTCAGTATTATGGGCTATTTTGTGTAGATTCATGGCTTCCCAATTAAGTCCACTTCAGTTCCAGTTCCAACACTACAAAATGTGGAAAAGTTCAAGATGGTGAATATGTATGCAAAGCTCTGTTGGTGGAACCTTTTCTGAAACCCTAAAAAGAGTTCTGGATCCATTCTTTAAGGTTAAAAATATAATCATAACCTAGGTATTAGCTTTTCATATCTGTTGCTTTCTGCAATATATACATTTCTATTAATAGGTTTGTGTTGGTAATGAGCTATTCACAATGCCATTTTGTTGTGCTCTTAAAATAGGAAAAAAAAAAAAAAAGGTTAGTGATAGGTTTTAAATCATTTATATATGCAAGAAACAAATGCAAAGGAAATTAACCATAGCCGGTGGAACTCTTATTCCATTTTGTTTGTAATCGCTAAAGAGATTGAATTAACAAAACTAGCCTGAGAGAATGCAATTAGCATGGTTACAGCTCATCATCCCAACCTGGCTGCATAAGAGCTGTCAATTTATTGCTATAAGAGAATAGCCTAAAAGAAACAATTCTCAATTTCCTTTTGGCCACAGTGTTCAAATGAAGATGCACAAAATCTTGACATATTGACAAGGCCTGTGTAACCTTAGAGTTCGAGATTTAAAAAATAAATAAATAAAATAAACACAAACTAAACAATGTGATAATCTGTTTTAAAATTGTTTTGATTTACAATTGTTTGGTTACATGCTAGGCTTTGTATTAGCTTCATTCTCTGATGAACATGATAGCTGTTAGCTACAGTTCCCTATACTAATAATAACCCTTGGTGAATATGAACAAAGAAGGCCATGAAAATTGTCTTTATTGTTTAAACTTTTGAGCATTTGTTAAAAAAAAATCACAAAACTACTCTGCTCTGCAACAATTATTGACACCTTTATTAATTCATATGAGGAAAAATATATTTGAAGTATATTTGCATTGATATTTTACATTTTTTTTAGTACACCTGGGTGACTAGGAACAGGAAAGTGTTCAACCATGACTTCCTGTTTCACAGGAGTATAAATATGAGGTAACACATAGGCAAAATTCCCTTAGTCATTCATAATAATGGGTTATAAAGGAATATAGCTGTGATGTGCGGTAAAAGGTTATTGAGCTTCACAAAATGGGACGTGGCTATAAGAATACACCAAAAGCATTGAAAATGCCCATTTCCACCATCAGGGCAATAATTAAGAAGTTCTAGTCAAGTGGAAATGTTATGAATTGACCTGGAATTGGACGTGTGTCTATATCGTCTCAATGTACTGTGAAGAGGACGGTTCGAGTGGATAAAAAATCTCCAAGGATCACAGCTGGAGAACTGCAGAAGTTAGTTGTGTCTTGGGGTCAGAAAGTCTCCAAAACTACAATCCGAAGTCACCTACATCACCACAAGGTGTTTGGAAGGGTTTCAAGAAAAAAGCCTCTACTCTCATCCAAAAACAAACTTGAGCGTCTTCAGTTTGCCAGACACTACTGGAACTTCAAATGGGATCGGGTTCTATGAGCTTTAGAGCTTTTTGGTAATAAACACCAGAGGTGGTTTTGGTACACAGAGAGGTAGCCATATGGAAAAGTACCTCATGCCCACGGTTAAATATGGTGGTGGCTCTTTAATGTTTTGTGGCTGTTTTTCAGCCAGAGGACCTGGACATTTTGTTAGGATACATGGCATAATGGACTCTATCAAATATCAACAGATATTAAATGAAAACCTGACTGCGCCTCTGCCAGAAAGCGTCAAATGGGCCGTGGTTGGATCTTCCAGCAGGACAATGATCCAAAACATACATCAAAATCAACACAAAAATGGTTTACTGACCACAAAATCAAGGTCCTGCCATGACCATCCCAGTCCCCTGACCTGAACCCCATAGAAAACCTGTGGGGTGAACTGAAGGGGAGAGTCCACCAGCGTGGACCTCAAAATGTGAAGGTTCTGGAGAGATTCTGTATGGAGGAATGGACTCAGATCCCTCACCATGTATTCTCCAACCTCATCAGGCATTATAGGAGAAGACTCAGAGCTGTTATCTTGGCAAAGGGAGGCAGCAAAAAATATTGACTAAAAGGATGCCAATAATTGTTGCACACTTACACTTAACAATATTGTTTGCAATTGTTTGATACCCATGATAGCATGAACAAAAGATCAAAAGGTTAAACAATAAAGACAGTTTTTCACAACCTATTTGCTCATATTTACCCAGGGTGCCAATATTAGTGGAGGGTACTGTATGTATGCTTCCCAGAGGAAGCAATGATCTCTGTTACTCATTTCCAAGCTTCATTTTTTTTTTTCTTTTTTCAAAACATTTCTAGACACATGTAATGCCATGTTATAGGAGACAGGATAAGATGAAATCATGGTTGTAAGTTTTTCGTCTATTTTTGTGCATCAGACAGTGAATGGGAATTAACTGCAGGTAGGAACTAAAGTCATGAGTGGGGAAATTAAAAGACATCTGACTACACACTTAATAGGTTTGGTCAATTCGTCTAGAATTGAGAAAATCTGACTTCGTATGTCACTTGTTGCTGAAATCTTTGCTCTAAATACGTTTAAAATAAATAAATATAATGATTGCTCGCCTGTCACTTCCTAGTGTGAGCCTAGGGTAAAAAGGAAAAGGCTTAAAGTGTATGGAAAGTTGGTAATAGTAGAAAAAATATGAGAGTGCTATCAATACAAATGAGTTTTTAGGACTCTGTAAATGGTGCTATGCTGGTGCTAGTCATATAGTAGAATAGTTATTACTTTTTTTGGAGTGCTCTGAAGCAATATCTTGCTCTATTACCCCCACATGAACCAAAACTGGAGAGAAAAAATGAGACTCAGCAGGACAGAGGGTATTCTCCACGGACTCCATGATGAATGTGCTACTGTTTAAGGCAGAAACCCAGATACGCCACGGAGTCTAGGAGTGTCGCCCCCTACTCATCACCTGATCCTGTATCGATCCCAAAGATTCATTTGTTTGGCATCAAAGCCGTGCAAATAAGTAATTTAGTCTTCTTTCTAGTCTATCTTGCCCTGTAGATATTGATCAGGTCTTGGATCTTTTCTCAGATACAAAACCCAGATTTAACATAAGAATATACTGGCATGTGTGGTGGTGGAAGGGTACGGGGGGAAAAAAAAGCAAATGCAGAGAATTGGAAGCATTTTGATGTCTAGCTACAGGCAAAAAGAGAGAAAAAAAGTTGTATGGAGTAGTCATATTCATAAATCATTATAACTGTGCTTTTTGTAAGTTGCTAATAATGTCTTGTAATGAAATTTTTAAACTTGAATGCCTCATAAAGCTTTAACGTTTGTTAAAAAAAAGGCTAATTTGTGCCACTATTCATTATATATCAAGTATGAGCACAACCTTTCTAACTAATAATGACCTGTACATAATTATAAAGCATCTGTAATAAATAAAAAGTTTACACACCCCTGTTAAAATGGCAAATTTTTGTGATGTTAAAAAAATAATAATTAATTAATTAATTAATTAAACTAAGATAAAGCCTGTGAGAACCTTTCGCACATTCAATATAAAATTCCAATGCATAAAAATTAATTGAAAAACAATCAGAAACATTTTAGGGAGAAAATAGGAAAAATAAAAAAAAGTTACATTAACCTGGTTGCATAAGTGTGCACACCCTTTTATAACTGGGTGACATGGCTGTGTTCAGAATGAACCAATCACATGTAATCTCATGTTCAAAAGTAATTATTATGCAGCTGTCATCAATGAAATTATTCGGATTACCCGCAAACATCAGATGTATCTGTATTATTTTCTTGACATCTTCTTGGTTTCATCAGACTGCTGAAGCCATGGTCTGCAAAGAGCTGACAAAGCCTATACAGCAGTGGTCACCAACCCTGTTCCTGGAGATCTATCTTCCTGAAGACTTTAGCTCCAACTTCAATCGTGCCCACCTGACCATCTAATCATTGCCTTAAAAGGTCTTGATCAACTAAAACAGGTGTGTTAGATGTTGGTTGAAAGTTAAACCTGCAGGAGGGTAGATCTCAAGGAAGAGGGTTAGGGACCACTGCTGTACAGGGTCTCACTGTCAAAAGGAATCGAACAAAAAAAAATTCCAAAACATTAGATATACGATGGAACACCGTGAAGGCCATCATCAAGAAGTGGAGAAAATGGAGCACCACAGTGACATCATCAAGAACAGGATGTCCCTCCAAAATTTACAAAAGGACAAGACAAAATTTTACCAGGGAGGCTGTCATGAGATCGATGGCAACTTTAAAGGAACTGCAGGAATATCTGACAAGTACTGATTACTCTCTGTATGTGACAACAATCTCTCATATTCTTCACATGTCTGGGCTATGGGGTAGGGTGGCTAGATGGAAGGTCTTTCTCACAAAAAACATCCAAGCCCAACTAAATCACCCCAAACCATGTGGCAAAATGTGTGATCTGATAAGACCGATTCCAAAAGGTATAATATAATTCCATAATTCCAAAAGGTTTGTTCGGTGCAAAAAAAAAGCACATCACCAAAAGAACACCATACCCACGGTGAAGCATGGTGGCGGCAGCATCGTGCTTTAGGGCTGCTTTTCTTCAGCCAGAACTGGGGCTTTTATGGAGGTGGAGGGAATCATGAAAAGTTAGAAATACCAGCAGATTTTAATGCAAAACCTTCAATTCTCTGCTAGTAAGCTGAAGATGAAACGGGATTTCGCTTTTCAGCATGACAATGACCCAAATCATACACCCAAATCAACAAAGGAACCGCTTAACCAAAAGAAAACCAACGTTTTTGCATGAGCCAGCCAAAGCCCAGACCTGAATCCAACTAAAAATCTGTGGGGTGACCTGAAGTGAGCTGTGCACAGGAGATACCCTTACAATTTGATGGATCTAGAATGTTTTTGTAAAAAAGAGTGGGAAAATATTGCCAAGTCAAGATGTGCCGCCCTGATAGACTCTTACTCAAAAAGACTGAGTGGTGTAATAAAATCAATGGCTGCTTCAACAAAAAACTAGTTTAGGGGTGTGCACACTTATTCAACCAGATTATTGTAAGTAGGGATGCACCGATACCAGTACTCGGGTGTCGGCCCGATACTGTGCTCATGTACTCATACTCGTACTTGTAAAACTACCCCGATACAACCGCACCGATACCACTTTATGACAACGTGACACAGCCTAAACCCTCGTCAGTTGAGCAGGTAGTCGAGAGGAGCAATGTCAGCAATTTGGAGATATTTTAAGATAAGTGATGATGATAAAAGTAGAGCAGACTGCAAACTCTGCTCTGCTAAACTGTCAAGAGGAGGGGTACAAAATAGTTCATTTAACACAAGCGATTTGTTTAAAGAACAAACATAATACCGAGTGCAAAGAGTTTGCTAATGCTAGCAAACGCTGGAGAAGCAAGTGAAGATGTCCAGAGACAACCCACAGGCAATAAAAATAACAGAAGTTCTTAACCAGTTCATTGCTCTTGATGACCACCCGTTGTCAGTTGTAGATAATACAGGATTTCGTCGTCTTCTTGGTGTACTTGAGCTGAAGTAAGAGATTCCCAGCCGTCACCACATTACAGATACTGCATTACCAAAGCTGCATGACTTGGTGAAAAAGCACATCAGGAATCTGTTGCAGGACATTTCGGACTTCAGCTTCACCAATGATATTTGGACAAGCAGTGTCAGCCCAATGTCTCTTAGAAGTTTACCAGCACAGTGGATTGATGAGGATTTCACTCCCCAGAGAGTCGTTATACAAGCGACGCAGTTTAGGGGTTCGCACACTGGCCAAGCCATAGCAGGTGCGTCTGATGACATGCTTCAGACGTGGGGCATTCCGAAAAGTGTGAAGTACTCATATCGGTACTTGTACTTGGTCTGAAAAAAGGTGGTATCGGTGCATCCCTAATTGTAAGGGTTTTTTTTTTCTTCTTCCCGTATGACTATTTGACTATTTGTCGTTTTATTTACATTGCAATTGTACATTAACGATGAGAAAAGAGATCTGACATGATTTATCTTAGTGCCATTCTTTTGCTTCACCTTTTATAGCCATTGTAAGAACCTTTTATTATTTTTACTTCAAAGCTTTCAAACTTCAATAATGTGACTGCATTTATTGTTCTAATTAATCACTTAAAGTAATTCATTATATCACATTACAAAAAAACTATGTTAGTACTGTCTTACAATTTATAATGAGGAATAATGTAACGTTTACATTAGTTTAAGTGATGACACCAGTTAAGATCACAAGCAGCCATAACAGGTTATCATGATTTATCAAGGAATTATATAAAGAATGTTATTAGATTTTTTTTTTTAGGCTGAATTAGAGGTTATAAAAATGCTTACTAGGAATTATAAGCATAGTTATAATGATTTATGGATATGAGCTTCATAGAAAGTGCTATTTAAATGTTTGACTCAAATCTCTCCATCATCAATGATGCAAAAATGTAGCAAGTAATCAAATTGTGATTAAGGTTTAACAGTTCAAATGGTTTCTATGCTTGAATATATAGTATCACGCAAAAAAAGGTGCATATACTGTACTCTCAGTGTGCTGAGGACATCTACTGGTGCTGAGGGTTGATTTTTTTTTTTTTTTTTTTTTCTTTTCCCAGGCCGTCTCAGTCTAGGCTGAAATCAAATCGACTCCTCATCACAGTTGTCAGTCTATAGTTGGTCAATGCTATATACACCTCTGAAGAAAATCACTGAAGATGAAAAGCACTTCTGGACGATTTGCGCTCCGCCCCCCAACCCCATGCACCAGCTCCGTGTAACCGAACGTTATAAATGGAGTTATATTCTTGATGTCTTTCTCTAAATCCTCTATTTGATGTATGGCTAACTCTGTCTTAGCTGATGGCAGATGGTGTAATATAGACTGATGGTTGAGGAAGGCCATCAGCTGCAGCATGCCTCATCACTGACATGGCACAAAATGCTGCGGTGACTGCGCCATTTGTCAGCACTCTTTCTTAACGGCGTCGGCTCAGGGATGACCTTCATTAAATTGATATTTCCACACACACACAAAAAAAAACGCAGATTGAAACATCCATCGTCTCCTCAAGCTCTCCTCGACTGCTCTAATGCTCGTAAGTGCCTTGCAAATTCTTTATATGGCAGCCTCCAAAACATCACTCATGCAGAATTATTTATCTTCAGTAAAAAATAAAATCGAATAAAAAGCACAAAATTGAAAACACCGTATTATTTCTATCAGTGTCAGTGAACAGAGTGAAAATCAGTTCTCAAAGGCATCTTGGAAACAAGAAAGTTTTTCATCGACCTGAGTGAAGGAGAACAAAAATAATTAGGAAATAATAGGGTCAGATTGTCACTTTTTTGGGATATCCATCCATCCATTCATTTTCTATACCGCTTACTCTACATAGGGTCACAGGGGGAGCCTGGAGCCTATCCCAGGGAACTCAGGGCACGAAGTGGGGGACACCCTGGATGGGGTTCGAACACATCGCAGGGCACAATCACACACCCATTCACACACACACAAATGCCTATCAGCCTACAATGCATGTCTTTGGACTTTTGGGGGAGGAACCAGGATTACCCGGAGGAAACCTCCAAAGCACGGGGAGAACATGCAAACTCCGCGCACAGGCCGGAGACGTGATTTGAACCCTCAACTCCATGCATGATAGGGATGCATTTGTCTGTAAATAATTTAGAATAAACTAATACAAAAATGATATTTTAATATCAGCTGTAAAATCTCAATTCATTATGCCTGAAGGAGATATAAGTATATTTTTACAGTGGAGAAAAGGGTGTGGTCATATTGGTAGCACATGGTGGTAGATGCCACCCTTGAAATGCAATGAATTATGTCTAGTTCACATTCATTTAAACCATCGGTATAATTTTGTAGGATTTTTTATTTTTTTTGAACAAATCCAAAATACTCTATGATGATGTAACTTCCTGTTCATACGGGTGAATGTGTTCAGCTGACACGGGTAACTAAATGAACTGAAATGTATAGTTTTCATAACCTATAATGAAGAGTTTTTAGAAAAGGATGTTTCAAGCATGAGATGTTAAATAGATTCACACATTAATGCAGAAAAAAAATTGTTGAGGGTATGAAATATGCAGTTATAGTGAGATGGGACAGGCCAAAATGCAGTTTAGTGCTGTATCTACAGTATTATTAATGCTAAGTGCTTTATCTGGAACTTTCACCTGTGAAGGAAACTGTATTTAAAATGCTTTTTATGTACATATTTGTGAATGTTATATCAGTGGAACAAAAATGTCTGACCAATCACGGAATCACACTTACCTGGCTGATCTACCTGTTTTACACATTACTACTTAGAAATAGATGAAAACTAGAGGAATAATGTGGAATATGTCCTGGTTATACTAAAAAAAATGGTGTCTGACACCTATGGGGTGGAAATGAAGAAAGTTAACATGATCCTGTTTCTCAGGAAGCTGAAACATCGGTATCGTAAGAGGTCAGTTACAACAGCCAAATTCCTAAAGGCAAGCTGGCATAGTTAGCCAAAAATGTGCGTAGATGTACAGTACAGCTTGTGAGATGATCCGGGCGAAGCACAAGCTTCCCTTTCTTTTACTATGCGTACACAGACCTCTCTGTCTACCCAAGTCAGGTTGCCTAGAGAGCACTAACAACATTCTCTGTAGTTCAAGAGCTCTGTCTTGGCACTGAGCTGCCGCCTACCATCTCTCGTTGAGCCTGAGGAAACAAGACAGAGAAAATGCTTGAGTCAACTTTTAGTGGTCTTCGATGACTCATAAGCCTGAATGCAGAGAGCTGAACCTATTTTCGAAAATAGAACATCTTTTTTTTTTTTCCAGAATTACTCTAACGTTCTAATTACTCTCATGTTCTCATAAAAGGGCTGAGTGCGTACTGAGTTTTTCTCAACACACCAGCCAGGCAGGATAAGAAATGGAGCAATTTTCCCCAACAAATATAGAAATTATCATACCAACAGATATCAATTGCTATAGATTTTCCTTTCCTTTCCAGCATAAATGCCCAAGTTTGGGGCAAGTGTGAGTATTTCACGAGGCTCTATAGGTTTCTCAGTCTGACCATTCTGAACTAGCTTGCTTTTTTTTATCATAAGATGTGCACCATTATGACCTGTTCCTGCTCCGTCGATATCTTTTTTTCCCCCCGAATGACTTTCTGTAAATACACAGCTGCAGAATTCTCAACAAGGCAGAGGCCTCTGAGTCGACTATATGGATCCAGGCAAGAAACATTCTGTTAAAGCATGAAATGGTTACAGTAGCGTGTGGCATGAAAAAAAAAATAAATAAAAGCCTGTCAGATTCTTAGCTCCTACAAAGGACTACAAAAGGATAACTGTTTTTTAGGGGACCAAGCACCAAGGGATCCTGTTATCCCCCCCCCCCACATCATATTGACCAAAAAAAATAAAAACCCTCCAGAGATCTGACAGTCAATGCTGTTCTACAGCACCAGCAGCAAAATTCAATTTCAGCCACATTCAGAGTTGAGTTACGTTTACTTAATATCAAAATTGCTCTTATGTTACATCATATTACATTTGACAGCAAAGAAAAAGAGTGTTATCTAATTGTTTTTTATCATTGATTTTTCTTCCAGGTTTAAAGGCTGCTTCTGCTACTTAAGAAAATCTGGCAACCTCAAGGTGTGAACTACATGCAAATAAGTGCTTTTAATGATTTGAATGCTAAGCTAAGAAAAGCAGAACCCAACTCTGAAAATGAGTAAGTTTCCCTGTGCAAATACTGAACTTGAGTCACCAACACTGAATATGACTGCGTGTGAATAAATTAATACTGAACGTACAGTATTTCATATTTCATAAAACTCTAATCCAACATACTACATGCCCACCATTTTGTCCACGCTTTTTTTGTTTTTTATTTCCTAGTGTCATTATGTGATATTTCTCCAACCTCCCATTCACCTAACTGTTGGTAATTTTAGGGCAGGCAGGACAGTCCTTCAATGCCTCCTACAAGATAAGATAATATTTTATTAATCCCCAGATGGAGAAATTAGGGAAAAAAATTCCAAAATTGAAGACATTTGGAAATTATTAATACTATACCAATTGTACTAGAGCTCAAACACCTTATGCTGGATATCTACCATTGTGATGATAAAAGCATTTCTGTATTTGTTCTATACTCTTAGTTCAAGCGACCAATTATGGCATGTATAATATCTAGACTACCCTTGTTTGAAATGATAAAGGAAATGTTTATATCTTTAAAGGCGTATTTTATAGACATAGTTACATTTTTAGTAAAATGCCTGTTTGTGCAAATGTTGTCTATTTGTCTTCAAATTGCAGGTACTTGCAGTTACATTATTGTAACTTCCAAAAATTTTGACTGTAACACTGAAATATGGCCAGTGTGATATGTGTAGTATACTTGGTTTTTATATTATTTCATATTTTTTGGAATTTACATATACCCAGGAGCAACTCTCTTCAAAATTCTAAGAGATATATTGGCCTGGAAAACATTATAATGAAAAAGATTTTTTGATCTTGTCCATTTATCTGGAGTACCAATCTCCACTTTTCTATATCCGACATATCAAACTTTATATAGACATATGGGCTGGACTAAATATCATTCTTCTAAATGGCATTCAGAAGTCAATCTATTGCTTTATACCATTCAAATGTGACTCATCCATGATGCATTGACCTAGTCATCACCTCTTGCAGCTTTTTATCTAATGTTGGAACCATAAGAAACCTGGAAAATGCTGAAGAAACTACAAATATTTTACCAATTTGTCAAAAGGAGTTGGTTAGTTTGACATTTTACCATATATTTTATAAATCAATTGCACATTCTTAACACATCATGAAAATATAGATTTGTTTGTCCTTTTAAAGTTGCTTTTTAAGATTGTAGGTAGAACCCTACAGTGGAGGGTTTCCCCAACTTTCTAAATAAAGCCCTGTTCAAAAGCTAGAACCCTTGGGAAAAGTCTTTTAATAAGAATATACCATCATAGCAAATAATTAAATTCTTTCCTCAAATCTGTATTAACATATTACAACCCCAATTCCAAAAAATTTGGGACGCTGTGTAAAATGTAAATAAAAACAGAATGCACTGATCTGCAAATCTCATAAACCTGTATCTCATAAACCCGTATGTTATTCACAACATGTCATTTTAAGAAAAAAATGAGGTATTTTTGAATTTGATGGCTGCAACACGTATCAAAAATGTTGGGACGGGGCAACAAAAGGCTGGAAAAGTAAGTGTTACTAAAAAGAAACAGCTGGAGGTTAATTGGTAACAGGTTAGTAACATGATTGGGTATAAAACGAGTATCTTAGAGAGGCAGAGCCTTTCAGAAGTAAAGATCGGCGGAGGTTCACCAAACTGCGAAAAGCTGCGTTTTCATGTCATTGGACTCGTTATGCTGCTACATTTTATTGCAGACATTGTTTACTAATTATGCTATTAAAACACGTTGTTTATAGTGTTGCGTCCTGTGTTGTACTGTCTGTAACCAAGAAGGTTGAAACGAGTTAGAATACTAGTGAGCTCCATGTGAAATCATGTTAAGTAAACTAAACTTTAACAAACCTCCTGATCTTAAACTCTAATGCATTAAAAAAAAAAAAAAAAAAAAAAAAAGACAATAATCATTTAGCATTGTATGGATGGATGGATGGAAGGAAATGTAAAGAAAATCTAGTTCTCTAACACACTGTCTACAGATATAACAAACCTTTGAGCAAAACCATGTGATATTTACTGTTATTACTGAAATATGTCTGAAAATCTTATTCTCACTTCCATGCTTTAATGAATCAGTTTTGCGTAATTAGACATTCAGATCTATTCACTGTGAACTTGGAATGGAAAATAAATATTTGCAACTTACAAAGTATGTGAGACATTGACATCAAATCATCAGACTGAGGAAATATTACAGCAGTGGTATTAAAGGAGATAAATGACCTTCTTTTGCGCCCCAGTATCAAAAAAAGATACCGTATATGAAGTAAAGGAGAGCTGGTTATCTGACAGCTTATCATTTCCACATTCAGTTCAGTCCCCAGGTACATTACCTTTCTGTAATATAGTCAGTGATAGCCCATAAAATGATTTTGAGGGTTATTCAGACTCTATATTTGAGGCTCCACATACTGGAGATTGCTGGTCTTCATTGGACTGTGAAATGAATTATGTTTCTTCATCCAACTCTCTTGTGAAAAGCATTCGGCTCGCGCTGCTTACCAACAAGACACGAATTTCTTTCCTCTCGCCTTCTGTTAATGATAAACTGTAAAGCAGTCACCATGGGAAGAGGACAACTTTTGCCCGTGGTGCGTGAAGACTGGTTTACTAATGTCTTTAATAAATAATATAGTCTCAGCTAATGTTCACATCAGAATGGGGAAGAAAGTGTGATCTCAGTGACTTTGACCGTAGCATGGTTGTTGATGCTAGATGGGCTGCTTTGAATATTTCAGAAACTGCTGATCTCCTGGGATTTTCACCCGCAGCAGTCTCTAGAGTTTACACAGAATGGTGAGAAAAACAAGAAAAGCAGTTTGACAGTTTTGCAATTTTGCTCTCTTGGACTCTCTTGGATGTATGTGGCATCGTTTGGATTGGAACTGGCAATCTTACAGCCATAGGGTGAACATGTTGATGAGAGAGGTCAAAGGAGAATGGCCAAACTGGTTTGAGCTGACAGTTTAACATAACTCAAATAACCACTCTTTACAACTGTGGTGAACAGAAAAGCATCTCATAATATGTTGAACCTTTGGGCTGATTTAAAAACATCACTTATTACATACATATAATGTATGTATTCTTATTACATACATATAAACCATACATATAGTACATACGCTAATCGTAATGTGGGGTATTTATTATTTATATATATAATTATGTGCAATTCTGATCATACATGTATGTGTGTACAAAAATGGCAACATAATACAAAATAATAGGATGTGCTGGATCAAGTGCTATTTTATAAGCTGCTGAATATCGACTGTGGAACCCATATTGTTCAATAAAAGCATTAATTAAATTAATTACATTTAGGACTAGAGGGACATGTTTGAATCGCACCTCTGCAGTTGGGGGTTCAAATCCCTCCTCTGCCCTGCGTGCATGGAGCTTGTATGTCTCCCTGTGCTTCGTGGGTTTTCTCTGGGTACTCTTGTTTCCTCCTCCACTCCAAAGACATGCGCTGTAGGCTGATTGACATTTCCAAATTGTCCGTAGTCTGTGAATGTGTGTGTGTGATTGTGCCATGCGATGGATTGGTACCCCGTCCAGGGTGTCCCCTGCCTTGTGCCCTGAGTTCCCTGGGATAGGCTTCAGACTTCCCTACAACTCTGTGTAGTATAAACAGTATGAAAAATGGATGGATGGATGGATGGACAATTAGGACTATTCATTTAGCAATATGTTGTTTGTGATAATAATTGTCTATTAACCTTGGAGGTATTCAGAAAATCTAGTCAAGTACCTCCATAACCCGACTGAATACAAGGTACCTTTTTCCCTGTATGAATATTGACAACTCTGAATACAGCCCATACTAGGTTACTTGAAATAAAGACAACATCTGTAATATCCCATTCAGCTGTGCTCTGTGTGCTTTGCCACCATATTTGCCATCAGGGAAATACCATCTAAAGTGAGGATTACCCTTTGTGTGAACTCCCATAGGTGGGACATTGGGAAGATATGGGAAGATAAGGCCTCAGGAACAAAAGCAGCACTTTTTTTGAATCCCCGCTGAAGCTGAAGAGCAAGGAAGAATTGGAAGAGTGAACGGAGATGGGGAAAACCAAACCACTAGTTTATGATTTGGGTAGAGTGAAGTTTGCTAAGATTTCTATTCAGGATATGTTCACTCAGTTTGTTAATGAAGACCACTGGGACAGGGAAGAGGAAAACCGAGAAAGAGAGGCTTCTGGATTTCAAAAACAAGAGCCGTGCACTTAATTGATACAGATTTCAAAGTGGGTGGAGGGGAGACATGCAGCGCGCTTCACTTCAAGGCTGTTTGAATTTGCGCCTGTACTGTCATGTCTGTGAAATATTAATTGGTTGAGGGTGAACAAGGGCAAATGGTACCAGTTGAGGCTGCCAAGAGAATGGGGATGGATTGTGTATGTGTGTGTGGAGGGGGGCTTATCACACGCTTAAACACACGCATCATGTAGCACTGCAGTTGTAATTATGGGCTGATCAAGCTTGTCTGAACAGCAATTCAGGTGCTTAAGACAGGATGAAAAGCACAAAGGCTTCTGATTTCATACGTACAAAGTTCAGCTTATCAGCAAGGTTTAAACAGCTCGGCTATCATGTGAACAATACGATGGCTAAGAGCTACAGTTCAGCAGAATTTTAATGTTCTGCTCTGTATCAGAAAGTTAAAGTGATTTGTAAATCACAGCTTTTGTGGTATTTCTTCTCGACAGAATTTCTGCCCAGAAAACGAATTCTGGAACTTTGTAAAAAAAAAAAAAAAAATTATGATTCCAACCTAAAAAAAAGAAAAATAAACTGCATCTTTACCTGCCTGTAAATCATGCTGTCCGTTTGATACAAGCGATTATAAGCTTTATTTATTTTATTTTTTTTTACACATTTAAACAATATCATTATGTAAAATTTCACACCTGCTGTATATTCAAGTTCCTAAACAACATATCTATAAAGTATAAAGTATAATTATATGGTAACCAATCTATCATGTGTATTCTATTCAATCTAGCTCTATATTCTCAACTTTCAACCACCTAGCCTCCTATCTGCTTCTTCTAAAATCATACGCTATACTTTTAAACCAGGCTCGCCCTTCATGATTGTTGTAGATCTCACAATGTTCACAGATGAGAGCAACAGAAATAGGGCCATATTCAAGGTTTCATTTCAAACATTATGTCGATATTTACATGTGGAAAGTTCCTTGTATTCAGAGGTGGGTTACGCAGCTTCCAAATGTTGACCGTTCAGAATTTTTAAAATCACTCGTATGTAAAGTTTGTCAGATTTTCATATGTAGAAGTGCCCTATATGTTTTTTTTGTTGTTGTTTGTTTGTTTTCTCGCTAATATCATGACTGACGGCTTTAGACACAAGCACTTGTCTTTGACCTGAAATATCAGGGCTGGGTGGGGAGAAAATGCTGACTAAATATCACAAAGAACGTCTTGTCACACTTTTAAAACACTGTGTGTTTTCGTTAATTTGCTACACACCCCTATATAGATGACGTGACCGTAGTTTGAAGAAGCGAAAACAGTATTGAGACACCTGCGTTATGCATTTGTTACGCTAATGTGTAAAATAAAAATAAATAAAACCCCACCTCCTGTCTAATGCTATTTGAAATCGCATGCGTATTTCTCCTACACAAAACCGCAGTGAAAAATCACGGCTCATTCTGCAAATATCAGTAGGATAAGCAAAAACTGCATTATACACAGTCTTAACTTTAATCTGACACTCATTTCAAATGAAAGACAGATACAGCTGAGTTAGTGGAGATAAGCCAGTCAGCGATTTCTGAATTGTGCCGCAGGATGCACTAACGCGCGTGTAGAGAATATTCAATTGTGACATGGCTGTAACTGGAAACAAGCAATCCTACTTAAAACCCTACTGCAGGTGTTTTCTTTAAAACTGTGGAGCAATCAGATTTTCCTAATTCAAAAGTTAACCAATGCCAATGTATGTTTTAATGACGATGCTGGGAGCCAAGCGAGCAAAATTAGCCATGCTTTCTGGGTAGGAGTGGCATAGTTTTTGTCCCCTGTCAATCACAGCGACACTAGCCAATCGTGGCCTTTTGTTAGCTTGTGTATGCAGAAGATGGTAGATCTTCCCAGCACTTTCCTGGAGAGAAAAGTGGGGAAATAAAACATCACAAAGGTCGTAATCAAATAAGCGGCATTATCGTATAAAAGCTTAAAGCGTTGACAACAATTTCAACACCCAACTAACACAAATACAACCTGTTTTAATTTACTCGTGGCTAAATATTGCACAGGTCAACATGGCTAGTATTGTTACTGACCCCGATGACATCATCAGTAATGAGGACTGGGTTCGATTTGAATTATTTTTTTAATATAATGCAAGTCAACCTAATAAAGAGCTGGCTCACTCATTAGGGATCGAAATCTGTATTAATTCTTTAAAGCTGCTTTGTGAAAATATATATATAGCGTCTTTAAAGGCGCTATATAAATAAAATCGGATTGAAATCGCATCAGCAAAATTTCTAATAAAACCATTGCCATCTTGATAGCAAAAATATGATTCAATGTCCAACAATGACAACAATTGTATTTAAATTTAAATATTTATATGACATGGGCATTTTCCTTTGCCCGCTTCAGTGCCGTTACTATTATCTATTCATAGGCCTTGCCTTCAGATCTCCTGGGCAATGTAAGAGGTTGGCAATGGCCTTTATTAATATTATATTTGAGAAGGAGACCATGCTGAGCTCAGCTAGATTTTATAGTAAACAAAATTTAACAGTCTTTTCATATGATTCACAACTCAAGGCCAAAGCAAGCGGGCTGAGTGTCATCTGCTGAGGTTATGAGGTTATATAATACACTATAAGATAGATAGATAGACAGACAGACAGATAGATAGATAGATAGATAGATAGATAAAGTATATATGCTGTTAAACATGAGCAGAATTACTTGTTTAAGTGTGTTTTTAAATACACTGCCAACGAAGCGCTACTGTACTTAAGGCATAAAACACTTGGCAGCATGTAGTTATAGTTATAATCAAGGATGGAGTGGTGAGATGTGGAGTTATGGTTAACAGCAATTACAGCAGCACTATTCCGCTTATATCACATAAAAAAAAAAGCTTACCGTTCTTATTTATTAGTGCACAAAGCATTGTGGTTTTTATCCATTTATACTGTAGGTACACTTACTGTTGTGGGATGCAACAAAACAAGTCAGTACCTGCTATCACTAATGTTATATCAGCTATAAACCGTTATTGTCTCACCAGCATCTCTTTTTCCTCTTGTCACTTTAAAGTCAATAAGACAAAAAAAAAAAGCTTGTCGTGTCACATGATATACATTTACTGCATTTGGCAGACACCCTTATACAGAGGAACTTACATTTATCTCATTTATACAACTGAGCAGTTTGGGGTTAAGGGCCTTGCTCAAGGGTCCAGCAGCGGCAGTGCTGGGATTGGAACTCGAAACCTTCTGATCAGTAGGCCACTGAGCTACCAGTGCCTTTATTTGTTTATTACACATCTAGATTAATGGGCTTTACTAATGATTGTATGTATGACGTGGATATTGTGGCAGTATTTTGGTGTTGTTTCTCTTTTTCTCTCTCTCCGATGTGGACACCAGCTGACTCTAGTTACCATCAACTGCTGGCCTGCTCTGATTGGCTGCTGGAGGGAGAGCCTGTGGTTAAAGCTGGAGAGGACTGTCAGTTTGGAGAGGCCTGTTGTCTCCAGGTTGCGGAAATGCGGTTTCTCTCTGCCCCAGGTTTGAGCAAGTGTGCTATTGTTGCCCTTAGTGTCTGTGCTCTTGTTGCTGCCTCTGTTGGTGTACAAATTGTAAATTTACTAAAGTAAATTAAGTAAGCATGTTTCTTTACCCTGTTTTACTCGCTAGGCATATATTGATAATCTACAAGAGATTTAAGTTATAATTGTTCATGGTTTCTTCTGTTTTTGGTTAGAAGGGGAGAAGGGACGGGTTTTGTTGTTAACATGAATCTTATTTTTGGTAAACCTAAGAAATATTTATATATTTCTATAGATAGATAGATAGATAGATAGATAGATAGATAGAGCGAGCTGTGACTGGAGACTCCTTCCAAAAAACTTAACATCTCTTCACAAAAATAAAAATCACCAAATCAATAATTACATCCATTTCTTTTTAGCCATGTACTGCATGTGCCATACAAGTCAATTAGAATGAGCGCATTAATATAAACCTGTGATTTGCAACTGCTGACAGAGCTGCTGTTAGGCTGTTATTGAAAATCAGCACCTTAATCAGCACCTTCTGACCAATCAGAATTGAGAATTCAGCATCACTGTGATATAATAATAATTAGCGTTGTGCATTTCCTGAGAGGCTGTTCCTGTGCAGATCTTGATTCGAAGTTTCATAAAACTGCTATTATGTAACCATCTCAGCTCATCACACCCTCAGGGGTCGGGTCTGAGTCCCACATCTGGTATATTAAATACCACTGATGTGAAACATGCTTAATTTGTGACTTCACACACACACACACACACACACACACACACACACACGTCCAAAATATGTACCATAAACGCCCAGACTTAGGTAAATAAAAAGTAAGATGGCAAATGTTGTTTCCTTCGTAAAGAGCTCTGGCATAAATTAGTTTGCCACTCTCTTATCTTGAATATTTCTCTAAGAGTCTCATTCATCATCAAGCTCTTTGAAGATCAGCAGGTGTGGAGGCTGCTGAGCTGTTTAAGATGCAGCGCGTGCCTCCGGTTTGCTGCGCATCTGACGTCCTGTTTGCTTTTAACTTCACCATCAGCCTGAGGACACGAAATGTACACCTTCACAGTTTTAAAGCAATAATCCTAAAGAATCAGGTGTAAGAATTTGCAGAAACACAGGACGGAGTCTGCCAGGTTTCTAACACACTTCTGACTATGTATAAAGCCTATTACCTCTTCTGCTGTAGGAGAAAAGTCTGGATATATGCGGTAATTGTAGGATTGGTGCTACGGAGATGCAAAAACATCTACTCTACTGTTATAGTGCTGTTCTAGATAAGTAGATAAGTGTGCTTTTTTTCAGCTTAAGAATGACTTAACCCCGTAAAACGCTGGGATTATTATTCAAATGTTCATTATTAGAAATTTGGTAACACTTGGCTACATAACACTGATATACTGTGAACTTACATCAACATTTATAGATTTTTATTCCAACAAGCCTCAGCTTGAGTACTCAAGAGTACTCATAACACCAGGTATTGGTTATCACATTCTCTAGGATGACTTATTAGAAAGTCATGGCCACCAGATTCTGATTGGTCGGAGGCTACTGATAAATTTTCCATAACAGTAGCTCAGCAGTAGTTCTGGTTGCAAGGTTTATATTAATCTGCAGTGTGTTTTGGATCATTGTCTTGCTGCACGATAAAGTTCCTCCTATTTAATTTGGATGCATTTCTCTGTAAATCGGCAGATAAAATGTTCCTGAAAGCTTCTAAATTCATTCTGCTGCTACCGTCATGAGTTCATCACATCATTAATAAAGCTTAGTGTACCTGTTCCACAAGCAGCCATGCAAGCCCAAGCCATGACACTACCTCCACCATGTTTCACAAATGAGCTTGTATGTTTTGGATGATGGCCAGATTCTTTCTTTCATATGATTGTTTTCTTGCTAGAAGTGCGGTATCCATCTAATAAAATGCATTCTGAAACTCTTAAACCTTCATACATGCCCAGAGGACGTGAGTGCCCATAGCACTGAGCAGCATTGTCCAGATCATGACTCACTTCAGGACCAAGGGCTGAAGGTGATATTCCCCCGAGCTCTCAAATCTGCCACTTCACAATTCAGGCGGAACTACCATTCTCGCTCTCTCGCTCTCTCTCTCTCTCTCTCTCTCTCTCTCTCTCTCTCTCTCCAGTATTATCCTTCACAACCGGGCTGTCTGCCATAGCACATTCACTTCATCCTAAACCATATGGAGCCTCATTACTGCAGCATGTTATGAGAACAAACTAAAGCAATTCAGTTTACAGCGCTACGGCTGGCATCTTCTTCTCCGTGAATGTCAAATAAAATCAATCTCGGTTTTACAGGTGGCATCTGCAGCGAAACAACACAAGTGTTTGTATCTGAAAAGATAAAAAAATAAAATGTAGGATGTTAATTTCAGGGAAAGTCTCGTGAATCAATAACCTGTTTTTTTCTACTGCTGTTTAACACAATGCAATATGTCAGCTTGTTGTTCTTCTCTGAGACCTGAGCAGTGTGCAGTCTGCCAAGTATTATCTGTCCAAATGTAAAAAGCAATACTACGTATTATGCTTTTGTTTCTATAATAACAACTTACACAAGGACTTGTATAGCGAATGTTCCACATTAATAGATTAAAGGCGGATTTAGTTGTGGATTCGTTCTCGTTTACATGACGGGTTTACATGAATTCATTCGTTCTAACGCGTTATGGTTTCTATAGTAACTACAGCTATGTCACAGTGACTTCACAGACACTCCACGTAAACAAGTTGCTGATATGGTGAGGTTTTCTGTAAGAGGACGACTTAGTATTTTTGGAAGGAGTCTCCAGTGCCAGCACTTTGTAACAAGCAGAGGAAAAGGACACAGGAAAGGACAAAGGAGTTTGGGGTTTCTTGTGAACATGACCGTACGGAGGGATAAAAATAAAAAATGAAAATAAGGCTGAAGAGGGAATGACTGTCTGTAATGTAAGATAAGAGTAACTAAATCGTTGACATTCCGTAGCATTAAATGTAACCGTAAACAGATACAGAGTATCATGTGTCATTCATTAATAAATATTGAATGGGGTGGGGGGGGGGGGGCATTTTCCAAAGTCTTTTACTTCATTTTTCTTATCAATTCTACACCATCTGTCTCATTTGACTCGGAAACGTTTTCATATTTCCAAGTTAAAAAAACGTACTTGTTACGTGAGGAGTCAAATAGCATATATCAACCGACTTCCAGTACCGAAGTCTCATTATTAAGGTTAGATGCCAAAAGAATTGGTCATGAGGTACAGAGCATGTCCAAGCTTCATAGAATTTTCGGATAAAAATGCAGATTGCAGGGTTTTAAATCAGAAAGCATGTAAAAGACTGTACTCAGAGTTGAGTTGTGTAGTGCATGTGTAGTGAGGATTTAATCAGTATTTAGACCTTAGACCTCAGTAACTACAGAATTAAGCACTATTCAGATATTGTCCAAGAGTTACAAACATTTACACTGAGGACACGCAGGAAACGGAGTCTTAATCTCAGACCGTGCTTATCTCACGATTGAATTTCTATGGATCAAATTATGAATGGATCAAATCTAGAACTATTAACGTGTTAAATTTGAATCAACAAAAAGTATGTGCATCATTTTATTAATTCGGCAGCTCAAAATACTGAATTAAAAGGCTGATAAAGTATTCTAAATCCTGTGCACTGATTATACATATATTAAAAAAATCAACTCACCAACACAAACATTATATGTTTCTCAGAAACATGTTTAATACAGTATATTGGATTAATTAAGGGACATTTGGAGATGTTAAACCTTGAAAACATTGCAACCTGGTCCTTAACGAGCTAACGAGCCTGTATTGCCTACATGCATTAATACTGTTCCCCACAATGTAAAACCTGTGGTTGGTAATGAGGATTTTATTTGCGTTTAAACAAATTTAAGTTGTAAGAATCTGTACAAATGCGAACTCCACTCCGAACCTGAATCGTCCTTATTTTCTGACAAGTACAAAAAGCATAAATTCAGCCTGATTACTGAATTCAAAATTGAACAATATATTCCCAGAAATAATATTTAAAGAGAGACATGGAATGTTCTGCACAATAACAAATCCTTTTAAACGGGAAATTCAATTTACTAGCAAAACAAGCTTGTTAAGTAGGTTCTTGTCACGAGAGTACGTTCTAATGTGTACTAGGCGAGTATAGGACCTACTCAATCCTCGACGTCTCCTGTGAGACGATTTCAGTGTTTGCGTTATGACTGTAGATGGACGACGGTGAAACAGATGTTGCGTGATTTTTCTACGTGGAATAGCAAAAGAAAACCGAGCACCGTCGTTCCATCACGAGTTCAGTCACAAAAGATTGATTACAGTTATAAATAATTCCCAAACACTGCTGCACTCTGTTCACCCTCGTTTCTATAGCGAGGACCAGAGACGTAAGTAATGAAACAAATAGACTGCAATCACAAAGCTGACTTTGATTCAGCAGGCTGGGAACACCCCGACGAGGGCTGAACAAACTATTCACTTCGATCCCTGGCAGCCATTTCCAACCTATCAGTACCCATTAACTTCAGCAAATCGGAAGGGTCAAGGGCAAAGAAAGGAGCACCGCTTGTTCATTCTGTTAATGCAAACAGAGAGCAAAGGGGTTTGGAGCACTGATCAGCTCTATAGTTTAAAAACAAGGCAAACACTTTAGTTAAAAAAATGTTCACTTACCGTCTGATTAGCTTTAATATTGAGTTGTATATGAGCTCATATGGTTGCCTCGACCTCCCTGTGCTATCAGTGTTATACTGCTTGGTATTGTGAGAGAAATTAAAAGCCTCGGGACTGGACTTTTTTTTTTTTCTAGTTATTTGTTTGTTAGGCACATAAGGAAAATCAATACTCCATCATAGTCATCAGTGAGGTGTTCAATGTACAGTGCACTCATTAGAGAAGAGAGGAAGATAAGAGTCAATGTCATTGATTTAGCACATACACATTTATCTCTTTTTTTAAGAGGCACTATCAGTACATTTACATGGACAACAATAATCCGATATTAACCCGATTAAGATGATAATCTGATTAAGGAACTAACAATTTTTTAGTACCTTAATCTGACTAAAGTCATAAGTAAAGTGAAGTAAACACAAATGGAATTAAGACGTGTGGAGTATTCCTGTTTTAGTCGCATTATCGACGTGCGTTACAGACATGTACACACCTTAATCACACTATTAACGTCATGTGGGAGTTTTCACCGCATTTTGCGACAGGACACGTACACACACGACAGCGCTCAACCGTTTGACGTCAAACAACAGCGCACGGCTGCGTCCCAAACCGCGTACTTACTTCCTATATAGTTAGGTTAAATTCATGCATCTCGGCTACTATATAGTAGGTGAGAATGCGGTTTGGGACGCAGCCCACGGCTTTAATCAGTCACCTATTTGCACGTACGGCACGACAAATAATTAACCGCGCTTGAAGCTTTCGTAAAATTTCAAATAAAAACACCCGAAACTGTATACGGTTCCATAACGAAGGCAATCTGTATGTCGATACGTGAAATTCTGGAGGGACGTCGGACGGCGTGGCGCGGTGACGTAATGACGTGTGCTGTTAATCGATCTATGTTCTATAACATGTAAAACAGGAACATGAAAGGAATATTCTAAAAGCGACTCATGTAAACACCTTAATCAGAATATTGTCTTATTCAGAATAAGGTCAATAATTAGATTACTGCTGTCCACGTAAACGTAGTCTATATCTGCAAATCAGAGAAATATGCCCCATGTTATAATGCTCCAGTTTGGAAGTAAAAATTTCTCACAATGCTCATTAATTAAATCTTTAACAGCATTTTGGTATCGCTAAATGGCCAAAAAAATATGGTTCTATTCTAAAAAAAAAAAAAAAAAACTGCTCTCACTTCTTAGAATACCTGTGAACTCCTAATCCTAAATCCTCACGATCCCTAACCAATCTCTCACAATCTCACAATCAGTCTCCTTAGACTTTACGGTCAATTAGCATTGGTGGTTGGTATATCTCATGTTCAATCCAATTACCGCTGGTTAATCCTACTCGTGTAAACGTAATCTCTGGCTTTTAAATTCACTATCCTGTGCCGTTCTGACTGAGATTCACAACCCTTCTGAGTCCGGCTTCCTCTCAAGGTTTATCGTTTTTATGTTTATGTTCATTATGGGAGGATTTTCTTCTACTGTCATCCTCAGTTTTTAGTAGACCTACATTTGTAAGGTACTATGTGACAGGTTTAGTGTACAAAACACAATGCAAATAAAATCAGATTGTTTTCTAGCAGCTTTGTAGTTTGGACTGAAATACACATGATGGTCATTTCAATCATGTAAGTGACCTAATGTAGAAACCCGTGATGGCTGTGGTAACATAGACGACAGAAATGTCTAATATTCGTTATGCAATCGAACCAACTTTTATAGGCTTGGGCGCCCTTATATTATACAATAAAATGTTTCCAAATCTCTTTGCTTTTCTGATGACTGCAGGTGATGCATGTGTCCTTGCTCTTGAAGTTTTATTTACTACTCAGTCTTGCTGGGGTTACAAGAAAAAATCATGGCCAAATTCAAAAGCAATCAAGAGGGAGAGCACAAGAGAAGATGGAGGTTGTTTTAATAGTAGCTCCATGAAGGAGATGCCTGAGGGCATTTCAGAGGACTCTGACTTCAAAGTCTCTGTTCCTCCATGAGAAAGGCCAAGGGAGATTTCGTATCAATTTTAGATGATAAAGAGAGAATGGAGAATCGGGGCAGCTGAACACACAACATAATAAAACCTACAACCAAAGTCAGGAGTTACACAAGTTATCGATGTATGAGCTCCAAAACAAAGCATGTGACATTTGGTGTGGCGTGATATGTTCTGGGTTTTTGACGTTATACAAGAGTGAGGTAGGTACCTGCAGGTCATGACACATTAGTGTATGTATAAGTAAGGAATAAGTCACTTGGTGTCTTTCAGTTGAAGATATAGAAGATATAACAGCTCAGTGACAGGGTGGTGTGATGTTACCACCATAAAGTTGATTACTTTCCAATAACTGCACATCCCAAAGCGTTTTATTCATCTAATACCACAGCACTTTATTGATTACTTTATTTTATTTAATAAGCAGTGGTATGCCGTACGTTATATCCATTTATTCTTATATTTAACGCTGTAGAACTTCTGCAAAACAAATTTTTTGTCGCCGCGTAATATAGCAACATAGCACCTATAAAAAGTTGTTCCCTCACCTGCATCTCCGTCGATGCCGCTGACCCTGGAGATTCCTTCAACAACTTTCAATAAACTTACAGAAAACTTCATCGTATCAACAATTACACATTTCTTTTAATCAGGTAATGTGTAGCGTTCACCGTACAAGACTCTAATTGTGTTGAAAGGATGTTCAGTAAGAGCAGATTGTAAACAAGAGTCCTGGGATGAGTCCTGGGTCTTGATGATTGCAGCAGCAGTTCCGGGGTACAAATCTATGCAGGTGAGATTATCCACTGAAGCAAAGGAGAATCTTGCGCATGAACTGCTTTTGGGAAGTGAAAATCTTTAAAGTATCCATGTAGGACCTTCCACAGCAGTCACAAGCCAAGCATGCTACTTATGGAACGTACTAAAAGAAGCCAGGACTAAGCAGGGAGTGTGGAGAAAAAAAACATTTGATACTTTTCTTCCACTCCTATGAAGGTCCAGTGGTCATCCAATCCCACTCCTACTTAAATAACTCAATTTTGCAGTGATAACTAGCATGTACTATGGTCTCAGAGAGCTATTGATTTGCTTTTCTCATCTTACCTATGGCTTTCCATAAAACCCTACTGTTTCAATAGAGTTAAAGCCCATGCTGTGATTTTCATCTACACTTAGGGCTGTTTTTAAGCGAACATATCCAATGATTCTTTGGTCAGAATTACAATTAGGTAAAAAAATAAATGTGATCTGAAATTGTGGCCAAGAGGACACCATAATGGCAGATATGCAGGACACAATAGGTTACCTGCCAGGGCCATTTAGACACAGCATTTAATCTTTCCCCCTCTTAGCTGACACGGAGCTCAATGGAAACCTCTTTAGGAAGGCAGGACATGGTGCTGATTGCTGCTGAGTGGCCATCGGTTCAAAGCTCATTTAAGAAAGTTGGAGACCTTTTCACCTCGCCACTGTATTGCGCTCAGGATGACAAACGAGCTGTAGAAACTGCAGCAGTCCCCATTCCCTATTTCCCTAAACAGCTATTTATCGACAACATCCCAGCCTGCCCGATAGCATCAGCTTCTCACAAAAGATCTCTATAAATAACCGTCTGATCCCATTTCCATTATAAAGCACATTATTGGACCAAACATATGGCAGAATTGGGGTGAATCTTATATTAAAAAATAAGATATTTTATACAAGTGGAAGATGCGATGTCACCGTGACATGCATCTGAATATTTTTAAATATCAAAACAGTCTCTGTTGAATTATACTGTATATAACTGATGTTTTGGGTGATTTTTACGGCGGTCGGCGCTGTCAAAGACTTGACAGCTAAGGAAGTTAAAAAATCACTACTTCCCTGATCTCTTTCCTGCTAGGCCTGTGTTTATGTAGGCATGGTCTTTTGCTTTTCCATCAAAACAAAAAATCTGAAATCTTCAAGTCAAATAGGCATGGGCTTCATTTAAAAAAATATATATATATATATATTTAAAACATTTAAAGACAAAACTGGAGTAAAAATATGTTTTGCTTTAACTACTCATAATGTTTTTCCTAAATCGATATGATTAACAGATTTACAAGTATGGGGTAAAACTTTACAATAACAGTACATGAATAATCATGCACTAATACCTGAATTAATACTTAAATAAGAACTAATGATGAGTTAAGGCATGTACTAATCACTAGCTAATGAAGAGTCTTATAAATTCATGCGTGAATAATGACCCCCTTAAGTACACTTAAGGATCGCGTCGAGATGAAATCATTGGTGTTTATTATTAGTGCGTCTTTATACGGTCAATAAGGAGGATCAATGTACTATTATGAAAGTAATCCAGCACCATCCAATGATGTCTGTATACGCAGCTGCATATGGCAAATTATATATAAACAATTTGAAATTATGCACGTGTAATTCATATTCTTTCATACAGAGCCTGTTTGATTTAGTTAACCCCTACGTGTTAATTAAAACATGAACTAACAAACATGTACTAACATGTACTTACGGTTCATAACACTTAATGCGTAAGACTCGCATCGTAGTTAAGGTTCGCTCTTCATTAGTCGGTGATTAGTACATGCCTTAACTCATCATTAGTTTATAATGAAGTAAGTATTAATTCAGGTATTAGTGCATGTTTATTCATGGACTGTTATTGTAAAGTGTTACCAGTATGTGTAATGCTTCTAATAACCGCCCCTTTTAAATGTTTATAATACATTAATTGCTGATTGATCATTAAATTCTGGTAACAAACCAGCTTTATATTTTCTATACAAGTTAATGAAAGACTAACCTACATTCAAAAACGTTCCACAGCGTTAAATCTAACTAAAAACCTGGGATAACATGTACGACTTGTCATCTGTTATTGAATAAAGATTGTAATCGTTGGTATACTGCTGCAGTATAAGTGGAGTAAAACACTTTGGCACATGCTGTTATAGGAACATAATCAAATTCAGAATGGTAACAGTAACTCCTCTTAATCATACCGCACTGTAGTTGATTATTTTTCCTGTAACAACATATCCCAAAGGGTATTTTTCCTTACAGAATTATTAACAGTCCATGTTTATAATTGAATAAGGGTTGATACAGTCATGGCACTCTGTTACCAGACCACATGTCACATTTTCCCCTGCATTTGTAGCTAGTATTTACATTTCAGATGAATGTAGTCGATGTATGGTTATGTTTTTTTATTATTATTATTATTATTGTTTCTATTCTTATTTAAAATGAAACCACGAACCCTTTTTGCAAAGATAGCTGTTAATTCGGTTTGAACAAAATGGCTTTTATTGTAAATATTGGAGAACTGGCTCGATTTATCCTGCATTAGGAATACTGCCTGCCGTCTGTCATGCCTAACAGGTAGGATGTAGGATGTGAGTTGTCTAAAACACGCTGAAAACAAGAGCATCTTCTTACAGAAGTCAAGGCCTACATTGCAAATAATTACAATTCAGCATATCCCGTGAATATGTGTAGGAAGCGGATGTTTCCGCAGGTGTCATTTGATTTCATGTCATATCATTTCATTCTTTTCTCTACCTTAATAGGTCATGGGTTTATTTAGCAAACATATTTGGAAAAGAAAAAAAAAAAAAAAAAAAAAAACTTTTCTGAGCTTCTGATATTTCATGTTGGCCTCCTGTTTGTTCGTTGCGGTATGGACACCAACCCGACGCCTTTCCTTATTGTGCAGGGATTTAAAGAATCCCTGAAGCAATCTGTATGCAATTTGTTATAGGGTTGGAATAATCTAATGAATAGGCAGAGTCAATTAGACAGGGCTGTTTTTCTTTGTCGTGCTTATTTGTCTTGACACTCTAAGTGCACATCTTGTCATCCAATATTATTAAGAAAAAAACAACTGGGGAAAAAGAAAGCAGAAATAAGCATATGAGGCATCTGTGACACCACACGTTATTATTGCTCCCTCTCTCTCTCTCTCTCTCTCTCTCTTTCTCTCTCTCTCTCTCTCTACAGGGATATCAAGTCCACATGCTTTCTTGTAATTAATGTTAATCTAGTCGAGGCCAGATAGCAAGCAGGGCTCTAGGGAGTGGACATCACTCGCATATTCAGGCTTCACACACTGAAGGTTCTACTAGGCCAAGGTTTTACTAGGAAGCATGCATGCCAAATACAATTTAACTTTTTTTTTTCTTTTTTTTTAAACTGTCAACTTAAAATTACTTGTTTTTTAAATTCTTAATCATTGGGGAAGATTTCGCAGGGGCACGTGGCTTGGCACGTTTGACTCTCACCTCTAGGGTTGGGGGTTTGAATCCTGTCTCCGCCATGTGTGCATGGAGTTTACATGTTCTCCCCGTGCTTCGGGGGTTTTCTCCAGGTACTCCGGTTTCCTCCTCCTGTCCAAAGACATGTGTTGTAGGCTGATTGGCATTTCCAAATTGTCCGTAGTGTGTGTGTGTGTGTGTGTGTGTGTGTGTGTGTGTGTGTGAGAGAGAGAGAGAGAGAGAGAGAGAGAGAGAGAGAGAGAGAGAGATTGTGCCCTGCTATGTGATGGTACCCTGTCCAGGGTGTCCCCTGCCTTGTGTCCCAAGTCCCTTGAGATAGGCTGCAAGGCCACTACACTGTTACCGAACTACAGCGGTACACTGAACTGTTCGATGAACTGTAGAGAGAGAGAGAGAGAGAGAGAGAGAGAGTTTGTTTTATTTTTTATATGTGATCACATATTATTCACATAATTGCATGTGAAATGTATATGATTGTTCCTTAAGGGATAATATAATAACTAGCCTACTGTAGTAGTACCGACTGTTTGCTAGCTTCCTATTAAATAAAAGATAGCCAATAGCTAGCTCACTATCCTCATTTTTCACTATCTTTGGACATGTAAGATTAGCACAAGTCTGTGTTTAGGTATGTGGCTAATATTGTTAATGAAATTTCATTTAATTTAATTAGATTTTAAAAACTGGATTTGGCATAAGCAGTATGCAAATCTGAGAATGTGATTAGCCAGTTGTTAGCTACTATCTGATACTGTCAGATAACAAAATTGGCTACTGGTTTCAATTACATACTGTATGCTAGTTAGCTTCCTAGAGCCTAGTTTTAATTATATAATATAGCCTTAATTTAATTACTTACTAGTTAGTCAAACATTAGCTAGCATGATAGTGAACGTTGCTAGCTACTACTGGAAAGCAGCCTAGTTACCTGGCTAATCATTGCTGGCTAATATTGCTAATTAGATTAGCAATGGAAAATTGTATTTAAAGGAGGAAGTATATCAAGCTGAGAAGATTACAATTATTACATTAGATAAATTCTGCTCTGGTTGACCAGAAAGTCTGATCTTTTACAAATGTACACATATACCTTCTGTGTGGGTGTTTTTGATGCTGTATTCAGTGTGTGTTTGTGTGTGTGTGTGTTCTCCATGTCTCTATTCATTCACACTGAACACCTCTGATCCTCCAGGGATTACACAAAGTGAGTGACATAACCGAGGTCACATTATTGACTTCACTGACCTACTGTTCGTTTGGAAGTGAATTCATTATATACTTTCCACACAATTAAGAACGGGCACACAGGAAACATTATAATCCTGTGTCAGGAAACATGAAAGGGTTGCGAGATGTTCTTTTTTTTTGGTGACGTAAAAGTCTCTAAAGAGAACAATCTCCTTCCCAGAAGCCGGATCTCACAGGGATAGACTTATTGAAGATAAGCATTCTGGCCGTAATGTACTTTTCATTAGAACTTGAGCAGCATTGACCCGGTGCTAAGAGGAGGGAGAGCTTTTTGTATGAGCTTTTGTGTGCAGTTTGGATTTGCTGTGAGCTGTGAGTGCTGTTCTCAAAGCAATTTCTTGAGGCAGGGTGCCTCCACGTAGGGATCAGTCTGTTGATGATTACCTCTGCTTCACATCATAATAGAGAGGCGTGAATGGTCTGTCAGATGCTGTGTCGGCCATGTTGCTCTTAGAGCTTTATAAGCAGCCAAATGATTCACTGCAGAAACAGCATCGCTAATGCTACTTCCGGCAATTTAAGTGCCATCTGAAGTGCCTGTGCTCAAGTGGAAATCTTATTATGGGTTTAAGGAGATGCTACTGTGTTACAGGTTAAACGGGTGAAATTTGATGTTTATGACCCAATAGTAGTGAACATATCTCAGTGGAACAAATGGTTGACATGATTGCAGACCACTTGATTAACAACCAATTGTTAAATCCCATGACTTGCAGTGAGCCAAAGTTGGGCCCTTCATCAATTTCACATCTGTAATTGTATTAAAATCTGCCCAGGGTCTGCCCAGGACTGCGTGACAAAATCAGCACAACAGCCAATCAAAACTAGCCTTATTCCAAATCTCAAAATGTACTCTGTAACCCTATATAGCACTTTTAATCAACAATCTGCTACAATTATACTACTCTTAGGTTTTAATACTGAATTTCTACAATCCTGAGAGTAGTGTTTCGAAAGTTAGTTCCGAAAAGTAATTAATTACTCATTACTAATTACATTGGCAATGTTGTATTTAAATTACTGACTAATTAATCTGTCGGAAAAGTAATTGCATTACTCTTTACTAAGTACTTCTTAAAATTCGTATCAACCTTGAACCCATGGACTATAGAAAAGAAACTCTTAATGTAATGTAAATGTAAACAAGGCATATAAACTGGCATAACAATAAGAGCTATTACTTCAGAAAGAGTCCAATGGTGTTTTTCCCTAGGATATAACTTTTTCATTTTGCCATGATGTTCTTGTCTACATGTGTAAAAAAAATAAAAAAATGTACAAAAACAATCCATGAACCCCACAGCCACCTGGCAAGAACTCATGCTAAAACTCATGCTAAAACTCACCTTAAAACTCACGCTAAAATTCACGTTAAAACTCACGCTAAAATTCATGCTAAAACTCATGCTAAAACTCACGCTAAAACTCATGCTAAAACTCATGCTAAAATTCATGCTAAAACTCACGCTAAAACTCACGCTAAAACTCACGCTAAAACTCATGCTAAAACTCACGTTAAAACTCACGCTAAAACTCATGCTAAAACTCACGCTAAAAAACCACTAAAACTCACGCTAAAACTCAAGCTAAAATACCGCTAAAACTCACGCTAAAACTCATGCTAAAACTCATGCTAAAATACCGTTAAAACTCACACTAAAACTCATGCTAAAATACCGCTAAAACTCACACTAAAATACCGCTAAAACTCACACTAAAACACTGCTAAAACTCACACTAAAATACCGCTAAAACTCACACTAAAATACTGCTAAAACTCACACTAAAATACCGCTAAAACTCACACTAAAATACTGCTAAAACTCACACTAAAACTCATGCTAAAACCCATCCTAAAATACCGCTAACGAATTTAGCAATTATTTCGACATTAAAATTGTTGAAAGTGGTTAAGCTGTTGGACTTTTGATCAGAAGGTTGTTGGGCCCTTCAGCAAGGCCCTTAATCATCAACTGCTCAGTTCTGCAAAATGAGATGAATGTAAGTCACTCTGAATCAGGGTGTCTGCCAAAATGCTGTAAATGTAAATGTAACGCAAGTACACCATTACGTAAAAGTGAAGAGTGATCCCTTACTTTACTTTTTTCAGGGGAAAAGTAATTTAATTACAGTAACACATTACTTAGTAACGCATTATACCCAACACTTCCTGACAGTAAATTTAGATTACACCCCAGCTCCATTGATTTCTCGATTCTCATTGGTCAAAAGGTGTTGGTTAATTTTCTATAACAGCTTCTCTGACAATTGTTCTTGCTGCAATTTAAGTCACAGGTTTCTATTAAGTTTACTTGTTGTAATACTTTCTATAGTAATAGCTCATTATTAAGGCAGACAAGCTACATAGTCTAAGCTTAATACTAAACTAATTAAGAACGTGTTGTTATTTAACAAGGAGAAACATGATCGATGATATGGTGATGTTCTCTGTAAGGAGACGATTATTTCCAGTCAGTAAGTTTTCCAGCATGGGAAATTCTTCAAGACAAAGCAGCTCCGGTTTCCTGGTAACATTCTGCTTTTATTGTTATTTTTTGTCTTATTGGGTCTTAATGTAAGTAAATCAAACATTCCAGAACATAAAATGTGACGACATTTCCATTTATTCATTTAGCAGACGCTTTTATCCAAGGCGACTTACAAATGAGGAAATACATGCAAAAAAAAAAAAAAAAAGCAAGGCACTTTCCGATGAGGATGGGATTCGAACTCACGTGTGCAGAACACAATGGATTAGCAGTCCATCACCAGTATTGGGTAAGTTACTCCAAAAAAAGTAATCCACTACAGATGACTAATTACTACTTTAAAATTGTAATCTGATTACATCACTGATTACCGCATGTAAAATTGAATCAGATTACTAATTACTTTACTTTCATGTTACGTTCAAAACCTATCAAACCTACAAAAATACACCACAAAGTGAAACTCGTAGTTCTTTCAGTAAATTTAGTGCGCGTCAATGTATGACACGATCAGAAAAAGTTAGATTTCTCATAAAGCCTGCCTTTAGTATTGTTACTGTTTATAGGAATAGCAGACTGATAAAATATAAAACTTTTCTAACTAGGCTAGTTTGGTGTCGCTATCCAAGTGGAGGCACAGCTAAGCTCTCATTGTATGGGTTTAGCTGCTACAGTGCCATGTAGAGTACATTATCTTTCCTTCTGCTCTGCTCATATCATGTTCATGTAAACTGGAACTCATATAGATGTTTACACACCTTGTTTTCCTGCTCAGCATCAGAGGATGCTACTGTTTCCGTTTCAACCCCTTTATTAGTTTAAAAAATCAGCGTATATCAATTTCCCCTCACACTGACTGTGAGCTAGCGTTCGGCAGAATCGAGAGATTTTCAGCCAATAAGACACGAGTGCTTCCATGTATTTTCCTGTAAACCCTGTCTGATTGGTCTCGCCTCCGTTCACTGAAGATATGAAATTACAGGAGGTCTTCTGTTAGGGAATTCAGTTACGTAGTGACGAACCGCTCCGAGTGGAGAATTATTCGGGCTAAAGATAAAATCTTCGTGGCAAAACGTGATTTATTTTAAAAATGCATTTTACTTAATATTGTTATCTTAACAATAAATTTGTAATGCAAGTGACGTCATTTTATTGACATCAGTAACTGTAATCAAATTACATCAATTTAAAATGTAATCTGTTACGTTACTGCGTTATCAGATAAAGTCATTCGATTACAGTAACACGTCACCTTAACCACTCGGCCACCTCATACTGTACCTCTGTCCAGATAAAAAGTCTGATGTGTCATTCATTAATTAATTCAAAATTGCAATAGAGTGAGAGGAATAAAACTCCTTAGGACATGCTATTGAAAAAAAATAATTATGTTTGGGGTGACAGCAATGACTCTGCTTTGCGTTGGCCACATCACACCCTCTTTTAGTTGATTATTGTTTTATTTCATACTATCTGTGTCATTCAGGACTCCAATGACAAAAAAAAAGAGAAAAACATGTAAATCCACTGAAATACGTTAAGTTGAATTCCTCTAGCAGGCTGGTACGCAAGCACCGGTGCAATTGCCTAGTTTCTCTTTTCTTTATTCCAATGCGTTGTACATTTTCATTATGATAGCGGCAGTCTTGCAAAGTGAGTCCCGAAAATGTTCAAAGAAATTGAGAAGAAAGCAAGTAGTCCTCGACAGTCTCAAGGAGAAGATTGGGGTTGTTTAGAGAGTGGAAAGAGGTGAACCGAGCTTTTTACTTTGCCTGGATGGGGAAAAAAAAAAAAACATGTCTAACAAAGCAGTATTAAAACACGCCGTTTCCCTCAATAGCTCGTCGACCAAAATGACCTTGTATTTCAAAACCTTGTCCTAAATAAAGTATAGGAGAATGAGAATGAGAGTCGACCAATTCACTGAAGCATAACATAATAAATACAGTACAATCAGAATCACTTATTGTAGTACAATAACAAAAAAAATGTTATTATTTCTACTGATACACCTATATTAAGTTATTGAAATTGAATAAACATTACATGTATGTGTAACAGCCTTTAGTGCATTTAGTGTTTGTTTGTTTTGGGTTTTTTTTTTTTTTCAATCTATTTGACTTGATCTAGATTAGATTTGAGATTTTGACTATCTGGTTATAGAAAGAAAGAAAGAAAGGAAGGAAGGAAGGAAGGAAGAAAGAAAGAAATACAGAAAGGAAGGAAGGAGGAATGATAGAAAGAAAGAAAGGAAGAAAGAAAGATAGAAATAAAGAAATGAAGAAAAATAGAAAGGAAGAAGAAAGAAAGATAGAAAGAAAGGATGAAAGGAAGAAAGAAAGGACGAAAGAAAGAAAGAAAGGACGAAAGAAAGAAAGAAAGAAAGAAAGAAAGATGTAAATGAATTAATAATCCGCTCACAGCTGAGCATTTCAATGCAGCCCTATTTTGCAGGAAAAGAGCAAGTCATGACTCTGCAATAGATAATAGCAATAGATATTTTCCTCAAAGTTAAGGACAAAAGAGTTTTTGTTTTTGCCAAATGCGCTATGTATTTCCCGAGTCTTCATCGCTGTGTGACGTGGTGAAAAAACAATAACTCGGTTGGGTCAAAAGTCAAAATACAGAAATAACATAGGGACGAAAAACAAATACCAGCGGCTGCTGAATTGGTGATAGATATTGGAAATGTCAATGTGGGTATGATGGAGTGGAAAAAACATTCCCATATTTTTCCCCAAGGCCATCTCTGTCTTGTATTTGGTGTGCATGTAAGTGTGTGTGTGTGTGTGTGTGTTTGGAGGAGAGACAGAGAGAGTGCGAGAGTACGAGAACAGTGAATGGTGATGATTACCATCAGGAACTGGGTCTTGACTCTGACGGATTCTACACCAGCATGGGAAATATTGTCCCAGTTTTCAGCCCACAGATTTGCAACAAATAAACACCCCATTGGCTGTTTTTCTTCGTTGCCAGTACTGAAGTGATACATACAGGTACATCTCAAAAAATTTGAATATCGTGGAAAAGTTTGTTTTTTTCCCTAATTTAATGCAAAACGTGGAACTTTCATATATTCTAGATTCATTACACAGAAAGTGAAATATTTCAGGCCTTTTTTTTATTATTTTAATCTCGATGATTACGGTTTACAGCTCATGGAAATCAAAAATCTGGTATCTCAAAATATTAGAATAATTTATAATACAGAAATGTCGTTCTGAGAAGACTCTAATCAGGGAATTAACTCCAAACACCTGAAAAGGTTTCCTGAGTCTTTAATCTCTCAGTCTGGTTCAGTACACAACCGCAATCACGGGGAAGATGGAAGTAAACGTTGCATTTGATTTGGAAATCAAGGTTCCAGAGTCTGGAGGAAGAGTGGAGAGGAACAGAATCCAAGCTGCTTGAAGTCCAGTGTGAAGTTTCCACAGTCAGTGATGATTTGGGTTGCCATGTCATCTGCTGGTGTTGGTCCAGTGTGTTTTCTCAAGTCGAGAGTCGATGCAGCGTCTACCAGGAGATTTTAGAGCACTTCATGCTTCCATCTGCTGACGAGCTTTATGGAGATGCTGATTTCCTTTTCCAACAGGACTTGGCACCTGCCCAGAGTGCCAAAACTATTAGTAACTGGTTTACAGATAGTGGTATTACTGTGCTTGATTGGCCAGCCGACTCGCCTGACCCGAACCCCATAGAGAATCTACGAGAGACACCAGACCTTTTTTTTAGCTGCACCTGTATGAGATTTGAGTAAAATTACACCCTGCCTGTGTGTTTGAGTATCAGGGGCAGGGGGTGATTATCCCATGCTGCTTGAGTAAAGAGAGTTTGACCCATGATCAATATCGTGTGAAGGAGGATGAATGGCTGATAGCACCGGTTAATTATTGAAGTGGGAATTTACTGTAAAGCCATCGAACATATCACAGAGTCAGAACATCGATAGATGCAACAGTCTGATTTAAAAACCACCGCTGAAAAAGAATGAAGAATAAAGTAAGGCTTACTTGGGACAAATAATGGTGATCAGTGATTGGTCATTGGATTGGAAGCAATGGTGTAACGTGCGTATTGAAGCAGATGAAGCAGGCCGTAAACGTGTGAGTGTATGAACGCAAAAAATTTACTACAAACTGTTATCAGGGTTAAAATCCATAGCATGGGTCAAAGAAATGGATTATCAGTTATCAAAATACTAGAAACAGGCACAAGGGTCAAATCCAAGAAATACTCTAACTAGGGAGCTAGGATATGGGAACACAGGAAAATACAGACGCTAGGAAGCTGTGAATTGAGGCTAAGTATTGCATATTAACTTTAAACAAGACTTTGCAAAGACACAAAGAAACAAGAGGGCTTAAATACACAGACAAATCATGAACTTAACAGGTAACGGGTAAGTACAATAGGGATGACACATATATGTCATCACAAGGAGCGGAGACCGGACCTGGAAGTGAAAACAAAGAAACCGTGCACCCGAAATCACGTACTGTGACAGTACCTACTGCACGGCCGTTGATACAGTAAGTACTGATCAGTATATATGTGTGTAGTATGAATACAATCCAGGCATACTACATCTGCCAGGTTGGCATTGTCATGTGACCTACGACATCATAATAACCGATGCAACGCATTCCACCATTTGTGATTCTGACAGCTCTTCCGTACCAGTCCCATTGCCTCATGGGATAGCGCAGTGTCCATTGGTCCCCTACTGCAAACTCTCAGTAGAAGCAATAGGTCATCTGGTTATTTCTCACATACTATATGTAGTAGATATTCGGACGCAGCAAATGTCCCAAAGGTACGACTCAAAATAGCTTTCACTTCTAAGATAAAAAATAATTTTTGACATTGTGTGTTTTGCCTTTTATGGAGTTGTGGGCGTCGCCAAATGCAAATCAGCTGTGCCATGCACTCGCCTTGTCATTTACAGGTGATCGCCATTGATCGATATACTGTCCGCATGCAGGCACGAAGAAAATCAGCGTGAATCCGCCGGAAATTCTTGGTTCGGTTTGACTTGCGCAAACATTTACACACCAAAAAAAAAAAAAAAAAAAAAAAGATGGCTAAATTGTTAAAGATTAGTAAAGGATTGATAAATGAGGCCTTTTGTGTGCACAGCAGCAAGTTTAACAAAACCAACAAGGTCTATTATGCTGTGATCCATTTTTGTGCGAACTGGGTTGGTGTGCTAATGTGAATCATTAACTGAAATTACACACTTTATTAATATTCATTAATATTTCCGGGTATCGTTAAGGATGATTAAAAAATAATTTGTATTTCTGCGGAGTGCCTCATTCATCAACAACGAAATGAACTGAAATGAATCAAATAATATAAGCTATCATTATTAATACAGAGAAGACGTAGGCCTGTGTACATACAATTAGCATCAGACAATTACAGCAGCCACAGTGGGAATGAAGTGCAGAAAATGGTTCAGTACCAAGAGACAGTAATTGCGCTGATCAGTGACATGGATCCATCCGATGTGTGGAAACTAGAATCTGATTGCTTGGGGCTTGCAACATTATCATTAGGAAAGGAGTATTGGGACGTGTATTTTAAATCATCTCCGGTACCCAGGCCACATGTTATGTTCCTTAGACATGTCCAAGTAATTGTATTCAGCGTTTGTTTTTGGTTCTTTACAAATTGCACGTATAATAAAAAAGTTGTTCATCAATACAGAGTACAATAATTATTACACGTGACTTTTTTTTCCTGGATTTCAGATCGAATTTGAATCATCTCGTGTTATCTCTACTTTGAATTTTGCAAAAATGCAAATAATACGTAGAAATGTATAGTATTTGACCAAAAGTATGTGGACACCTGAGCATCTCATTCCAGATGTATTCCCCCTTTTGCTGTTATAATAACCTCCACTCTTCTGGGAAGGCTTTCCACTAGATTTTGGGGCGTGGCCTTGGGGATTTGTGAGCATAAGTGAGATCAGGTACTGAAGTTTGTTTGAGGAGGTCTGGGGTGCAGTTGGTGTTCCCATTCATCCCAAAGGTGCTCAATGGGGTTGATGTGCAGGACACTCGGGTTTGTCCAGTCCAAACTTAACACACCATGTCGTCATCGAGCTCGCTTTGGGTACAGGGACATTGTCATGCTGGAACAGGTTTGGGCCTCTGAGTTCCAGTGAATGGAAATCGTAACGCTACAACATTCAAAGACGTTCTATACAAATGTGTGTCTCAGACATTGTGGCAACAGTTTGGGGAAGAACCGCATATTGGTGTGATGGTCAGGTGTCTACAAACAAAAGTCCATATAGTGTCTAGTGCTTAGATAGTCCTCTGTTATAAACATATATCACAAATAAATACTTAACACTTATTGCTTATTAATAGTTATACCACAGCACTGTTGAAATGTTGACTCTGATTGGTCAGAAGGTGTTGATTAAATAATCTATAACAGTAGCCATCCTTCAAATTACAAGTGTATATTAATATGCTGTTTGTGATATGATATTGTTTCTACAGTAACAACTTACACATGTAAACCAATTTTAAAAAGTGTGTAATTGTTCATGTGGTTACATTTTCTGTGAGGAGACGTTTAAAAAGCATTTTAGGAAGGAGTCTCCAGTGTCAGTGCTTTATAACAGTCAGGGGTAAAGCTGTCACGTTAAGTTTCAGCCAATTCAGGACAGATGAGTGTACGGTTTCTGGTTTTTCACTAACAAGCTGCTTTTTTTTTTGTCTTATTAATCTCAAGAAATAGACATTAAAAGAGGCGCTGGAGCAGAAACAGCTGTTTATAGCTGCTATAACGTGAGGGATAACAGGAATTCTCTTGCTTTACGGATGTTCCACAATGTTAAATGTAGGTTTAAATGGAAAAAAAAATAAAAGTATCACAAGTTGTTCTTAAATTTATCCAAAATACTGGAATGCAACCACTGGCAAATTGCTATGGTATGCAAGGAATAAAACACTTCAGGACATGCTGTTATACAGTAGGAAAATAATCAACTTCAGGGTGGTGACTCTGCTTCATGTCAGCTGCATTGTACTACCTCAGCTGTGATTAGCCAGCTTTAAAAATGTTTAAGAAATAATATTTTTAAATAAAAGTGGTCTTCTAGAAAAATATGTTGACTGTACAATTAATATATATATATATATATATATATATATATATATATATATATATATATATATATATATATATATATTGATAAATTTGGTATTGTTTGGTTAAGATCTGTTTGGTTATCATATATCCTTGGCAATGCTAAGCCGAGGTGGCTGTGGTTCAGCTGGTAGAGCACATTGTCCACTAATCGTAGGGTTGTTGATTCAATTTCCAGCCCACGTGACTCCACATGCCGAAGTGTCCTTGGGCAAGACACTGAACCGCAAGTTGCTCCCGATGGCAAGCTAGCGCCTTGCATGGCAGCTCTGCTACCATTGGTGTGTGTGTGTCTGTGAATGAAAAACAGTGTAAATCACTTTCTAGAACCGCTAAGGTTAAAAAAGCACTATATATAAGTGCAGACCATTTACCAATGTTATACACTTTTTAACCTATCTTAGTTCTTTAACACTTAAAGCTTGTATTTTGTGTTCATGTTCCGGAGAGACATCTCAGATAGAAACACCACAACCAGGAATAATCCTAAAAAAATTATACTTTGTTTACTTGGTCTATAACATCCTGAGGTTCTTCCATGTGACCCCCCCTACTGAGATCAATCCACTGCCTCCCTGTGGCACCAACATTCAAATACAGAACCTGCATTCTTGATGCAATGCGTCAGAGAGTTACACAACAATACACACTGCTTCACAAGTACACACCAGCTGCACAAAAGCTGTGACTTCAGTTTCAGTATGCCCTTCTATTTTTTTTTTTTTCTTAATATTTATACATGCCTATAAGGTAAAGTTTCGCTCCTTAGTAGGGTAAGTCCCGTCCCCCCCACCCCCCCAACCCCTTTTTAGTCTCGAGATTCTCAACTGGCGTAGAGTTGTGTGCAAAAATGTACACGCACACACACACACAGGACAAAATCAATTAATAAGGAATAAAACCCTCAGGGACGTGCTGTTACGGGAAAATAATCAGTGATGCCGTGGTGTGACGCAGCCTGATGCAAAATCAGCGTTACTCTTACCACGCTTAAGTAGATTTCTTTTACTATAACAGCGCATCCTCAAGTGTTTTACTCCTCTTATACAACAGCAATTTGCCCACACTAACAATTTTTAGTTATTAAAAAATGAAGCGTCGCAATTTTGATCTGTTTAACAGTCCTAATGTTATTCCCCTGATTGAAAATATGAAGTTACAGCTTTTAAATAGACATGTTCTCAGAGAAAAACTTTACCATTTCAAGAATTACACACATTTTTTTAATCTGTATATGGGGTGCGTCCATCAGAAGTCACTGGATACAAAGCCCTGTGAATTAATTGTTACTTCAGAAATGTTAACATAGAGTATTAGAACAGAGAGAGAGAGCGAGAGAGAGAGAGAGAGAGAGATGTTAATATAAACCTTTGATTTAGCAGCCAGAACTACTGTCAGAGCTGCTGTTATAGAACATGAATCAACATGTCCTGACCAATCAGGTTCAAGAATCCTAAAGTGCTATGGTAAAAACATGGTTTATGTAAATGTTGTTGTTGTTTTTTTTAAATATCCGAATTATATCTGATTCAAGGTTTGTGTATCTCTTTGAACATGAATAAGAACATCAATATTCTTTCGTTTCATATCTTCAGAGTATTATTGCTTCTGTATTATTTGCTATAATGTGCATTCTTCAAATCAGGTCCTGAAACCAAGTGTGACATGACAAATTATTTTCATTATTTTGTTTGTTTTCATTTTTACCTTTTGGGAAGTATATTGTTTGGTTGATAAATTGTAAAATAGTGGTACATTTCACTCCTTTATTTATTTTTTTTTTAACTCAGAAACCATTGGGAATGCAAACTGTTGCACTCGACTGCACTGTACATCTTCACACAACACCTAGAATAACACTTACGGTATTTGTCTCTGACGATCTTATTCCGGTTTTCATAACACACTTCCCCGATCTAGCTGTTATTATGATCGTTGTGCTCGTTAGTCTAACGTGCAGCGCTCTAGCGAGACGTTCTTTGAGAAAATACTTGTGTGAAAGCATACGTTTTGAACACAAACTTGTTAATCGTGTCGCGTCTGCTCTTTTAGGGTCGTGTTCAGAGTCAAGCCAAGTGTAGTGAGGATTTAATAGTGAAGTTGCTCACAACTCTATTCAGACCTCGGACATAACTACAGACGTAAGCGTTATTCTGAGGTCGCATGAGAGTTACGCACACAGGGCGGTGTTTATCTAAAACAGAGGCGTGTCTATATATATACACTATACTTAAGTTATATTTAAGTTGGTCAATATTCACATCGTAGTTAAGGTTAGCTCTTCATTAGTTTGTGATTAGTACACGCCTTAACTCATCATTAGTTCATATTTACGTAAGTATTAATTCAGGTATTAGTGCATGATTTTTCATGTACTTTTATTGTAAAATGTTATCAATCCCTGATTTTTTATTTATTTATTTTTTCAGGCTTAAAGGCAAGTGCTTGTGTTTAAAGATTGTGGCCTACAGTAGATCAGTAAAAAATCAGTCAACCTCAAAACAGGTGATTTTAATCATATTTATAGGGGAAAATTCCAGAAAATCAATTTATCCACATAACCCGACTACATATACATAACTTTCCCTTGATAAATGCTGCTTCCTAGATCAAACAGGCACAAGGCTATAATTTTAGTCTGTCTTTTACCATTTGCAGAATGTGCAAGTGTGTCTGGAAAGTAGGGTAAATAACTTACTATTCACTTGTAAACTTACACTTTTTTGAAGTTTGCGTTTATAAAATTACTACAGGCAAATGGATGTCATTTATTACTTCTATTCATTCGGCAGGCACTTAGCCACAGATTATACTGCTTGTATAAACTGCTTGTATAAACATGACCATGACAAAAGATCTCCCACGCAATCTTCTAGCGTATCGGTTCATCCTGTAACCATCTTCTCAGAAAATACAACACTTCAAAAAGCCGGTCATAGACGATGCACGGCTCTTAAGACGGGAATTTGGTGTGTATTAGAATCATTTCGAAATCAAAATGTAAAGGCTTTAAAATGGATGCATTCGTCCAAACAGAAGACTCAAGAAATGAAAAGCATCCATTACCATTCAGGAGAAAGGGATAGCTATGAAATGGTCTTGGGAGGACCAATTATGCCCTTTCATCCTAAATAGCAGCCAACTGAGTCAATTTCCTCAAGGAAAGCATCAGACGTCTACAGAATTTCTGGTTTCACTTTGTCCTCCCTTGATGTGTTCGTAATTGATGAGATTTGCGTCTAATTGAACGTCAGATCGTTATTTTGTGAAAGTGCTTGAGGAATAGGAAAGAAAGCTGAGCACAAATAGCGCGCTGTTTGTGGCCTTGTAGGAATTAGCCTAGCGTGCGTCAATAGATTAAACTGGTGTGAACTCAGAAGCTTTATTGGCAGCTAATTGAAAAGTAATGTAAAGTCTTTATTTTCTCTCAAAAATAATCACGTATTCAAGGGACATGCTGGCCTCGAGCCAAGGCAGTCATTCTGAAAAATATACCCAAGCACCTGAAAGTGAGATTTAAACCCACACTTTGAACTTTTTTTTTTCTTTTTTAGAATAAAGTGTTAATTACGATTATGGCTCTATCCTCAGGCTGCACGTCTCAGCAGGTAGAAGGTAATACACATCTGCACCTTCGCATTACTCTCTCCTACCAGTGATGGTATTACACTATATTAAAGACTAAATATCCCACAGTCACTTTAGGGCTGTAAAGCAGCCAGGAGGCTCCATCTGCCTCCACATTTTCTGTCTCAATTTGCTCTACCCGTCCACTCACCGTGGGCTTCTCTTACCCATAATGTGGGCAATGATCCCAAATTTGGCCAAAACCTTCTGCAGCAGCTTCCAGTGACGGCTTTGTACCCTTGTAGAGATGTTCCTGTCCCTACAGCCGTTCAACTCAAAAGCGCAGAGAAGGACAGAGGGGGGGAAAAATCTGAAGGCAGTAGGGGCCTGACCTGATATACTGTTATTGCATTTTAATACAGGCGAGTCCCTGATCTCCTGCCAAGATGTCTCTGGGAAAAGGTTCTGCTGCCTCGTATTACCATTTCATCACTTATTCATGATGAGCTCTAAACAGACAGAGAGGATGGTAGGACCTGAAAGAGATGCCAACCTGAAAGAGATGCCAACCTGAAAGAGATGCCTACCGAAGTCTCTAACGTGCATTTAGACCGCAACGCTGTTGAATTCCTGACTCGGATTGGTCAGACGGTGTTGATTAGTTTTCAATAACAGCAGCTTTGATAGTAGTTCATGGCTGCAGGGCAAATAAAGGCTTTAAAATCTTGCTGTTGTTGTTTTTACATTTGTGGTTGCTTATTTGGTATGACAGTTAATGAGCTACAGTGACTCAAATAAGCACTCTTTACAAACATGGTGAGCAGAATAGCATCTCAGACCGCACAAAACAACAAACCAGGCCCTCAGAACAGGAAGCAGTCCGGCCATTGTATATAGATTCACATAGCGGCATTGCATTACACCCCTACGTTTTAGCTTCCCTTTGGTTTTTAGGTGCCAGTAAATAATTGCCAGGCTGCCTGATGAAGTTTGATTTTACAATTCCTTTTAGACTACTTGCTGTCGATGTGTGCAGAACAGAGCAGTCAATAATGGCAATCAGCCTAGATGACTTAGTTTAACTAGCCCACAAACTGACCATGTTGAATAAATCAGGGTCTTGAGAGACGGAGTTAATTTTTGCCAATGGATTTTTCAGTGCGAGTTTCTTACGGGTTCAGCGTTTGAAAGAAAGCGTGGTTCTACCATACAGTATGAAAAGGAAATGCCATGACAAATAAGACCCAGCATGATATCTGTTAACAAAAACTCGCCTGCCTTATCATAAAAATAACTTCTTAATCACTTTCCTATCTCTAATATGATTCTGTCAAATCAGAGAATGTAAAAGCAGCACGACGCGATGAGGCGAGTCGACGACGAGTAAATGAAACTGTCTGATTCGCAAAGTCTATTACAAAACAAACATGGACTGTTTTTCAGAGTAATGAGAAACTAAACAGAGACGAAGCGTGTCTGTTCAGTGTTTTCCCTGAGGGATAAGAGCACCTACTCTAAAGAAATTGGACGGAGAGAAATATACAGCACCGCAGTGAAGAATGGAACAGGAAATGAACAGATGTGCTTGCTGTCTGTAGTGCACTCAGAGCAATTCTGAGACCAGGATAGATCTCGACGTATGAACAGTAACCCCGCCCCTAACCTTAACCCTGAGTCATGCAAGTAGTTATGAATGTCAAATGTGAACAGCAACACTCTGATTTTTTATTTTAATCTACAAAGGACAGGAAGTTAGGCCTGGTTTACAAAATCACAGATAAAAATCGCACATTCGAAATAAATTCTCTAGTTATGAGCGAAGATCACTGTAATCGATTATAAAATACTGTAGTAACATAGGCAAACAAATATAATGAAATAAATCATAGCAGTGACAGAAAACAATAACAATGTAAAGTATTAAAATAATAATAGTAATAATAATAAAAAGTAAAAAAAAATCGAATAATACAATAATGACAATAATTTTATTTTTAAATGTGCCAGTAAAAGTAAGACAAATAATAAAAGCTAGATAAAAGTTAAAGTGATAGATGAGGCCTGACGAATGATTATAGATGATAGGTAATGTGTTTCAGATTTTTTGGTGTATAAAAACAAAACACTTCTTCGCCTCTCTATGACAAATTGCTGTTTCACTGACCCGCAATAAAACAACCACCAAAGGGACAACCTCCAATTTTAAAAGTTCTGGTTTAAACCTTCTGCTTCTAACTTTTGTCTGCAGTGAAGCTGTGTTTTAATGAGACGACCATTTACTATGTGACCACTAAGCGCAAAAAGCGCCTAGTGTGAACACAGTACTCACACTGAAGGTATTTGATTAAAGCCCATTTTGACTCACAGCCTCTGCTAAATAGCTATGTGGGTACTGTATGTGTAATGATATTTTAGATACTAACCGTTGATATCCACATGGATGTGGATAAATATGCTGTAGCTCACTCTATTGTAATATTAAAATGAGTCAAAAGACCTTATTATGTTTATTTGAGTGAGGTTGTGTTTGGGGAGTTGGTGGTGTGGTCTTTGTTTATTTATTTTATTACCCAGATATTCATGAACACAGCATTAAGGGTGGTCTGTATAATAGCTTTCTAGTCGGAAAGACCATTAACACGCAGACAGAGCGCTCATGAAGTACTTTAATGGTAGATTTTAAACTAAATTAAGATTATACTAAATTGCTGGATATTAACTGATAAATTTGTAATTTCACACTATTGTATGTGTAGGCGTTCTTGGTTATAATTGCTTACAATTTGGCAATTTCCTACCTATAGTCTTGGGATTCATTGGGCAGATAAGTGTTCTCTTTGTAGCTCCATTTCCCGGGTACTATCCTAAGCTTGGCTTACTTTCTGTGTTACTCAATACATATGTCCTGGCAGGTTTCCTCTGGGTTCAACAGTTTCCTCACAACTCCTAAAAACAGACAGTAGGTGCTGTCATGCATTTCCCCTCTCTGTTTTATTTTCAATCTCCATGTGCATCTTTGTTTACATTGTCATGTGCATTCTGTTTTGATTTGTGTCGCTTGTCTCCGCCCTTACATGTAATTGGTGTTCATCTGGATTGTCCTCACCTGTTTTGAATTAGTTCTTGATCTTTTGTTGAGTTGAATTTAGGCATTGGGTCATTGTCATGCTGGAAGGTGAATCCAGCTATCCATGGTTCCCTCTATCTTGACTAGAGCCCCAGTCCCAGCTGAAGAGAACCAGCACCATAGCATGATGCTGCCATCACCGTGCTTCACTGTGGGTATGGTGTTCTTTGGGGATTAACTGTCTTGTTTTTTTCTGCCAAACATATATTTTTGATTTATGGAATTATGTCCAAAATGTTTTATCTTGATCTACTCTCACCAGACCATAACACATTTTGGCACATGGTCACATGCAGAGAGTGACCAGTACTTGCCAGATATTCCCGCAGCTCCTTTAATGTTGCTGTAGGTCTCTTGGAAGCCTCCCTGATACATTTTCATCTTGTCCTTTCATCAATTTCTGGAGGAACATCCTGTTCTTGGTAATAGCACTGTGGTACCCCCATTTTCTCCACTTGTTGATGATGGCTTTCATGGCGTTCCATGGTACATCTAATGTTTTGGAAATTATTTTGTACCCCTCTCCTGATTGATACCTTTAGACAACGAGATCCTGTACATGCTTTGTAAGCCCTTTGCAGACCATGGCTTCAGCAGTCTCATGAAACCAAGAAGAAAATCCTACAGAAACAGCTGAGGTTTATTTTGGGTTTATCAGAATGACTTCATTGATGCCAAGTGTATGATGATTCCTTTTGCACATGCGATTGAATGTGATCGGTTCATTCTGAGCACAATCACCTGCCCCAAAATGTTTCTGTTTGTTTTTCACTTGAATTGTGTTGGTTGCTTTATCACATTAAAGGTGGGAAAAGATCTGACATGATTCAGTTTTTCTACATTACAAAAACCTGCCATTTTAACATAAGTGGGTAGACTTTTATAACTACCGTAGTATCTGATTTATTAATTTTTTTAGACTAATAATGTTTCAAATTGAAGGCTACGATTTTGCACTGATGACAAATTGGACAAAGAAATGGCAAATGTGTGCGAAAGCATCTCGGAGCGAAATCTTCTGCTCTCCAAACAAAACAGATAAAACAGAACTGGTTTTTTAAACCACAATGCCCTCTGTTGGCTTAGCAAAAAAAAAAAAAAAGTCTCAGAAATCTATTATCTCTCAAATGTGTTAATTATTTGATAGCTTTGGACTGTGCGTGGCATATAACACCATCATCTCATCTTTGAGGAATAGCAAAATCAGGTTCTTTCTTTATTATTATATTAGAAGAGCATGTTATATAAATTTGATACCAAACAACATTCCCTCATGCATGTAGTAATCATAATATATTACAGAGCCTTTTGAAGAGCATAGCTAATCAGTTCAGACAGAGATGATATTGCAGAAGGAGTTAGTTACATGAGGTTGAGAAATCCCTGCGCTGTCGTCAAAGACTCATTGGGCTGCTGATTAGCAACAGCTGGAGAATAAAAACAGCAAAAAAATGCAAAATATCCTTGAGGAATTATTAAAGACTGGAGCTTAAATAATGAATGAGATATTCCTATGAGATAAGGCCAGAATTCCACAGTTACAAGGACAGCAGTGAAGAGAATATTAAACAAGCGCTAGTCTGCTTTACACTCTAAAACACTATTATAGCAACTTTGTGGTGCTTCTATATTAAAGTCGGGCACACACACCCGCTCTCCGCTCAGCCCGACGGAAAGCACTCGCTTCCCTATTCTCTCTTGTCCACACCCTAATTGATGAAATGACACAGGCAGGGTCTGTCAGTAAACATGGCACTTTGTCCCCACTGGACAGCCTCACACTATAGGAGACAGCAAAGACGATGGAATAAAGCTCTTGCGGCTTGCTGTGGAAAGAAATGCCTGAAACCCCAAGGCTACCGACATTAGGAAGTCTCATTCATGTGACGTGGCTCAGAATTTCTGACAGCTCGCCTGTTTCTTGCGAGATCTCTGTCTCGCTACTGTTTGCTGTCTGTTTCATCACACTACAGTCCATTCTCACAATGACATGAAAGAGCGGCACACGATCCATGCCAAGGGTTAGTACTGTGACTCACCAAAGACAATATAATACAAATGTTGGGACTGGGAAAATGCTGAGCTGTGTTACGCAAAAAAAATGAACTCCTAGCTCGATCCATCTCATGTTTCACACACTAACGTTAAGGATACTAGATTATCTGTGTTAAAAGGGTGCGATTTGGAAGATGAGCTTTGATGTACGGTGGCCTGAAAGTGCAAAACACATTCCGTCCATCCATGTTCCAGACCACTTATCTTACACAGGGTCGTGGGGGAGCCTGTAGCCTATCCCCGGGAACTCAGGGAACAACGCGGGGAACACCCTGGACGAGGTGCCAACCCATTGCAGGGCACAATCACACACACATTTACACACTACAGACAATTTGGAAATGCCAGTCAGCCTATAACATATGTCTTTGGACTGGCGGAGGAAACCCCCAAAGCACGGGGAGAACATGCAAACTCCACACACACCGAGTGGAGGCGAGATTCGAACCCCGAATCCTGCTGGGGTCATCAATATTGACTTAAAATGAAAAGGGGCGGTCCTTAATGAAAATGACATGCTCAGTGCTGATTGGACATGGCGCACTTTTTTTAGCCTGTTATCTAGTTAGTGGTTAGCAAAACAGGCCAATGATTTAATCTTATTATAGTAAGGAGTTTCTGGGTTGTTAATGTGCTTTGTTAGTACGCAACGCAAATTCGTTGTAAATTCATAACAATTCTCATGACTCAGGTATGAAAGGTCAGAGTTAAGGCCTGGGTTAGTGTTTGCATCTTTTCTTACAACTTACAACTCGAAATCCAAGATCACCCTCATTCATTTAATTTTGTACCCATTTCTAATGAGATTGGGTTGTTAATAGTAAAAAAAAAAAGATTCAAAAAACGAAAACCTGCAGCGATTAAATAGAACGTTAAATGATTTACAGCAAAATCTATGTAACAATTTGCTGTTAAAAATATTCTAATCTGATTGGTCAGAAGGTGTTGATAATCGTTTTCTATCACCGCAGCTCTGGCAATAGTTCCACAGCTTTAGATTAATGTTATTGTTCTAATACGTTGTCATTTCTATACTAACGTCTAATTCACAAGGACAAGTGTAATGGAAGACCTATATACCATAAACCCTGGTTTTGAAAATTACTCTCGCCTCTATAATTACTAATTCTCTGACTGGAGAAAGATAAAAGAAAAAAAAAAAACACAGCAGAGTCTTTTCCTGTAATGACTAACAAGGTTGTAGAGGGATCATTATCTTCATTTGTCTTGTGTCTTCACTGCCTGTTCTGGACTTTATTATCTCATTCGCTTACAGCTAAGTGTGTCACACAACACTCTTGAATAACCTTTTAAAGACAGGAATCCGTGAACTTCTTTAATCCAGACACTATATCCTGCTTCAAAATGGTTGTGCCAGTGTGGGCTTGTTTTTTTTTTTTCTTCTTCTTCTTCTTCTCTCCCACTTGAAACTGGGAGACCTTCAGTATTCTGAAGATTGTGGCCAGAAAAGTGCACAAAAGGTATCAGATGCTCTGACCCTGAAATTAACATGCACGATCTTGTATTCTTGTATTTGCAAGATATTCTGGTGACTGAGGGCCAGATGTATGACTCTCTTAGCCTCCATTTTCAGGCATAATTAGGCCGGACGTTTGTGTACATACCATGCCATGAGAGCGATTTTTTTTTTTTTCTTTTAATCCTTTTTGTTTGCATTCATGTCATACATTTTGTCGCATATATTTCTGTTAGCAACAAGGTACTTATAAAAAAAATGATATGTAATTGTATGTCATTTTTATCCTTTCTCTTGAAGGTCGGGAATAATTCTGAAGTTGACTGCATATATATTCTGTTGTGTTTGTCCTGAATGTTAGAAAGTCATGCATGTGTAAAATAAAGCTGTGCTATCTTGTCCCTCGCGTAATGCTTCCTTTTATCTTCTCGTCGTTGTCTAGGTTTTGACCCTGATTATGGATTTGAGTGCAATATCCATCTCTGTCTGCGCTGACTGCTGATTTTTGTCTACAAAATGAACGAAAATTCGGTGTTTTTACATCCAGCCACCTCTGACTCGCCTCTGATGGGAGTTCCACTGAGCCCTCTGAGCTCTGTCTGTGCTAATAGCTGAGCTGCTGAGAAAACTTGTCAGGGGCTCTAATGAAGACAAAGGCATAGGTTCGGGAATGAAGATGTGGGTGAAGGGAGGTTAATGTTATATTATATTACGGGAGACCTTGACTGTCCTTGGCAAATCATGCATGCCGAATGACCCTATTTTCTTTCGTTAACACTGTGATTTAAAAAAATATATATTTAAAAAAAAAAAAAAAAAAGGCAAAGTAATCATTCAGGCTCATGGACTTCCACTGCATTCTGGTCAGAAAATAAAAGCAGCATTTGTCTTTGGTAAATAAAGTATCTTTATTTACTTCTACGCTCATAATTTTCTAAGAGATGTTCGAAGATGACTTCTTAAAGAATTAATTTTGCTGTAAATACACTGTTTAGAGTAAGTCATGGTTTATTATTAACCCAGGCATCCATAATTTACATGATTATCACCCTAAAGAGCTTCTATTGCACCGTGTGTAATGTTCAGAGTAATATTCTTTTAAGAGTCTAAAAACCTCAACTTAAGTAACCACAACTACAACTTTCCCTGCGTAAATATTGGCAGAACCTTTGAAGAATTAAAAGTGAAAGTAGATATTATACACAGTCATGTACTTTTTCTTATATATGATATTTAATTTTCCACCATAGCACTGTTGAATTCTGGATCCTGATTGGTCAGAAGGTGTTTATTATTATTCCTTTCATGCACATTCTCTAGAGTCATGTCATTGACACTCATGGACAGTCAAATCAGGACTCTTTTTTTTATGTTTTAGAAAAATATAAGATCCCCCAGATCACCCCCAGATCATTACTGAAAATGTACTTTCTGTAGCTCTGTAGTTCTCAAGCTGAACAACATCTTTTTTTTTTTTCAATTATAGATAAAAAAAAAAAAAATTATGTAAAATGTTTTTTGTGCCAGACTTCACTGAATACCTTAGAATGCCTCTTTGCATCATGTAATAGTCAAAAACGGTACATATTTTAGGTTCAGGAATTATATTTTCAAAAAATTTTTGTCTTCGTTACATATTTTAGACCTGAATGTTAAAATTTGGACAGTGGAAGATTTGTTGATTTGGTAGTAGTTAATAATAGTAATAGTATTTCAGGCACACTGTTTTACCTTTTTTTTTTTTTTTTTTTTTTAACATAGCCAATCCATTTACTTTCTAATTAAAAATTAGAATTTGAAAATCTGAAAAATCCTGATATGCGTATTTAAAAATAATTCATGCATGCAAGGGTTCATTTCCTATAACAGCAGGTCAAGACAAATAAAAATCTATGATGTTCATATTTTGTTAAAAATATTTAAATATTTAACAACAACAAAAAAAAAATGTGTAATGATTGATATGGTAAAGTTTATTTGGTTTTTTATAAAGTTTCGATATGGTAAAATAAGATGTTTATTTATCATTTATGTACGGAATCACCAGTATCAGCACTTTGTGAAAGTCAGTGCTATAATTTTAACTTTTCTGACATAGGAAAGTCTTCAGGAGAGAAGACTTAGCGTTTTGCCATTTCCCAGGAACATGACAAGTTGCGTACTATTTGTCTTATTAACTTCACAAGAGAGAGAGAGAGAAATTTGTTGTGGAACATCCCTGAAATATGTTATTTCCTGTTCCTGAGTCATTCCCTCACCAGCCTCTCCATTTGCGTGAAACGAACTATGTGAAATAAAGTGTCTGCATAACCCGATTCTGAATATGCAGAACTTTTCCCGAAGTTCTGATTAGACTTTGTATTTCAACCATCAGCAGTGTGTAAGTGTGTAAACTTCACTTTTAATATTTAAGTATAAGGGGTTGATGAGTGGTCTGTACCAGCAGGGTTGGGAGGGTCACTTTAAAAATGTATTCCGTTACAGTTACAAATTACTTCATAAAAAAATGTCATCAGTAACGTAATCCAAGTATCACAATGTGATCTGATTACTTTTGGATTACTTCAAGGCCACATATGTAGATAAAGTCCAGAGAAAAGCAGTATGATCTTACTTTAAAATACTTTTATTTAGAGCATATTTTAAGCTTAAAACATGTTCAGTATTTGGATTTGTTCTAATAAAATAAATAAATAAACGATCACTGTCCCTGATTGGTTTCACTCCGCCCAGGTTTTGCATTTTTTTTCCCTACATTCTTTTGAATGTCCATGGAATAAATGCCACGAGTGTACCTTCTGCCAGCATTCACACATTTGAATGAACATTTAATACGAAGCAATGTGATAACATGAAATCAAAAATGACCTTATATGGTCATGGGCATTGTTTCAACTCAAGACATCTGTCATTTGCTGCTACAGTATGTTGACGCCGTACACAACAGTGCTTCTCCTTCGCGTGTTCACTGAGAGTAGGCTAAGAGTCGCGAGGGAGGAATTTCTCCAGTAGTTGCTACAAGCCTTTTAGAATCGACCAATCGGTGTGCGAGAAGGCGGGAATTACAGCGAGGGGTTAAAGCAATGCAAATATGCGCACACGTGATGCAGTATTAGACCATGAGCACATCATGATGAAATTAAAGCCGAATCCCGGACATTTTCTCAAATTTTTTTGAGACGCTATTTTAAGGTCTGAAAAAGAGGACATACGGTCACCCTAACAAAAGCATCTCAGGGAACGGTGTTTAAATTTATTTGTCCATGCACCAGGAGGTTGCTCATGTAAGCCACGACTGGCAAGAGAGAACCAGAATTATAGTTAAGCACACTGTAAAACCGGATAAGCTCATTTAACTCCAAAAATTTGAGGAAACTAACTACCTCAAAATTTTTAGTTTGAGTTCATTTTTTGTTATATTTAAGTGTATTTGGCTAAAGAAATTGATTTATAATTAGTTATTAGTTCCCTCAAATTTTTTGAGTTGAATGAACTCATCCGGTTTTACAGTGCAGCTATCTATATTGTGTTTTGTCGAAAGATGAAATTTCTTTGGGTTTAAATGGAAAAAAAAATTGTAATCCTGATAGTATTCCCATTTTTACAAAATCTACCTGTAATCGGATTACTTTGTTTTTTTGACATAACTGTAACGGATTACAGTTACCAGTTCTTTTACATAACGCCGTCACATGTATTCCGTTACTCCCCAAGCCAGGGTATGAATATCAGGATATAAAGGGTCATCAAAGTTGACCTTAATATTTGGGATAAATAAGTGTTATTGTATTTACATCATGGAAAAATGATTTCCCCAAAAGACTGAAAACGATTTCTACGATGGATGTTAATTGTTCGCAAGCTAACAGTTTTAAGTCAGCTGATCAGTTTTCTTTTCTTTTATGGTTCGAGTAACTTTTGGTTTAAAGAATGTTCAAGCTGAAAGAAAAGTTATATATGCAGGTGTATATTTTGTTGACGTTCCCATAACAATGTCATACATCATTTTTACTGTTGTTTGACAAGTGAACCTTAGTAGAATGTTTCAGTTTTATGACTTTAGCTTCTTGCTTTAGGGAAGTTGCAGTGTAATACAATTTGGGGGTATGTGTGGGGGGGGTGTGTTAATTCCAAAATTAAAACATGAATTAAACAGATAGGTCTACTGGCTAATCTAATAGAGTCAGGATAGAGAGAGAGAAGCTTTTGCTAACAAAAAGACGTTTTGCTAACGTTTCTTTTATAGGACAAACTGAACAGATCATATCAGATTTACAAATGTTTTGTTAACCCTTATTTTTTTAATTATATATTTCTCTAACTAAAACCATCGTAAAGAAGACATTTCTGTAAGAAATTTTTTACATGGACTTCATTAGCTGCAAAACTTGTAATTTATCACCTAAATCTTACACCTATACCTATAACCTCCATCCCACCCCCAGGTTGTTAAATCTTTTATGCTTCAAGACCAAAATAAATTTCTTTTTAACATATAGCAATAAAGAAGCTCAAAGAAAATCACATATTTCATGCTAGACCATAAACAAGAAGATTTGTTATTTGTTTTTGTTTTTTTTATACGTGAACCCTTGAAGCAGCAATATCTGACAGCGCCCTACTAACTTCACTGCATGACTTAGCACTGTTATTTCAGCCCTCACACACATACACACACACACACACACACAATCCATTTCCCACAGGGCCCGGGTCACGGATGATGAAGAGTCCAGACTATTAACTGCATTGATAACTGTCAGGTCATGACAATTGAGCTACTCCTTCATAACGTTATGAAAATATCAAAGAGATGTTGCTGCTTTCTTGGTTTTGACAGAGTATAATCTGTCATTTTTCCCCTCAGCACTATTATCCGGTCAGTGTCAGGTCAGATAGCAGCTAAACAAAAGGGGTAAATGGAAACACTCACCCGTAAAGCTGATCATCGTGTTACCTGTACAGGGTCAGGCTGAGGTGAACTGTATGAATAATAAATTGTAATGAATGCATGCTGTAATTTGATCATCGCCTTCGAGCTACTGTTCTTATCTCACTTAAGATGATTGCTATCATAATATATATTTATGGCATTTGACAGACACCCTTATCCAGAACAGCTTACATTTGTCTCATTTATACATCTGAGCAGTTGAGGGTTAAGGGCCTTGCTCAACGGCCCTACAGCTTCACAGTTATGCACCGCAGACAACTTCCTGCAGTACAACCGTATGGTCTTTGGGATGCAAAACTCTCCAGAAACATTCCAAACGCTCATGCGGAAAGCTTTGTCTGGGCTGCATAAATGTCAAGCTTACTTGGATGACATCGTGGTCTATTGAAGTGACTGGGAAGACCACCTCTGTAGCTCGGGGAGTCTGGTCTGTTTACCAGGCGGAGTGATGCTCAGCTAACTATTCATTTAGGCAAGTGTGAGTTTGCTAAAGCTGTGGTAACTTACCTTGTCAACAAAGTGGGTCAAGGTTGTGTAAAGCCTGTGTACAGCTAAGGTAGGTGCTATTATTGAATTTCCTACTCATAGTACCAAGCGACGGTTTTTGGGAATGGTGGGGTATTATCGTGGCTTTTGGAAAAACTTTGCAACGTTAATGTCTCCCCTGACTGACCTGCTTAGTACGATGAAGAAATCTGTTTGGAGTCCTTAGTGTGAGTATGCTTGTGCTGCCGGAAGCGGTAGGTAGGCGGATGCCATTTTTGTTCCTGCTCCTGTTTTCTCCTGTGTTCGGCTAGAGAGGGAGGAAGGGAAGAATTTTCGTCTTAATTTTATTTTATTTTTTTGAAAGTTGAGAAAATACTCCCCATCAAAGTCAGAACTGTTTTGTTTGATATTTTGGCTTGGTCACCTCCTGAAGTCTTTTTGAAGCTTCACTTTATTTTCTGTATCTGAACTTACCAAATAAATGCTTAATTCTTAATTGTTACAGCAACCTGTGATTTATTTATTTATTTATTTATTTATTTATTTATTTATTTGTGGAGTGCTGGGACAGGAGACGAGAGCTCTTGGTTGCTTTTTACATCTTTTCGTTAGAATCGCTTTTGCTAATAGGTAGGCTTGTTACTGCCTCCCTGACCCTAGACAGCAGAGGCATGTAAGAAAACATTTACAAGCGATTCGCATTACATTGCATTTACGTTTATCCATTTGATTGCTTGCTTTCATCAAAAGTTACACAAATCATTCAAATCATGCTTATAACTCGAGCCATGATCGTCCCAAGTATAATGAGCTGGTGCCATAATGGAAATAAAAACATAAGCGCAAATGAAAATCCAGTTTCTCTCTTGCTTTCTGTGTAAATGGGAGGAAATGACGGTCCATATGCTGCTCCACATTTACAGTCCTACAGAATTCATCCATCCAAGAGAGTATCAGTATGAGAATCCATCACCAGCGCAAGTGCTCTCAGCTGAACACAGGAACTTCTGCTGGAGCCACTACCCATCTGCTGTGTGTGTGTGTGTGTGTGTGTGTGCGCGAGTGTGTGCGCATGTTTTTATATCTTGGTATAATTTATTTATTTGTTTATTTATTTGTGTGTGTGTGTGTGTGTGTGTGTGTGTGCATGTGTGTGCGCGTGTTTTTATATCTTGGTATAATTTATTCATTTGTATTATTTATTTGTGTGTGTGTGTGTGTGTGTGTGTGTGTGTGTGTGTGTGTGTGTGTGTGTGTGTGTTTTGCCCCACAGTCGAACGGGACCCGAATCAATTACGGGTGAAACCAAGCAGGCTCGGTATAATTAAGAATTTGAGATTGGTGAATGCAGAGTTTAAAATTCATGAGATAAATGAAGAAATTTGTAATATAAATATGATTTTTTTTTTTTTTTAAAAGAGCTCTTGATGGTGCAGTTCTGATGCTCATCCTTCACACGGGTAGATTTGTTGATTTTGTAATGCTTATGAGACTTTTGTTTTTCTAAACCTCTTTTCCAGGAGCGGAGTTTTGATTCAGTTTTGATCAGAGGCGTATTAAATTGTGTCATTAAACATTTACTATACTAACCGTGTAGCAGAAACAAATGCGCTCTGAGCATTTAAAAATACAACCGGAACAAATAGGAACACATTATAATACATTTTATATAACATAGAAAATAAATAAATTAAATACATTACTAATGTGTTCAGAATGAAATGTGGATTCGTCTCGAATGTGCTTGTCATGTCACGGCAAACCGGCGACTCTATTTCCCAGAATGCACCACGAGTTATAAACATGGCCGACGACTACGACTCCCAAAGCTACACACTGTCAAGTCACCTTCTCTGGAGAAATAATCAGACACACCTGTTCCCAATTACAAACTCAGTGACACCACACTGCTTAAGAGACTCTCACACACACAACCATTGTGAAATATACACTCAGTTATGGTTTCATCTCTGCCGTTACCAAGCCTTGATACCTTCTTTGTTTTTTTTACTTTGTTATTCCTTCGACTCTGATTGTCTGCCTTGCCTAGTTTAGATTGTTTGCATGATCCTTTGACCTTTGCCTGTCTATGCTTATTGATTTCTGCCTAACCCTGTGGATTTGTTTTCTCATTAAACTGCCTTACCTGCACTTGCATCCGTCCTGAGCCTCATTACGTGACCGTGCTTCTGGTCAGTGTCACGTCAGCATCAGTTTTGGATGTGAACTTCAATTCCCAGAATTTCCCATCAGTCACATTCATTTACATGTTCAAGGTCAAAAGATTTCTAATTACACACATCTGATCACAATCATCCACACTCCTACACATAGCCAGGACTGCACGAGGAAGTATACCTTGCGGAGTCTCGCTCCAGGTTTCTTTTTGCGATGATTCCTAGCTTTCTGATTCTGTGTAGATTTCCTGCTTCTTGACTTGACTTAGGATAAGTTTACGACAGATATTTTATTTTAAGATTATTATTTACATCATCATTTCTTTAATTATTCATTTTTTGAACATACCCCATTTGACCATTTGTGCTATTTTCAATAAAGAAACATCTGTGGAAACAGAGACCAGGTCATCAGAGTCCAGGCCGAGACGTGAAGAGGGTAGAGCCCGAGTCAAGACCAAGTCCAAATGCCCTCGAGTCCATAACATGAAAATATGGTCTTGGACTAGGTCTCGAGATTGAGTCTGGTCTCGACTACTACTCCATACAACTGCCCGAATCCTGACCATGTGCAGTTTCAAGTCGTGTGCAAAACAAAGTAATCAATCATTGGTTAATATTGGATGTGAAGCAAGTCATCAGTTTAGTGAAGTAAATTTTGAGAAAATTAGCTAATAATAATGATGATGATAATGATAATGATTATTAGTGGGCTTTTTTTAAGGGACACAACTGGTCTTGGGAATAAGTCCGAGTCCAAATGCTCCCGAGTTCAAGACCAAGACCATGTAAAATATATGATCTTGGACTCATTTCTATGCTTCTTTATCCAGTTCAAACTTTTGCACTCAACTGTAGACTACATATAGAATAATTTAGTAGGAAGTAATTTAGCTCTTCCTTTGGCTCTGATTTAGGTAATGAGACTTAAAGCTGCAACCTGCCTAATTATTTCATTAAATCATAAGCACTCGAGTGCTCTGCATATGGATTTTAATTGCACTTGAGAAGGTTACAGGAACACATACACTATACTGGCAATCAAATCTCTGATGCTAATCTCAAGGCTCTCTAAATTCAATTCAGTTTTATTTGTATAGCACTTTTAACAATGGACATTGTCCCAAAGCAGCTTTACAGAAAAATATATATATATATATATATATATATAGAGAGAGAGAGAGAGAGAGAGAGAGAGAGAGAGAGAGAGAGAATATAAATTTTAAATGTATGAATTTGTCCCTGATGAACAAGCCAGAGGCGACAGTGGTGAGGAAAAACTCACTGAGACGATATGAGGAAGAAACCTTGAGAGGAACCTGACTCAAAAGGGAACCCGTCCTCATCTGAGTAACAACAGTTAGTATAATTATAAATAAGACCCTTTTATAAATGTACTAATACTACATGGTCAAATAGTGCAGTTATGTAACCAGGAAAATTCATTACAGTTTTTACATTAAGTCTGTTTTGTTGAACTTCTCCACTGTTCACTGATGGAGACTTGAGTGCAAAACTAGTTGTAGTAATGTTGTGGTTGTGGTATGCTAAGGCTATAACAGCAATTGTAGTCCTAGTCATCACAGCATAACTGTTCACATGAATTGAGGTCCGAATCCATCTTTATAGTTTTTAAGTGGTAACATCCACAGCAATCTCAGTGATCTCCAGGCTGCACTACGTGGGGTCACCATCAGCAGCAGCACGTAACTTCCAACTTATGAGAACTCCAACCAGAAGTAGGTCATCAGGATGGATCAGGCAGGTCCAGAGAGCTGAAGAGGTCAGTATCACTGGTATCTCGGGAGTATCATGAGTAGCTCGACAGAAGGAGAGCGGGAGAGATAAGGAAAGAGAGTGAGAGATTATTAGGTATGCTTATTGCCCCGTAACGGTTAAGGACAACGTTCTGTGCGTGAGTGCAAGCAGGGACTCTGGCAAGACTAGCTATGACAGCATAACTAAAGGGAGAGCCAGAATGTAACACAGACATGAGGGCTCCCTGGGACATAAGGCAGCCAGCCATTCTACCATCAACAAACCTGGGTGAACACGTGAAAGTGGGGGGGCGAGAGCATCCAAACAACCCAGTTCACCACAACACTCTATTCCTGTGAGCCTCTAGATCTGCTCCTTTACCTAAAGAAAAACTATTCACAAAAACAAATATATTTTCAGCCTGGACTTTTAAACACTCCAACTCCACATGTCCCAAACACTAATTGGAAGACTATATACAGGAAGTAAGTGCAGGAGTAATGTCTTTATTCATAACACAGCAGACAAAACACAGGAAACACGGTCTAAACTGAACAAGGTTAACTGGGTTAAACATGGAACTTAAAGTCTAGGCATGGAACAGGAACAAGAACAAGAACAAGAACAAGAACAAACATGGAAATAAGACCGCTAGCATGCTAACCGCATTCGCTACTCGGTTCAAACCTATACGAATAATACTGCGCGACGTGCACAGCAACACGAGGGGTTTAAATAACCAACATAATCAAACTAAAATACAGACACCTGGAGTAAATTAAGACACACCCTCGAATATCAACCCACGCTTCAACAGGGATAGAATCAAAACAAGCAAAGGCGTGGGTCCATATACAAAAGTCTTGTGTTGACGCCACAGTGCCATCTGCCGGCGGGAGCGTAACAAGAATAGTATGGTAAGTGTGATCAGTGGTAGAAAGCACTAAAGCACTCTGCAGCACTGGAAAATTAGCACTGTCATTCATCAATCAACCAATCAATCAAAAAAAAAACGTTTAAAACGTAGACATGTTCGAGCATTCAGTCAGCTTAGCCCTGCGAAAAGCGATGATAATAAAAACGCATTAAAAATGTACATACTGTGTACATTTGTCTGCAGACTGTTCACAAACACAGCCCACTTGATGAGAAACACTTGTTATACTCCTGAACAGATGTTTTAATATGACCATGATGTAACTCCTGCTCGTGTAATGATGGTGTTTTCTGTTTAAAAGGAGGCAATATGCATTAAAATTGAAGGACTTAATCCGAGTGTGGTCCATCATCCAATAAAGCGGGAGTACTTACCACCAGATATGAGGCTTTGGGTGCACTTAACAGATCAGCTCTGCTTCAATTAGATGTTTTTAATGTGGCTTTTGCAATGATTACGCCAGTGCACAGAGCCTTCTGTTGTGCTGTTCTGCATAGCAAAGAATTCAAACCATAGAAAGCAGGCTAGAGATGCAAAAACATAAGTGGAACTTATGATGGCGTTGCTGGGGAGGTTACGGATGTGTCCCTAACACTTTTTCAAATATTAATCCATTAATCCATTCTCATATATAATATGGAATAGAAATAGATGATTATCCAAATGTTTTCTTAAAAAATCTCAGTTTTTCAGCGTGTCATCTGTTGTTAAAATGTATCAGCAACGTGTTATAAATCAATCAAAGTGACTACCTAACAGGTTATTTTTTATGCCAGCCCATGACATTTGCATTGCACAGAGTGATATGTCATGAATTCATTTACATAAAACTATCAATCATAATATTGAGCCACATTGACGCTTTATACTGGATGTAGCTCTCATTATAATGAACAGATTTCCAACCATCCATCCATTTTCTGTACTGCTTATCCTACACAGGGTTGCAGGGAGCCTGGAGCCTATCCCAGGGGACTCAGGGTACAAGATGGGGTACACCCTGGATGGGGTGCCAGCCTATCGCAGAGAACAATCAAACACACTATGGACAAGATGCATGTCTTTGGACTGGGGGAGGAAACTGGAGTACCCAGAGGAAACCCCTGGAGGTGCGAGGCAAATGCGCTAACCTCTAAGCCCCTGTGCCACCCAAACAGATTTCCAGTAAAGACAAAATGTAAGCCATCCATCCATCCATCTTCTACCGCTTACTCCTTCTTCAGGGTCGCAGGGGAATCTGGAGCCTATCCCAGGGAACATCGAGCACAGGATGGGGTACACCCTGGACAGGGTGCCAGTCCATTGCAGGGCACAATCACATACACACTCACACACCCATTCATACACTACGGACACTTTAGACACGCCAATCAGCCTACCATGCATGTCTTTGGACTGGGGGAGGAAACCGGAGTACCCGGAGGAAACCCCTGGAGGTGCGAGGCAAATGCGCTAACCTCTAAGCCCCTGTGCCACCCAAACAGATTTCCAGTAAAGGCAAAATGTAAGCAATATAAAACAAAAACTAATATCAATTCCAATAAATGACTTTCAAAGCATTCATAATTCAGCACTGGCTATATAAGGAATAAAAGCCTTGAGAGCGTGCTGCTATAATAAAATAATAATGATGTTTGGTGGGGTGATGAAGCAGAGTTACAGTTGATTATTTTCCTATAACAGCACATCTGGAAGGTTTTATTCCTTTATAATACAGCAATTTGTGGAAGGACTGCAAAGCAAGTTAGTGCTTGCTATCGCTTGTTATAGCAGCTATAGACAGCCGTTACCTCACCAATCTCTCTTTTATTCTCTGTCTTGAAGTTAAAACAGAACATATCCATTTTGCTGAGAAACCTCAAAGCACTGACACTGGAGTCTCTTTCCATAAATGATAAATAAAAATGTCCTCACAGAAAACCTCACCATGTCAATGATTATACTTTTATTTTAATCTGCTTATTGTTAATATTTGATTATGTGATGTTTCTGCCATACAGGTCCCTGTGTAGGTTGTTACTCTAGGAACAGTAACGTATTTGAAGGGACATATCAATATACACCAGTCAGCCATAACATTAAAACCACCTGACAAACACTGTAGGTCCCCCTTGTTCCGCCAAAACAGCTGTGACCTGTTGAGGCATGGACTCCACGAGACCTCTGACCTTGTGCTGTGGTGTCTGGCACCAAGACGCTAGCAGCAGATCCTTTAAGTCCTGTAAGTTGCGAGGTGGGGCCTCTATGGATCGGACTTATTTGACTAGAACATCCCACAGATGCTCGATCGGATTGAGATCTGGGGAACTTGGAGGCCGAGCCAACACCTTGAACTCTTTGTCATGTTCCTCAAACCATTCCTGAACAATTTTTGCAGTGTGGTAGGGCGTATTATCCTGCTGAAAGAGGATAATGGCCACTGTCATTAGGGAATACCGTTGCCAAGAAGGGGTGTACTTGGTTTGCAACAATGTTTAGGTAGGTAGTATAATATGTGTAAAAGTAACATCTACGTGAATGCCAGGACCCAAGATTTCCCAGCAGAACATTGCCCAGAGCATCACACTTCCTCCACCAGTTTGCCTTCTTCCCATTATGTATCCTGGTACCACCTCTTCCCCAGGTAACAAACACCCACACACCCGGCCGTCCACATGATGTAAAAGAAACGTGATTCATCAGACCAGGCCACCTTCTTCCATTGCTCCATGGTCCAGTTCTGATGCTCACATGTCCATTGTAGGTGTTTTTGGTGGTGGACAGGGGTCAGCATGGGCACTGTGACCGGTCTACGGCTACTTCTAAGCTATTTCTGACACCTTTTTATCAATACCAGCAATTTGTTCAGCAATTTGTGCTTCTGTGGGATCGGAGAAGACAGGCTAGCCTTCACTCCCCATGAGCCTTGGGTGCCCATGAACCTGTCGCCCATTCACCGGTTGTCCTTCCTTGCACCACTTTTGGAAAGTACTAACTATGGCACACTGGGAACACCTCACAAGGCATGTCATTTCTGGAGATGCTCTGACCCAGTCGTCTAGCCATCACAATTTAGCCCTTGTTAAAGTCGCTCAGATCCATTTTTCCTGCTTCCAACATATCAATATTTGAGAACTGACTGTTCACTTGCTGTCTAATAAATATATCCCACCCCTTGACAGGTGCCACTGTAATGAGATAATCAATATTATTCACGTCACCTGTCAGCGGTTTTAATATTATGGCTGATCAGTGTAAATTTGTGATTTGGAGCTGTACAATCATTAGAGCTGCTGTTATAGAAAAATAACCAACTTTCTTGAGAATTCCAGACATTGTGATATAACACCAATTATATATATTTCTTTTAAATCACATGGCTAACTAACTGGAATGCTAAGACAATGAGGCACTTCTGAGCACTAAACCACCTAGCTATATATATTCTTAGTAAGTTTAACTAACTAGCTACGGGTATAGTCAATTAATTTCCAAAATTGAAAATGTACTGGCTAACATATGGATTAGAAATACTTTGCTTCAGCTGGTTCCTGTCACTTTGTTTCTTTCTGAAATATGCTTTGAGGACATGTCTATCAGGATGTAAAGCAAAAATTCAATGTTTGTGTCACACTCACTTGCTTTTCTAGTATGTTGACAGACATCTGTGCCACCATAAATTACCCATAATCCTGTTTGCTGCAGCAAATATCCACTGACTTCATTCAGGCTCAGACATATTGCCTCTATGTGCCTGCTTAGAATCTTGCCAAAACAGCTTTGTTGTCACATTCGTCAGAAGAAATCCCCTGAATCAGCCATTGTAAACACTGATTCGATGTGGGTCATGTGGTCACTCGGGGTCTTGCAAGGCACCCGCTTTCACAAAGCCCAGCTGAAGGGATGGAGGTAAGGTTGTAGTCTTTTTGTAAAGACTGACTTGGATTGAATTCTTCACAGAAAGCATGTATGACAAGAATGTCTACATAATAAGTGTAGAATAAGTGTAGCTGATTAAACCAGACAGCCATTAAAGATATGAAATCAATCCTACATTCATTATCTATAGACAACAACAATTCAAAGTACTTCAACCAGACTTAAAACTGTCTGAGAATGCATTTGGTGGAATTACAAAAATATGTGTTTAAATTTATTCAGTAAAAATTCGACAGAACACACATGAATGAAGTTTTCTGCACACTGCAGTGCTTTAGCACCTCCCGGTGGTTCAAGAGGGAGGTGCTGCTTTGATGCAAGTTATAACAGGAACTAATTTCTTTCTTGGATGTTCCACAACATTAAATACAACTATAACTAGAAAAAAAAATGTGATGTCATTCTTTAGAAAATAATATTGTAATAGTTTAATTCATCTTATACCACAAATTAGTATGGTATAAGATGAATTAAACACTGTGAGATGCTGTTTTAGGAAAATGACCAACTTCAGGGTGATAACAGTAACTCCGCTTCATTACACCACCACATTGTTGATTACGGTCCTCTAACAGCATGAGGTGGGGGGGCTTTACTTTTTTCATGAGTACCAATAATGTGGGAACAGTGATGTTCAGTTTAGGAATTGTTTTTGAACTTTAAATTTATGAATACAACTTTGGAATGAAAATACTACTACTACTACCACTACCACGATTAACAATACTACTGCTACTACTGCTACTACTATTACTACTACTACTACCACTACTACCACTACCACTACCATGACTACCACTACTACTACTACTACTATTACTACCACCACTACTACTTCTACAACTACTATTACAACTGCTACTACCTCTACTACCATGACTACCACTACTCCTCCTATTACTACTACTACTACTACTACTATAACAACTACAACTACTACTATCATTACTATTACTACCACCACTATTACTGCCATTACCAATACTACAACTACTACTACTACTACTACTACTACAGCTACCACTACTATTACTAGTGCTACTACTACAATTACTACTACCACTACCACCACTACTACTACTACTTCTACTACCACTGCCACTACTACCACAACCACTACTATGACTACCACTACTACTATCACTGCTACTACTACTACCACCACCACCACTACTACCACCACTACTACGATCACTAATATTACTACCACTATAACTACTACTACTACTACTACTACTGCTACTTTTCATTAATCACCCACATACAAAATACTTTCTTTCAGGAGGAGGAAGGAGAGAGATTTTTGTCATAAAATAAGTGCTTAACCTGTATGTAATTGTTATGCAATTCTTGCATAGTGTAATTTGTATGAAAAACAGGACTCCAGACTTGAAAGATTTTTTATCATTCCTTTATTAAAAACATAAAAACTATTGAGAAAAACAAACAAATCACATTTGTCCATCCATCCATCCATCCATCTATTAATCAATCAGCAAGCATCTAGACCCTTTACATTATAATGTTAAACAGGAATTATCACACACATACAAGTTATGAAACATAAACTTTGGTTTATTAATCATAAAATTCATCCATCCATCTATTATATAGATAGATAGATAGATAGATAGATGAATCAGTGAGCAAACATCCAAACCCTTTACATTATATATGATCTTAAACAGGAATTCTCACACACGGTATCTTTTTGCACCTTTTGTTTGACTCCTGTCCCCATCCTATAATTGTGTAGCATCCTAGCGTAAGTGTATTACCGATTTGACATGAAACTGTGTGTGATGCTGCCACGTGTTCTCCTCACAGTATGAACTATTACACATTAGAGACAGCGAGTTTGTTTTAGTGGCAGCGTGCACACCCAGACAAGCTCAGTTTGGTACATGCAACATGCAAAATGGCCAATTATGTCATAGGATTAAACAAAATTTGGAAATTTGGAACTAAACTACTGTAATTAAATAATAACTGTGGGTTCAGGAGGAAAACAAATGAGGACCATGACATCCAAATGAGGATGACTATGTTGAAATTGACTTAGAGGCACAGTCTTGTGTGCAGATAAATACAAATTAAAACAAATAAAATAAACAAATACACAAATAAAATGTAAAAAAAAAAAAAAAAAAGCAGAAAAGCAATGTGTTATTGTGTGTGTATGTGTGTATATATATGTAAATGTAAATATATAAATGTAAATAAATGTAATTAAAAACAGAACGCAATTATTTGCAGATCTCATAAAAACTCATAATATCTCTTAAAAAATGTTAGTCACAATAGAACATAGAAAACATATGAAATGTTAAACTGAGTAAATGTACCATTTTAAGGGAAAAAATTAGGTTATTATGAATTTGTTGGCCGCAACACGTTTCAAAAAAGTTGGGAAGGGTGCAGAAAAAAGGCTGGAAAAGTAAGTGTTAGTAAAAAGAAACAGCTGGAACTTAATTGGGAACAGGTCAGTAAGATGATTGGGGATAAAAAAAAAATAGTATCGTAGAGACGCCGAGTCTTTCAGAAGTAAAGATGGGCAGAAGTTCACCAATCTGCGAAAAACTGTGTCTACAATTTGTGGAACAATTTCAGAATAATGTTCCTCAACGTAAAATTGGCGAAGACTGTGAATATCTCATCATCTACAGCACATAATGTCATCAAAAGATTCTGAGAATATGGAGAAATTCAAGGGACAAGGGTGAAAATCAGTATCGCATGCCCGTGTTTTCCAGATAGTAGCTGCGAGCTATTAGCTGGAGAACACAAGTGGGCCACAGCATGAATGAAGCCTTCCCTAGTCCAAGTTCAAATAATAACAATAACAATATCAAAGAAAATTAATATTTTACACGTTTTTTTAAAAGGTATGTTTTTTTTTGTTTGTTTGTTTGTTTGTTTTTAACCAAAACATTTTGAAGACTCCAAAGGGCCCTTGGTAACCATATATACATAATTAGGATAAAAAGGCTGCTACTCTTGATTTTTCTAATAATTTTCATATCACATATCCAGCAATCTACAAAATGTATATTTATATGTATATTTATATGTGTTTTCATATGTATATTCATAATTGAAACCTTTGTGCACTTTTACGTGCTCATTATATCAAACGATTCATAGCTTCAACGGTATATTACATGAGTATATATGTACTACGTACTAGCTGTGTAAATGGCAAAGTTCTCCTAATAACATTGCAAAAAAAAAAGTGTGTTAAATTTCCGCTGGAAGAATTTAGCAATGTGCAGGACCCGGGAGCATTAGGTCATCACTTTTTTGGACATGAAGATGTTTTTGGTGCTATGCTAAAAAGCATTTGCTAGATACCATTCAGACCAAATCTCAAGAATTGTTAAAATTACAATGATGTAGTTTTTTTTTTTTTTTATCAATTTTACAACGGAATAACAAAACAAAAATGAATCTCACTGACAGAAATACAGTACATGTGTTAACATATACAGCACATTTTCTTTTTTCTGTTAAGCAGCTTGCAGTTCATTTCACTGCATCTCCCACTGCTCTCTAAAGTGTAAAGGACCTCACAGTTCATCTCATTCCTATTTTTTTCAATATTTGTGATTTTGAATTTTTCATAAGGTGGGATTAGAACCTCTTTCTCATGTTTAAACACAGAAATACCGGATACGTCTGCACCAAAGCATGTCTTAATCTTAAAACAGGAGACATTGCCAAATTCTGTCAGGTCTTTTGTTAACGAACTCGATGCAAACTGGCCAAATCTCATTTGACGGTCAAGAACGTTTGTAACATAATGATCGCGGGTTCTGCGGAAAACATCAGTACATTTACTTACTTTACGAATTTGTATGCCGCGTGTTAGCAAGAAATGAAAAGCCTTATAGTTGAAGTTATTCTTGTAACGCTTTCTGCCTGATCTCACTTCATTGTTGAACTCGGCATAAAGGTTTTTATCTGTGTAGACCTGTATGCTTCTTTATAATAATCAGTAGTGTTGTAATTTTTCCAAAATGTACTAAACCGTTCATTCGAGTTTAGCTCATTTGGTAGAATCGTAGTTATAATCAGGTTGTACATATCGTTTTCACAGTCTATATATTGGTCATCAACAGAATCCGTTGCCATGTCCAGTCGAAAGACAGAATCTGATGTCCAGTTCAGGCTCTATAAAAAATGTCAATTATACAAGTAAAAATATATATTTTAAAAACAAATTTCTCACAAAACTACTGATAAGAAAATGTCTACTCAGTGCATAACTTCAAATGGAAGGTACCCACCAGTGTGTCGCAAACAAGTGACATGATGATGACTGCAGTGGCAGCATTTTTGGCGAATGTGGAAAACGTCACCGCTTTGTTCATTGTTAATCTGAAACGAAAAGCATGCATATACGGATTATGTACAAATTCTACATGTGTGTATTCGTTTATGTATTTCTAGCTCGGGGAGGTAAGGATGGAGGTTAGGATAGAGCTGCCGAAGTGATGTGGTGGTTGTTTTTTAATAACATGTGATGTTAATAAGGAAAGTTCAATAAAAAATCAATATCTTTGTAAAAATGAGAGTGAAATCAGCTGAATTTGTCAGTGTGACGGCTATTGATCATATTACGCTCCAATCTTGTAGTAATTCTGGAGTCACTGACATTGTGGCACGGATATAGCTTTATCCTGTGTCACATTTAAGCAAATTCTTTAAGAGAATAGTCTTTATCACCCATTGCATTTGCATGAATATTCCGACAGCATATGAAGTCATGGATTCAAGCTACTGTATAAAAGGTGGCCACGACTTCGGTACTGGCAAATAAACTTTCATTTATTCCACCAAAACAGTTTCAATTCAATGTAGTAGTAAAGAAGGCACTGATCTGATACCCAGGACCAGTGTTAGTAGTGCATTACCAGCAAAAATGGTCGATGAGAGATATACGTATCGGCTCAGGATGAATTTGAATCTTATCCGGCAACAAAAGGAAAAGAATTGGTTTTGGAAAATATTTTTTGCAACTTCAAATGTTCACATGTAAAGAAACTTGACTGTATTTTTTGTTAGATTTTTTGTAAGTTTGATTTTTTTTTTTTTTTTTAATAAGCACTACATGTCCAAAAGTCCAAAAGTTTACGGACACCTGACCATCACTCTCGAGTGCTTTTTCAACATCACATTCCAGATTTAGGCTCCCTTTATAATAGTTATTATTATTTTATATATATATATATATATATATATATATATATATATATATATATATATATATAATTATTATATAAGTATGTATATATAATTTATTATAATAGTGAAATATTGGTGTTAACTCTTCGCAATGCCCCCGTGACTCAACTATGAATACAGCCTGAAGAGAAACGTAAGTCTGTGCCTTTTTTTTCTGTTCTTTGCCGATCCGGTGAAATAACACAATTCATAAATATCAACGTGAAGAATATTGAAAGCTTCACAAACAACCTCACATGAGATTTGATCATTCATTTTCTAGCATGAATAATTCCGGTAGCATCGTGAATAATGTTCTCATAACATTACGAATAATGCAGTATCGTGGCTTAAGTACCACGTACAATGCCTGAAGATTAGCTAATGCTACAATTCTATCTGAGCAAACGGAATGAGATAGAAGTAACGTAACGTTTCCGGTGTGATCATAATACTCACAGCTCTGATGGTTTCAAGGCTTCTTTAACAGTAAGAAAAAGACAAAAGTTTACTTTTCCTATACGCTATCGTGCGTAACGAGGAGATTTTCGAACGATCGCCGCTGACGTTCCTTCAATCTGCTTGAGGACAGGTAATAGTTGTTTATTTTCCTATATGGCTGAAGTAAGCTGCACTTGTGAGACAAAATGCATCAGAGCTTAATCTCAGCACCATTTATACACGGCTACTTCCTTTTCTCCACCACAACTATAGTTAACAGTTTAACAGTTTTGAGGTGTGATGTTATGTGCAAGAAAGACATTGTTTACTTTAAAAAAAAAAATTGAAAAAAAAAAAAATTCTTGCCCTGATCGCAACACAATGCAACAAACTTTTCTACAAACTGTCCGTACAACAGATATGTTGTACAAGCTTACTTTGTTTATTCTTGGGCTGGTTTCTGTAGTGAGAAAGAAACAAATAGAACGTGAAAGTGTACAAGCACTTGAAACAGATTAAAAATAAAAGTTTATACAAAAAAAAAGAACAGGATAATTTTTATTTTATTTTTTTTTAAGTGTATGTAATTGTCCACATGACTCAAACCAGATGGGATGACTTACAAGCCTGAATTATTTAAACTGGATTAAAGGCAGTTATTGAAAACGAAATATTGTGGAAGTCATGGCGTAATCTATGCATTTACATTTTCGCAAGTAATAGTATTATTAGTATTTGTTGTAATAACAGGTTCTGCTTCTACAGTAATTCATAAACGATGATCAACACAATATGGCTACCGAAAGAAAGAAATACGTTATATGTTTTTTTCCAAAAAAAATAGATAAATAAATTACATTTCTGTAATAAATGTACATCAGAGACAGATTAAGTGTTTACTGAGAGTACCAAAAGAGTCAAAAGAAGCAGGACATTAATTAATGTGCATGCAAAACTAAGGAATTAATAACACTATTTATGTATGTAACATTGGTACTATGAACACTGTATAACCACCATGGGCAGTGTTTAACACCTACTGTACATACCTTCTTGTGTACGTGCACACACATGCCGAGACTTTACCACAAAGTCACGTGGTGACTATTTGACATACTAGTATTTGCTATAAAATATTATCCTTAACAGCTGTCTGTCCCTGAAATCTTCCAGCCCAGTTCCTGCCAGGTCAAATTCCTGCCAGGTGTTGATAGAACCTCTGTTTTATACACCGATCAGCAATAACATTAAAACCACATGCCTAATATCATGGAGGTCCCGCTTATGCCCCGTCGAGGCATGGACTCTACAAGACCTCTGAAGGTGTGCTGTGGTATCTGGCACTAGCATGTTACCAGCAGATCCTTTAAGTCTTGTAAATTGCGAGGTGGGGCTGGCATGGATCGGACTTGTTTGTCCAGCACATCCCACAGATTCTCGATCAGATTGAGATCTGGAGAACTCGGAGGCCGAGTCAACGCCTTGAACTCTTTGTCATGTCGCTCAAACCATTCCTGAACAATTTTTGCAGTGTGTCAGGATGCATTATCCTGCTGAAAGAGACCACTGACATTAGGGAATACTGACGCCATGAAAAGGATGTACTTCATCTGCAATAATGATTAGGTAGGTGGGATGTGTCAAAGTAACATCTACATGAATACCAGCACTAATGTTTCTGAGAAGAACATGTTCTGAGATGCTTATCTATTTACTTTTGTTTAACACCATTCCGTCTAAAGTGTCACACCATTCTGTGTAAACATTCACACACACAAACGACTGTCGGGTGTGAAAGGAAATCAGCAGTTTCTGAAATACTCAAATCAGCAACCGTGTCACAGTCAAAGTTGCTGCGATCACATTTTTCCCCATTCCCCAGAATATTAACTAAAGCTCTTGACCTGTATCTGCATGATTTTATGTATTTTGCTGCTGCCACATATATGGTATACCATATAATGTGTTTTTTGAGATGTAGTTGGCCTGGCAACCCTGGTTAATGGTATTATCTTGAACACAGTTGAACAAAGCTATGTACCTTATGTCTATGTTTGTCTATACTGTATGTTGAATCACTGTGTGTTTGTCAATTCTGTGGATGTGTGTGTCTTGGGTGTGTGTTAGGTGTTGGGTGTGTGGGTGGGTGTTTGGGTGTGTGTTTGAGTGGGTGGGTGTTTGGGTGTGTGTTTTTTGTTTGGGTGTGTGTTGGGCGGGTGGGTGTGTGTTGGGTGTGTGGGTGGGTATTCAGGTGTGTGTTGGGTGGGTAGGTGTCTGGGTGTGTGTTGGGTGGGTGGGTGAGTGGGTAGGTGTTTGGGTGTGTGTTGGGTGTAGAGGACATTTTCTTCCATTCATGCGGTTTTCAACACGAGCTGCTGTGCTTACCGCTGGAATAAACGTCTGAGGTTTAAAATGATAAACACTTTTGGGGCAGTTCTGGCTCAGGTGGTAGAGCAGGTTGTTCACTAATCGTAGGGTTGGCCCACATGCGTCCACATCCCGAAGCGTCCTTGGGCAACACACTGAACCCCAAGTTGCTCCCAATAGCAGGATAGTGCCTGCATTCACCCGTTCACAGGTGTGTGAATGCGTGAATGAGTAACCACGTAAGGCACTTTGTAGAACCGCTAAGGTTAAAAGGCGTTATTTAAGTAAAGACCATTTACTTTGCAGCATAACATGCATGAAGCTTAGTCTTTTTTTCACTTGCCTCACTGACCTCTCTCTTGAACAAGAGTTTTCCGCCCATATCACTCACTCATCGCCAATCATTGGATGTTTTTTTGTTTCTTTGTCGCCCCATTCTGTGTAAACTCTAGAGACTATTATGTGTGAAAATCCCAGTTTCTGGAATACTTAAATCATAACATTACTATCTCACACTTAGATAAATACCTAGCTAGCATTATACAAACGTTGCATGATAGGGAACCCAAAATACTCAATATATCTCAGTATACATATATATCTCAGTAGTGCACATCAAGTGTTGAGTTGCTGAGAGTAAAACAATACATTGAAGGAAAGTGTGGGGCCTGTCTTATAAAATGACTGACAGGAGGCTAGTGTAAGCACAAAGACGCAGTCTGTCAATCACCACAGTTTTCCAAATAGCTTTTCTCAGCTACACAATACACTTGTTCTGAGGCCATGCCTTTAAACTGTTGTTGTTGTTGTTGTTGTTTTATCGCATTCTATCATCTTTTTTCAAGTTATTTCAGGTTACTAGTAAGAAAAATCATCAACTACACAATAAATGATGATCTACAGCAATATATACTTTCTTATCCAACATATGTTTCATCATCTCAGGGAGTGTTTTCTTGCCACATTCGCTTGCTCATCATGGATAAATTCATACATTAAAATTTATATCCTGAATTTATATGTTTCTGTAAAGCTGCTTTGGGACAATGTCCATTGTTAAAAGTGCTATACAAATAAAACTGAATTGAATTGAATTGAATATGTTTAAATGTCACATCCACAAAATTGCAACGGCTCTTTGTTTTATTTTTTTTTTGTTTGTTTGTTTTTGTTTTGTTTTTGTTTTTTGTTTTTTGTCTTAATTTGACTCACGATCTTTGAGCTAACGAACAGAAAAATAAGAGGGTTACCTGTGAAATATCTCAGATTAACTAAAAGAAAGAAGAATCAAGATAGGGATTAAGTGTGTGTCAAAAACACCTGAAAAGTAATTTGCTGTAAAGAAGTCAAATGTTTCTGAGCAGAAAAACCTGTGTCCTGGATTTCTAAATACCCCAGAAAGTTAAAGCAGATAAACATCCTATAAATTCCCATCTCTGTGTAATCTGTGTAATGATTACTGCTCTGAGATATCAAGTTCCCCCCCCCATATTTACACACGAGTACACATTTACACCACACACTGCATCCGCAACGCCAGCATTGTGGAAGACCCCGCACACCCCTCACACACACTCTTCACCCTCCTGCCTTCTGGAAAAAGGTACCGAAGCATTCGGGCCCTCACGGCCAGACTGTGTAACAGCTTCTTCCCCAAGCCATCAGACTCCTCAATACTCAGAGACTGGACTGGCACACACACACATCCCACTCCCATTGCAATATTTGCACAGTCCTGCATTGACTCTGTTGCATTTTTGCTGCTACTGTATTATAAAAATCTAGCATTTAATTTATTGTCACTGTTATACACTTTACCTGGCTGCTACCACAATAACTACTATGTTCATATTTAATATAAGCTAATCTGCTGAATACTGAGTCATAGCATGTTATGTTTACATTTATACCATTTTTCAATTATATTGTTACTCCTTTGCACCTATCTTTTGCACTAAGTATTATATCAGGCACTTCCACACGAAAACTGTGTACTGTTCGGCGCTACACTGTCACTGACTGTGCCTGTTGTCCTGTTTTAGTAGGATTGTAATGTCCTGTGTTTTTTGCACACGTCTGCACGTGCACTTTGTGTAGAATGTTTGTAGATCTAATTGAGTTCTGTGTTATCTCATGTGCTTAGTGTGTTGTTTTGTGTAGCACCATGCACCTAGAGTAACGTTGTTTCCTTTCACTGTGTACTGTACCAGCTGTATATGGGTGAAATGAGAATGACAACACTTGAACTTGAACTTGGTCTGCAAGAATGATTAGGTAGGTGGTACGTGTCAAATTATCATCTACGTGAATACCAGGACCGAGGTTTCTGAGCAGGACATGTTCTGAGATGCTTATCTGTTTACTTTTGTTTCACACCATTCTTTCTAAAGTGTCACACCATTCTGTGTAAATATTCACACACGCAAACGACTGTCGGTCGTGAAAGGAACTCAGTAGTTTCTGAAATACTCAAACCAGCAACCGTGCCACAGTCAAAGTTGCTGCGATCACATTTTTCCTCATTCTGATGTTTGACCAGAATATTAACTAAAGCTCTTGACCTGTATCTGCATGATTTTATGTATTGTGCTGCTGCCACATATATTGTATACTGTATAATGTGTTTTTTGAGATGTAGTTGGCCTGGCAACCCTGGTTAATGGTATTATCTTGAACACAATTGAACAAAGCTATGTACTTTATGTCTATGTTTCTCTACACTGCATGTTGGATCACAGTCAAAGAATCATAGAATTAAAATGATAAAATGTTTTAGTCAATTCTGTCAGCTGCTACGGTGGTTTATTAAATAAATAAATAAATAAATAAATAAATAAATATGCAATGTGGCCAGCAGGGGACACTGTATCATTTATCATCATTTATTAAGTCTAATTAGAATGGTACTGACTTTGTAAATTAGTTGGGGGTTTTTCCCCCCTGGACAAACTTAAACGTAACTTTAAATAATAAAAGCTAGACATACTAAATTGTAGAGATGTTTTTGCAGGTAGGGGTTAAAAACTTTTTGTTGACTGTATATGCATGTACACATTTACAACAAAGTCTAAGTCTACGTTTATCTGTGTATTAAAATGACATACAGTGATGTGTACATTTTGTCAGTTGAATTATATGCTAGAATTTGTTGTTGTTAATTGATTGATTTTTATATATATATAATATATATATATATTTAATCTTCCAAATTATTAATGTCAACAAGGGGCATTATAAATATTGTCAGCATCTGTGATGTTTTTGTTGTTGTTTGTTTGTTTGGGGCAGTATTGTAAATTTCATCAGCAGCTAGGATATTTTATTTTATTATGTTTAATTTTATTTTGCAAATAAATAATGTGGCTAGCATGGAGCGTTGTACAATTCCTCAACTGCTATGATGTTTTCCTTTATTTAATATATATATATATATATATATATATATATATATATATATATATATATATATATATATATATAATTTTATTTACTCAATTTTAATTTATTTCTGTTTCCAAAACAATAATGGGACCAGCAGGGGGCACTCTAACATTAATTTACGAAGTCTAATTCTATCGTATTTACGTAAAAATACTAAATGACTCAATTCTAATTGATATATATTTTCCCCTTATACAAACACTTTCAACGTGTTTAAAAATGATAACAGCGTATGTAAGACATAATTCCCCTCATTACTAAGACGTCTGAAAATGAAAGTGAGTCCGGATGAGACTGAGGCCTGTGTAGTGAAATAGTGAAATAGTTTGTATAAATATTACAATCGTCTTGTTTACGATATCGTGTTTCAGGTAAACACGCTGATGACGCGCACTGTAGGACCGCCCCCTCTGTGACGTCATCACGTCGCTGCGCGGTCCTGGAACAGAGCCCGTTTGGTCAAACCGAAACTAAGTGTAACTGTAAGAGGAGGAGATGAGAAACAATATCGCGGACACGTTTTAAATAACGTCGGGTGAGTGAACTAAAGACAATATTAATCATTATATGTAGGCTAAATGATGGATGTGTGTGTGTGTGTGTGTGCACGTGTTTATTCAACGCAAGTTTATCCTAGTTTCAATGTCACTATTAAAATGGCTGCCATCATAAACACATATATAAAAAAAAAAAACACACACACACACACAGAGCATCTGTCATTGTGGATCTACATGCTCTACTAGAAGGTTTTTATTAGGGAACATATTTGAGCCATACGGAAATGAACATAAATAAACAGTGTTATTAGATACTCAGCACCCCTGATGAAAAAAAAAACATCACAGAAATTCTAATGGTTTCCATTACAAACCATCAGCTAACCATTAAAAACATTACCATTACAGGTCCTTAATGGTATCCACGAAACATAACATGCCATCAGTAGAAGGCAACAAATTAACAATAGAGACCCACTGGGAATGTTACAATTCCCATTAAAACAGTTACAAATTGTATGAAGGTTTCGTTTGTTTTTGTCCACAAAACAAGTCCACAGCTATCACTTTGTCTGAAGGCGTTTTTAGTCTCGAATTAACTGTAGTGGTTTGTTTGATTTGGCTAGAAAGCAAACTCTTCGTGTTTCTTTTATTCGTTTCTTAGCTCCGCCCTCTGAGGAAAAGGATGTGATGCAAGACCAGGGCAAATTCGAGACTGAACATTATTAACATACTGCAGTAACATTAGTGATCACTTAAGTCTAGATATGATTGTTATCCTTTAGAATTCAACATCTAGCTTTCATTATAACCTCTTAGTGTATTATTTTGGCTTAAAAACATTTTTTTTAAAAAAACCTTTTTTTCCCGTTATCATTACTATGCAAAATACAAAACATACTACATCTTTACAATTAGATTAAAGCGTCATGAAACACTAAACTACATCTTCTGAGATTTTAACAGAGGTGTTCGTATCGCACGTCATAAAAGACAGTCTTAGCATCTGTTCATTTTAACTGTAGGAGAAAGCAGGTTCATTTTGAGCTTTTTTCTGGTATTTTCACCGGCAGTGGCCTGGCAATGTACTATAGTACTTCAGTGACTTGTCAGTGTCTCATAATTATTCATGAGCCTGCGTGTTCTTATCATAAAATATGTTATATATAATATAATATCATATAATATGTAATATAATATTAACACTCCCTGGGCCATCGTGTGTAAAATTATGCAACGAGAGTCCGAGTTGAAGGAAAGAGCCTTCGCCTTTTTATTCATGAAAAGCTCGAGCCTATTAGCTAACTACCATTCCAACATTTCTCCCGTCTGCGCTTCCTCCGGTTTTGTTTTCCTCCATAGTCACGCCAGGGGTTAATGATTCATACAGACAGGGCAGAGGACCTGCACTCCTATCTATTGTGTCTGCATTTAGCCCTGGGGATTCAGGAGGAGAGAAGTCCTCTGTCTCATCTGCAAACATTGTCACTATCCATCTTTTTTTTTTTTTTGGAGTGTTCAGAAGGCTCGCCCCCTCTTCCTCCCCTGCCTTTCCCTGCCACACCCACTCCCCCTCCCTTCTTCGCACAGCCATCCACACCCATTTAAGCTGCATTTTTCAAAAACATTGAGAGGTAGACTTGAGCTGAAAGAGGGAGGTTTCATGACCCTTTAATTAGTGAATCAATATCGTACCAAAACATCTGACCATCACTGTCACGTTCATATGTGCTCTCTGAACGTCCCATTCCAGACTTATAACCACTTTGCTGTTATAATGCGCCCCACTCTTCTGCGTAGGCTTTCCGGAGCGTGGCTGTGGGGGGGGATTGTGTTCATTCAGCTACAAGAGCGTTAGGAGATCAGGCACTGATGTCGGGATGTCGAGGAGGTCTGGGGTGCAGTCGGTGTTCAGTGGGGTTGAGGTCAGGGCTCTGCGCAGGACACTCGAGTTCTTTTACTCCAACCTTAACACACCATGTCTCCATGGAGTTCGCTTTGTGTACATAGGCATTGTGCATTGTCATGCTGGAGCAGGTTTGGGTCTCTTAGTTCCAGTGGAGGGAAATTGTAACGCTACAGCTTACAAAGACATTCTACAGTATACAACTGTGTGCTTCCAACGTTGTGAAGGAGAAGAACCGCATACCGTATGGATGTGATGGTCAGGTGTCCACATACTTTTGTTCATATAGTGTATGTGCTTAGCAGTAAGGGTGTTTTTAATGATATTTGTGGTTGAAATAGGTGGTGGAATATTTTGAGTGTTGGTCGATGCTTATCTTTTAGTTTCATGCTGACTTGTGCACCGCCAGTTTCGACGTTAACAATGCAAACCTGTTGAACGGGTCAGTAAAACATGAGACGTATTGTCTAGCTTACGCTGGTGTGACTCATCACTGTCAAGATAATGTAGCTGAACTGTAAAAGACTGATATTCCTTTATCTAGTCATCTCGCTTTATCACTTGCAAACATATGGGTATTTTTGTATACCCGCGTTTTTTTGGTGTTGTTGTTGTTCTGCTCAACTGAATTGAAAGTCTCTTTGGATACAAGAATCTGAATAAATGTGATGTAATACCTTACAACTGAAGGCTTCTCTATTTCAAATGCTTCTAAATAAAACCTTATTAGGACACCAAAAACTCCTGGTTAAGAAAAAAGCTAAACAAAAAAACCCCAAAAGAATATAATAGATACTCAATTGTTGGGATTTTTGAGTGTGTTTGATTTGTTTTTATTCGGTGCTAGGTTTTTGAGCATAGCCAGGGTAAATTTTTTGGTCTGCAGTATGCTTAAAAGTATAGAAGTGTCATTGTAGAGACATTCTGATCGGTAAATTAAAAAAAATAAATAAAGAAATAAATAAAAATCCTCAACACTGCTGGGGAGAAAGTGAGTAATGTTGGGCAACTTCTCTTTTTCTTTCTTTATTTCTTTCTTTCTTTTTTTTAAGTTCATTGGTGTTGTTTTAGAGGAAGTCAACATTACAGAACACTATGACTAAACTCATATGACTTTATGGATTAATGTCACAGGTCTTAACTGAACACAGAACTGAAAATGCAGCATGCAGTGTATGCCACTGAGCTTCTATATATAACGGGTGACCAGTCGAGTGGCCTCCATTCTTTGGGAGTCCCCTCTGAGACGACGTGCATGAAATAAGATGGACCCCGACGACACAAGATGACAGAAAATGTGTGAGTTGTTTGTTTTGTTTTTGTTTTGAAGAGCTCTTTCTTTTAAACAGGCAAGTTGGCACACATACATACAGATTTAGTAGTAATATCAACCAAAGTAATATCAATTAAATATAGAGATTTAGTAGTAATATCAATTAAACATAGAGATTTAGTTGTAATATCAACAAACCATTCTAATATGAGAAAATGAAGTCATTCTGTTATTGTAAATGAACTTAAATTGTTAATTAATAACCTCTTTGGCTTGGAGGATAAAGCAATATCTGCAAAAACACATCAGAAATATCGGTAATGCATATTAAGTTTCAAAGTTGTTGTTTTTTTTTGTGTGTACATTCATATTTGTATATTTACATATATATTAAATTTGAATGCATTTTTCCTTATTTAAGTGACCATATTTTCAAATGAAACGGCTATAAACGTCACCCGCTGTATTCTTAATTGTTGGATTAAATTAGGCGTCGTTGATTTCCTGTTTAATGGATCATTAAATGTTTGTATCATTTAATCCCTGAAATACTCATTTCTAATATGATTTTAATGCCGTTATTGGAAATTCACTGTTTTCATGTTCAATAAGAGTTCTCGTGAGTACTGGACGATACCGATCCGATCCAGATATCACAGCAAACTGTGTGCAAGCTTCGGTTGTCAAATACTGTGAAATGTTACAGGTTGGATGGGCGTGGGGTTCAAAACTTTTCAAATGTAATTGCTGTAGTTGAACTTGAAATAATGGCAACATTTATAATGCACATCATTCTTTATTTGTAGATGAATTAGTGGCATAGTAAGAGAAAAATAAACAACTGTACGTCGATCGCACATTGGTGTAGCAGGTAGCATCCCTGGGGGTCACTCAGGATTGATCTTTCGCTTGGCTTGCTTTCTGTGTGGAGATTCACATGTTCTCCTTGTGTTCATGTGAGGTTCTCCGGTTTCCTCCCATGTCCCCCAAACAGGTTGAATGGCTACTTTAAGTATGTGAGAGTGTATTCCTACCTTCATGGAAAGGCTCTGTATACGGAGATCAGTAGATTCCTGAATGCTTGGACCCCTAACTCTGTGTTGCATTAAAAGTGTGGACGCATTGCAAATATTGAATATTCCACGAGTTGACAAGGTGTTATTGTCCTCCCTTTTTGTTCTGCTAATGTTCCAGAAGTTTCTAGCTGTCGAGTATTGGTACGTTGACCGTGGTTCAGTCACTTTGATCACTTTTTTAGCTGGAACTCCGGTCTAAAGGATAAAGTGATGCAACTCACCATCTGCATCACTAAGCCTCAGTGGTAACATGATGATGAAAATCATAAGACAAGATGTCACCGAGATGATTAGGGGATAAGCTGTAGGGAACTGAAAGTGCAGCATGCCCAGAACCCAACCACGTATCTGTAGGATGTGTTGACACGTAGGATCTCATTTTTTTAAAAATCTGTTCGTTGTATCGGGAAATCTGTTGTATCCATACTGGTCCAGGCCAGTTTTAGCATGATGTACAGTACTGTACCTACTAGGGCTGAGTCAGGACTGTCATTGTCAAGCCCAAGACCAGGACTAGCCATGATCGAGTCAGGACCAAGTCGTAAGGGAGTCAAGGCCAAATCCTGATTGAGCAAGACTGAGTCAAGATTAAGACAGAAAACCATCGAATCCTTTTTGAGGCTAAGTCTTTACTTCACTTACTTGGCTTCGTTCATGCGTTGTACCAATGATTAGGCTGTTTTCAAGAAGAAGGCATTACTTTTTTGCCAAACTGAAAAGACAAAAACACAATGTTTACAAACTCTCAGTCAAGACAATATTTAGCAAGACTAAGGCCGAAGAACTAGCCAAGTCCAAGTACTAACGGCAATAAATCCAAGACAAGTCCAAGTCAATACAGAAAACGTCTCGAGACTCAAGTCCTACAGCTCCAGTAGATATGTAATATCACATTGGCATTGCTTCCCTTTAATTTAGCACTATGAGAAATGAATATTGGTTCAAAGTTATATGAATACATATTATTTCTATGAAGAACATGTGAAAGAAGATGGGTACCAGTGACGCACCTCTTCATGAATAATTTCACACAAAACAAAGCCACGGAGAAATAAAGTTTGATTAGACATAATTCAGGATTTAGCGTTTTGAATAAATTCTTGCAGTAATCGTTTTACAATGGTTATATAATAAAACAGCACTTTATCTTAACGATAATGTAAATAAGTAAATGTTTTAAAAGAAAAAAAAAAACACTAATGTGTTAAAGCAAACTAAACAAGCTAAAATATATCAGTAGGGAAATGACCCTGGACTGGCTTGGGGTCAAGATGACTGCAGTGTTTTAAAGTAATGATTGATGCTAAAGTTATTCAAAGAACTCTGAATCTGCAGTTTTATTTTTGGAATTATTTTTACTCTTATTATTGTTTATGTTGCAGGATCAGCGTGACAGGTGACTTTATCGATGTAACATTCGCTTTGACCGGAGAGCATCATCATCATCATCATCATCATCATAATGTTCACAGGGGTTAACTCCATGATGACGCTTCCTTACACCAGTAATGTAGAAGAAACCCCTGAGACAAAGTGAGTAGCTATGTATTAGCGTCAAATCTGAGTAAATGAAAGGTCAAGGAAGTAAGAATGTCCTGGATTTCTGCTAGAATGCTTTATATATATATATATATATATATATATATATATATATATATATATATATATAATGTTTAATCATTCATGGCGTCACACTACTGTGAACTTCTCACAGGTTAATGAAAACAGCATCTCCAGCACATAGCTGTGTGTCCATGAAGAGTGACTGGTCCATAGAGAAACCTCCAAGCCTGGGCGGGGAAGATGTCGTCCGTGAGAGTAGGTGAGTGCAAATCAGCATGATCACCCACTTGCATATAGCGATTTACACGATAGGCTTGAAAAAGATCTGTCTCTACGATGTTCCCAGATTTAATACTGAAAGTGCGGGATCTCCAGCACCCAGCTGTGTGTCTATGAAGAGTGATTGGTCCATAGAGAGGCCTCCAAGTCTGGGCGGGAAAGATGTCATCCCTGAAGGAGGGTGAGTTCAAACCGATTGTTTCTGATCACAAACCTGTTGCAAAAAGGTCTTCCGTAATGTTTACTATGATGTTGCCATAGTGAAACTGCATCATCTCCAGTCCATAGTTCAGTTCAATTCTATTTGCACAGGCGCTTTGAACAATAGACACTGACTACGTTTACACGGACAGCAGTAATCTAATTAACGACCTTATTCTGTATAAGACAATATTCTGATTAAGGTGTTTACATGAGTCGCTTTTAGAATACTCCTTTCATGTTCCTGTTTTACGCGTTATAGAACATAGAGCGATTAACCGCACACGTCATTACGTCACCGCGCCACGCCGTCCGACGTCCCTCCAGAATTTCACGCATCGACATACAGTTGGTCTTCGTTATGGGACCGTATACAGTTTTGTGTGTTTCATTTTTAATTTTACGAAAGCTTCAAGTGCGGTTAATTATTTGTCGTGCTGTACGTGCAAATAGACGACTGCTTGAAGCCGTGGGCTGCGTACGAAACCGCATACTTACCTACTATATAGTAGCTGAGCTACCTGTATTTCACCTACTATATAGTAGGCAAGTATGCGGTTTGGGACGCAGCCGTGCTCTCTTGTTTGGCGTCAAACGGTCGAGCGCTGCCGCGTGTGTACGTGTCCTGTCGCACAATGCGGTGAAAACTCTCACACGACGTTAATAGTGTGATTAAGGTGTGTACGTGTCTATAACGCATGTCGATAACGCGACTAAAACAGGAATACTCCACACGTCTTAATTCCATTTGTGTTTACTTCGAGTATGACTTTAATCGGATTAAGGTCATCAATAATCCCTATTTACATGCCAGTTTCTTAATCAGAGTATCGTCTTAATCGGGTTCATATCGGATTATTGTCGTCCATGTAAACGTACTGAGTGACACAGAGCAGCTGTAAAGAAAATCCAGATGTAGATTTAGTTCTCCCTTTTTTTTTTAACATTGTGATTATTTCATTTGTTATTATAAGCTTGTGCACATGAAAAGAAAGTTCTTGAATCTTAGTTCTTGAGTCTAATGAGTAAGGAATTACAAGGAGAAAAATAATCCCTGACATGACATGAGGACCCAAAATCAAATGCGAACTCGTCTACTTCTGGGTGAAATAGTAGTGGTGGTTCTTATATCAGGATTGCACAGGCAGGACATAGACACATGAAGACAAAGGGAATGAATGGAAATTTTTCAGGCTGGTATTGTGAGAAGTTTGCATGAGCATCCAAATGCGGAGAATCTGTGAGAATGGGGCAGAGATCAGCCCAGCCCTATAATGCTGGATCTATAGAGAAACAAATTCCCAGTACTTTTGGAGAACTTTAGGCAGCTCTGGGATGGCATGGATTCTCAGAGACTGACTGTTTATGTCCACCATGATGAGAGAGAAAAAAACTCAGCTATTGTATATAGCAAGGGAAGAATGATGTAGTGATAATTTAAAAAATATATTTATGCAGTGAAGGTGTGGAGGTGACTCCAGCATTTATGGGCGTTGATGCATTTGTTTCTATCTTAGAACTGAGACAAAGCCTCAGCTGCACAGTTATCAGCATTTAGGACACACTGATCCATGGTGCAAGATGAATTTTGGACACGTTTAAATCAAGATCGAAAACGTTCCCGTTCGAACAAGCTTGCAGGTTGTTGTTTTTTTCGAGCCCGTAATTGTAGCTCTCAGAGATAGAGTTGAACTGGGAGCAAGATGAACTGCTTAGATTTTGGAATTGAGCCAAACAGGATCAAGGTCACAGCAAGGTCAAATGTCTGAACTAGTTTTTCTTCAGTAGCTTCCTTCCTGTTTGAAGTATATTTGAATGGTATTTGAGGCAAACAAATTATTAAGATGGAGTAGACTTGGTGGTGGCAGTTGACGCTAATTTATTTTTATTTACTTTTCTTCATTTATATTTATTTATGCTCTTTAAATCGGCACTTTAACCTGAAGTGAAAGTTTAACTTTTACAGTATATATGTTTTTGAAATGATTCTTTTTCTTTCTGTTTTTCATTTTCTCTCATTTTTATATCCGTCAGTCCATACAGGATCGTCTTTCGCAGTGATGTTTGTGGGTAAATGAGACCTTTTAGCTGTACTCTAGTGATGTGACTCTTGAACAATGCGGTCATTTTAAACGAATCTTTTATATAACGAGTTGCCTTTCGTTCGTTTGAAACGTGAACACCGCACAGGCTCTGTACAGGAAACCGAAATGGTTAGTTCACCTCCTGAGTCTCTTCTCCGGTCCGAGTCTTTCGTTCATCTATCACGTGACGTGACCGCCACGTATTTTCTGTATCGGATACAGAAATTCCCAACCTTCCTTACAAACAAGCCGGTCGTTTTATGGCTGCGTTCATCATGTTTTCCTTATTCAGAACACGATACGTGTCGGCGATTGAAAACGTAACGTTTTAATTGAATCCCGCTCTGGTGAACGAAGTGACGGATAAAGATTACGAGATTCAAACATCCGAGTCAGCAAAACGATCCGATCTTCCCACCACTACCGAACTCATGTTCGACGCACATGACTCGAAGAGGACTTGGACCGATTGCATGTTGTGATGACGTGTCGATGTCGACGTGACGCACCTTGGCCCAAATCTTTAGAACATGTGCGGTGATTTTGAAAAATTGCAAGCTTCTCCAAATATTGCGGAGTTTGCTTGATTTTAATAATAATAACCATAATAATAAACTTTATTTTATAGAGCGCCTTTAAAAGCAGCTTATCAAAGCGTTGTACACAAAATAAGCAGTACACAGAAAAAATTAAAAATGATCAAATTTAATAAGAATAACAACAATAATAATAATTATAATAATAATAAAAGTAGACATCAGCAGTCAAATGCAAGTTTAAAAAAACTAAGTCTTAAGTTGAGCTTTAAAAATGTCAAAGGTCTGAGCTTCCCTAAGTCCAATTTTGCGTTCAATTCTGCGATTGCGCAATCCTGGAGGGACTGATTTGCTCATTTGTTGGGATCCCCAAAAAAAGACATGCAAAAATAGCAAAAATATCATGCAAAATGTGATGGATGGACATTCCAAGCAGGCTGGTGGTACTTTAAAACTGTATTGATGTGTGCATTACTGTGTTTAACCTCCATTAGGCAATACTTCAGAACTGAAGCTCAGCAGGAACCCACACCGATGAAGATCGGTGCTACAGACTTACAGCGAGATTCTTACCAACCAGTGAATGACGTCCTGTCCAGAGTTTTAGAGCGTCACAAAACCAGCATGCGCAACAAGCACCAGAGTTTATTCGAAGGAATTAAAATGCACAGAAATAAAACCCCTCTGAACACCATTTATACCCAGCTCTACATCATAGAGGGAGAGAGCGAGGGCGTGAATAACGAACACGAAGTGTTACAGATGGAGAAAAGGCAGCACTTCCATGACACGCCAATCAACTGCTTAGATATATTTAAGCATGTAGGAGATCACACTGGAGGAAATGTTACGCATAGAAATGTAGAAAGCGGACCAAGAGGACAAAAGCTCAGAACAGTGTTAACGAAAGGAATTGCTGGAATTGGGAAAACTGTATCAGTGCAGAAATTCATTCTGGATTGGACGGAAGGAAAAGCCAATCAGGATGTCGATTTCATGTTTGTGCTTCCGTTCCGTGAGTTGAATTTGATCAAAGATGACTCTTACTGTCTTCACAAGCTCTTGTGCGACTTCCATCCTGAGCTAAAAGCCCTGGACACGCCCGTGTACGTCGTGCGTAAAATCGTCTTCATCTTCGACGGCCTGGACGAAAGCAGACTTCCGCTGAATATTTTAACTGGCAAGAAAGTATCCGACGTAACGATGACATCATCAGTGAGTGCCCTGATGTCAAACCTAATTAAAGGTGACCTGCTTCCGTCTGCTCATATCTGGATAACCTCCAGACCGGCGGCAGCCAATCAGATCCCTCGGACGTACGTCGATCGTGTGACGGAAATTCAGGGATTCAGCGACGCACAGAAGGAGGAGTATTTCAGGAAGAAAATCAGCGAGCGAGCCCACACCGAGAAAATCATTTCACACGTTAAAAAGACTAGGAGTCTTTATATCATGTGCCACATCCCGGTGTTTTGTTGGATATTAGCCACAGTGCTTCAGCAAACGATGAAACGAAGCAATCGTACGGAAGCCCCTAAAACTCTGGCTGAGATCTATGCGCACTTCCTGCTCATTCAGACGAACGTGAAAAACGAGAAGTACGAAGAAATGGACGAGAGCGATCCAGAGAAGCTTCTGGAAGCGAACAGAGGCACGATTTTAAAACTAGCCGAACTGGCTTTTAAGCAGCTGATGAAGGGCAACGTGATGTTTTATGAAGAAGACCTGAGAGAGTGCGGTATTGATATTACCGAGGCCTTTGTATACTCTGGGATTTGCACTGAGATCTTTAAGCAGGAATCTGTGCTGTACCAGAAGAAGGTCTACTGCTTCGTGCATCTGAGCTTTCAGGAGTTTTTCGCTGCTCTCTACGTGTTTTACTGCTATATGACAAAGAGCGTGAAGGCGCTGCAGGTTTTCCGGGCGTACTCGGAGGATCTTGCTTTGGACGAGTTGTTAAAAGCGGCGGTCGATAAAGCCTTACACACTGACAACGGACACTTGGACCTTTTCCTCCGTTTCCTACTTGGCATTTCACTGGAGACCAATCAGAGACTCCTGCGAGGCCTCCTGACACACACACACAGCAGCTCGGAGAACATCAAGAGTACAGTTCAGTACATCAAATGGCAGATTCAAACCGAGGACCTTCCTACCGACAGGGCAATCAACCTGTTCCTGTGTCTCACGGAAATGAAGGATCAGTCTCTCTCGAAAGAGATTCAGGAGTTTCTGAAGACGGAGAAGCAATCCGAGAAAAAGCTCTCGGCCGCACACTGCACAGCTATAGCATACATGCTGCAGATGTCCGACGACGTCATGGAGGAGCTGGACGTCAAGAAATACAACGTATCAGAGGAGGGATGTAGGAGGCTGATCCCTGCTGTGAGCAACTGCAGAAAGGCTCAGTAGGTGTTCGTTTAAATTATAATTAAATAATACGACATAACATGGGGGGGGGGGGGGCAGTTATAACGTGTGGCTTAGTGGTTAGCACGTTTGCCTCGCACATCCAGGGTTGGGTGCGTGATTCCCGCCTTTACCCTGCGTCGCCGAGCTTGTATGTTCTCCCCGCGCTTCGGGGGTTCCTCCGGGGTACTCCGGTTCCCTCCCCAGTCCAAAGACATTCGTTGTAGGCTGATTGGCATCTCTAAATTGTCCGTAGTGTGTGAATATGTGTGCGATTGTGCCCTCTGATCTGCTGGCACCCCGTCACAGGGTGTCCCCCAGTTTGTGCCCCGAGTCCCTTGGGATAGGATCCAGACTCCCCCTGACCCTCTGTAGGATAAGCTGTACAAGTGGATGGATGGATTATAAAATGGATAGTTTGGGGTCTAAAGTCTGATTTGAGCGGCGGAGAAATTGTTTATAGTAAATATTATCTTCGAATATTATTTTGGGAAGTGTAAATGTATACGGTGTCTTTGCGGGACCATCCAGAGCAGTCACAAGTACAGAAACTTGAAGCAGAAGTTGGCATATCCCTCCCAGAAATAGTGATATAAATATATCTCCAGTGACTCACACATGAGTCCATGTGTCCAACGTCTCTTGTTTTAACAATATTGTATTCGATATTGTGTTTTTTTTCTTTTGTTTTGTTTTGTTTAACAGACTTGCGGGCTGTTATCTCACCACAAGTTCCTGTGAAACCTTCACTTTTGCTCTGAGGTTAGAAAAGTCCCCTCTGAGAGAACTGGACCTCAGTAACAACGACCTGCAGGACTCGGGAGTGAAGCTGCTGTCTGACGGCCTGAAGAGTTCACACTGTAAACTGGAGACACTCCGGTGAGCTGTCTGCGAATGATTCCGTAATAAGAAATATTAACCAGTGACAGCACGGCATACGTTATACGCTAGTGTGTTTGTGTACGTGATCTTGACCGTACATTTTTTTTCATACTCCAACTGCGTCGAATTCTCGGATCCGATTGGTTAAAAGGTGTTTATTGGTGTTCTATAAGAGCAGTATTTCCCGTTGTAATCCCATCGACAGGTTTATATTAACGCGCCCGTTCTAATGCGTCGTCGTTTCTATAGTAACAGCCAATTCACATTGTGACTCGCGTGGCCAAAAATCTACATAATCGAAGCATATTACTAAACAAATAAATAAATAATCAAACATGTTCTTATTTAACAACGAAAAAACATGGTCATTGATACGATAAAGCTTTCTGTTTATTTAGCATTTATGGAAGGAGTCTCCAGTGTCCGCAGCTACTTTTTAGATTCTAAAACTTCATGTTCCCTCGTTTCCGATATATTCTGATATCGTCGAGATAATTTGTGTACATCCACGAATATCGAGTGATACGGTGGCGGAAATACGTATCGGACGCGTCAACATTTTTTTTATCAGTAAATATATTTCCAGTGCGGTTATTCACATGAAATTTTCACCGGACATCAGTATCAACTCAGGAAATCCGGAAATATAAAGAATTCACAACATTAAAGTCCATAAATGAAGTTATGCGTAATAAAGTGGAATGACACGGGAAAAAAGTATTGAACACGTTAAGAAAAAGCCGTTTCTCCAAGGCAAGGAACCAGCTGAAATCCGTAAGTAATTATACCCCCTGTCTGTGCAAATGAATATCAGCTGGGTTAATACATTGATGGTCTATAAAAAGGCTTTTCGTTACCAACGTGTCACACGAAACAAATAAGACATGAGAACGGTCAATTAATACGCCAAAATAAGCGTTGGAGTACCGTTTGCCAGATTCCTGTGGGTTTAGTCAGGCGGCGCTCCTTCTGTGTTCTATCGTAAGCTTTTTGTTTCTCTACACAGGCTAGCTATTTGTAATCTTGGAGAAAAGGCTTGTGAATATTTGGGGTCAGCTCTCATGCTTCCACACTCGTCCCTGAGAGAACTGGACCTCAGTAACAACGACCTGCAGGACTCGGGAGTGAAGCTGCTCTCTGACGGCCTGAAGAGTTCACACTGTAAACTGGAGACACTCCGGTGAGCTCTGAGTCAGCTCCTTCCTGAATGAATTCCTTGAATCTGATTGGTCAGGAGGTGTCGGTTAGCTTTCTATGACAGCAGCTCAGACAGTAGTGCCATCTCTAGATCACAGATTTATATTCATGCAGAATAACAATGAATAATAAGAGTAATAATAATAATAATAATAAACAGGGTTTTAATTGCTTATACAGTATGGTGAAGTTTTCTGTAAGGAGACGTTTATGTAACATTTGTTTTTCGTAATGGTTTATAGCTGATATAACATAAATCTCAACTTCTTGCAACTAAACTCCTGACAGCTCACTCTGTCCGTCTGCTATTTTAAACGTCCTTTCTGCAGATTATCTGGATGTCTAATCACAGGTGAAGGCTGCGCTGCTCTGGATTCAGCTCTGAGTTCAAACCCATCACACCTGAGAGAGCTGGACCTGAGCTACAACCATCCAGGAGACTCAGGAGTGAAGATGCTCTCTGCCAAACTGGAAGATCCAGACTGCAACCTGGAGACACTCAGGTATACTGTGTAGAGGTGTGTCTGTGTCTGTGTGTGTGTGTGTGTGTGTTTCTTCACCATGACGACAACACAGGCAACTCAAAATATTTTCATGGACCCTGTTAAAATAAGATGCTAAAACTGATAACTGTGGTGAAATAAATCGGATCTACACCGCTAATGCTAACGAAACGTATTGTTTGAGCAGCTACACACTCTTCTTACGTTATTGTCTTACGGGCTCATGTCACGCGCTTTTATTTACAACGCGACGCTGCAAAGACGTCTTCCCAAGCGAAAACATCTCGAATATATTCAAATGTATCCAGTATTTCATATTATAGGTTACAGTAAAGCAAATATAAGATTATTAAACATATTTCTAGACGTTTTTACTAGAAATGTTATTGTGTTTCTTTCTCGAAATTAAAGCTTAAAGTTAGCCAAATTATCTGCCAATAGAACAAGACCGTTTCAATCCTGATGCCTAGAAATAAATTGAATAATCTTAGATTTGGTTCTGACTACATTCAAGATCATTTCACTTGGTAAAATGCCGGGATTTTTTTTTTTTTTTTTGCAGTACGGTAATACGTGCTTTTGTTTGTGTTTGGTTTGTTGCCTGATTGTGCTCACCTGTTCTGTGTCTCACCCTTGATTCGTTTAATTGTTTATACGTTATAATGCCATAAATCAAATGAGTAAGTGCATTCATGCAAAAGATAAAGAGAGATAGAGAAGGATAGATCAAAAATTATGACCCAATCACAAATTAAAGCTTTTTAAAGTAAAGCTTTTGAATGGAAAAAAAAGTGTGTGTGTTGGATGTTTTTAATATCTTAAGGGTAGGAATATCTAATAGTCTGGGTCTTCTGAGGGGACATTTGGCTGGTCCCTATGAGGAAACAGGCTTTTTTAGAAATGATAAATAAAAAAATTAATAATAATAATAATAATAATAATAATAATAATAATAATGCAGCTTTTATTTAAAAAATACAAAAAGAGACAAAATGTTTACTTTTGGTTACTGATGTTAAGGTCGGGGTTAGATTTAGGTGTAGCTGAATTAATAATTATGTCAAACAGAGGTCCCCAAAAGGATATTAAGACTTGTGTGTGTGTGTGTGTTCTGTTTTGTCTCTTTAGTTTGGAGCCTGCAGGCAAGATTAGTCTCACACCCGGTTTAAGAAAATGTAAGTACACTGTCTTGAATGTAATGTTTACTTACACACACACACACACACACATACGCACACACTATTTGTGCTGTAAATGAACTCCTGTCTAATCTGTCTCCTCACGTGCAGATGCCTGTGAGCTCACGCTGGACCCAAACACGGCACACACACGTCTCGCTCTGTCCGAGGGGAACAGAAAGGTGACGCACGTGATAGACGAGCAGCCGTACCCTGACCATCCGGAGAGGTTCGATCACTGGAAGCAGGTGATGTGTACAGAGAGTCTGCGCGAACGCTGTTACTGGGAGGCGGAGTGGGCCGGCGGGGAAGCCGTGATATCGATGAGTTATAAAGGAATTCACCGGAAAGGAGGCAGAGGTGACTGCGTGTTCGGCTCCAGCGACAAGTCCTGGAAACTGGACTGCTCTAGTAACAGTTACACCGCCTGGCACAACAAGAAGAGAACGGACATACCTGCACCTCCGTCCTGCTCGAACAGGGTAGGAGTGTATCTGGACTGGCCGAAGGGTTCTCTGTCGTTCTACAGCGTCTCCTCTGACACACACACGCACACACACCTGCACACATACAACGCCAGGTTCACAGAGCCGCTCTACGCAGGGTTTTGGGTCGATTGTGACTCCTCGGTGAGTCTGCGTTAAGATGCTTCGCGATCGTATCGATCTGCTTTGCAAAAGAACAAAAAGAAGTATTTTTTATTAATCTTTATTGCACTTTAATGCAGCGCTGCTGAATTCTCCAGTCTGATTTATTCAGAAAGTGTCGATTCAGCTACTGTATAACAGCCGTTCCAGTCACATGTTTATATTAATACGCTCGTTATAATATCTTATCTTTTATAAAAGTAAAAGGGACTTGTATTGGATGCTTGACATCATTTAATGTTTTGTTTTTTTTTTCATTTAATGTTCATTATCAGACTATTTAAGTGCACGTAGCTGGTAAAATCTGATTTTTTTCAGTTATCAGATTGCTTTCAGCATGTGTATGCACTCAATTATGTGTGCATCATGTTTTTACGGAGATACCAGTGATCCTGACCCTTTCTGCTCTCCGGACCTGCCTGATCCGTTCGGATGCCCTATATGGATGGAGCTCTCATCAACTGGAGGCTACATTCCGGAGATGGATTAGTACAGTACCGCTTGCAGTACCATGGAAATGGTTTTGGACATCAATTCCACATGGACGTTCTCGCTGTGGTTGCTGGGACTACGGTTGCAGCGATGGCCTTGGGACTGCCATTACCACATACGGTTTTACACTCGGGTCTCCTTTAGTGAACAGTGGACTAGTTCAACAAACAGACGTCATATACAAACCATAATGAACTCTCCTTTACTCTCACACTGTCCGTTGTGACCCAGATGAGGACGGGTTCCCTTCTGAGTCCGGTTCCTCTTAACGTTTCTTCCTCATATAATATCATCTTAAGGAGTTTTTCCTCGTCACCGGCTCTATTAATAGGAATAAATCCACACATTTAAAATCTGTATCCTGTGTTTATATGTTTCTGTAAAGCTGCTTTGAGACAACGTCCATTGTTAAAAGCGCCGTACAAATAAAATCGAATTGCACCCAACAAGCATTACACTGCAGTAGCCCATGATCTGGTAATAAATGATATTAATATTCATTCACTACTTTATATTTTCAATCCGTTCCTTACTATATTTAACTGTTTACTTCACTACTCGTTGATATTTTTCCGGGTACTGCGTGTACGTTTTCTCCGCTGCTTCTCAGGAGAGGTTTAGGGTTTGTTTGTTTTTTGTTTTTTTTTCTTTTAACGTTTGTAAGTTTGATGTCTGCGTTAAATATTTTTGGTAGAAGTCATTAGTAGAAGTTTGGGAAGCGGATTTTACCCGGGCCTTCCCCCACATGTCTGTGTGTGAGTGCAGCGTGCCTGTTACCTGTGTCGATGGCAGAGCGTGTCATGCCATTATTCTGAGCACTCTCGGGGCTGCTCGGGCTTCTGCTTAACGATGAAGAGCTACACCAATGAAATTAGACCACGCCAATCATTATTTTTTGTTATTGTCTGTTATAATAGACAATAGCTTGGGTGTAAGAAACATGCTATAGAAATAAAACATGATTTATTATTTCTTACTACCTGCTGTATTATTTTATTTGCATGTACTATACTATTTATACCAACTATACTATTATTCTTTTTGTTGTACTATGTATATACATTACTATCTGCTTTCCATGTTAGAAATGAATAAACATTTATTTCAAGACAGATCAGCATAACTCTACTGCGTTTCTTCATGAAGGCTCAAGGCCTTGATTTTCAGTACTTACTTTCAGTACTATACACAAACGGTCACTTACTTGCTGAGGCACTGGAGCTGACTGGGCTTTTTTTAAGTGAATATATCATTCAAAAGCAGCAGTGACATTTACTAAACCGGAAAAGGAAATAATATTAGATTTGAATCAGGAACCTCAGGGAAGGGAAGCAAGAACGTTCCTACGAAGCCACAAACCCTTGTTTTTTTTTGTTTTTTTTTAAAAGAGTCTATCCTGAATAAAGGATACAGTGTGGTTGAAAGGTGACAGGCTGAGGCTGACATCCTACAACCTGCATTCATCCAATACAACTGAAATGTGAGGAATTTTCTTTTCCAAGAACATATCATTGCTGTGTTTTAGGTTGGATAAATACCTTCCTCTGGAGGTAACCACCGATCTGAGAGGAAAGAGAGCATGATCAAGACTGCCTGCAAGTGAACTCATGCCAACAACCATGCCTTTTGGCCTAATTAATAACTTCTTTACATTTTACATTTACAGCATTTACCAGACATTTTTTTTCATTTATACAACTGAGCAGTTGAGGGTTAAGGGCCTTGCTCAAGGGCCCAGTGGAAGTTAGCAGTGCTAGGATTTGAACTCACAACCTTCTGATTAGTAGTCCAACATCTTAACCGCTGAGCTGCCACGACCGTATCCTTCCTACGGCCTGGTGTGATGAACTGTGGGCGTTTACAAAACCTGAATGTAAAGCATTGCGTTTTTACACCATGTTAAAACCCCATATTTTGAAGGTTTTAAATTGAGTCTACCCTTTCCAGGGTGTACCCCGCCCTGTGCCCCATGCTCCCTGGGATAGGCTCCAGGTTTCCCCGCGACCCTGAAAGGATAAGCGGTATAGAAGATGGATGGATGGATGGATGGATAAATTGAGTCTTGAATCAGATGGGATTTGAGATTGTGTGCTACTGATGGTTAAGATATTTTAGCTAATTATAGGTTGAGTGCTAATATCAGCTACTTATATACCAAAGAATTCCTAGGCTTTCTTCGTTTCCCTTGGCAGCACAATGGTTCGATACGTGGTTCTTGCACGTGGAGGTTGTCGGGTTGAATCCCAGGTATTTGGTATTTGAGTAGTGACTCAATTTATTCTGTAAAAATAACTAATAATACATCTAATAAATATCAGTGTTAATAAATTTAAAAAACACATAATTATGTAAACCACCCCAATTTTAAATAGTTCCCAGAAAGCACACCATCCAGTCCGTTAGATTGATGGTGTGTGTTGGTTAGTGGTGCATTTGTGGTTTCCTGTTTCTAAGAGAAAATGGGAAGTGATGAGCGCTGAACCGCTGGGAAAGGAAAGCTGGAAGGAGACAACCATCTCATTTGCTGCATACTGTTGAGTCATTTATTAGACCAAAAGTCCGATAAGCAAGTGCTGCACTTGCTTCTTAGTGCTGCAGTGGTTAGTGTCTTGGTCCCTGGTTTGCTTCTGTGGATGAGCATTGCTGCTGGGTTAAGAGGTTGCTGGTTCAAACCCCAGCCAGATCTCCAGGATATGAGTGTAGCTGGCATGGAATTAGCAGCACAAGCACTGAAGAAGGTGCTGGAGGGTGTTACCTGAGATGGGAGGTAATATCTGGGCAGCTGCCTGTTGACTTTAGTTTTGCATATATAGGGAGTGCTGGAAAACCAATCACCTCCACATTTTGAGGAGTTTTGAAGCACCATTTCCTTCAACCATGCTTTCATTCTCCAGGCCCCTGCATCACCTACTTGCTTACAGTTCTCCACCCACTCCATCAGGGGGACAAGCTAGATTTGACCCAGCAACCTCCAACCTCAGAGGCAAGGCTTTTTCCACAAAGCCAAGGGTAGTGTAGGGCTGTTGTCTTTTAAAATGAAACTCAAGTGTCTTGCACAAAGCCCTGACCTCATCCCCAACCCCACTGGACACCTTTGGGATGAACTGGAACGCCGACTGCACCCCAGGCCTCCTCACCCAATATCAGTATCTGATCTCACTAATACTCTTGTGGCTGAATGAACACAAATCCCCAAGGCTCCAAAATCTAGTGGAAAGATTTCCCAGAAGAGTGGAGGTTATTATAACAGACACTAAATCTTTTAACGGGATGTTCAAAAAGCACACATGGTGTATATATATTTAAAACTCGAAAGCTCAGTAAAAAGGATAAGACAGAGTTGAAGGCATTGCAATAGATCCATCCATCCATTTTCTATTCCACTTACCCTACAGGGTCGCAAGGAACCTGGAGCCTATCCCAGGGAGCATCAGGCACAAGGCAGGGCACACCTTGGATGAGGTGCCGATCCATCACAGGGCACAATCATTCACACACCTATTCATACACTATGGACATGCCAATCAGCCTACCATGCATGTCTTTGGACTGGGGGAGGAAACCCTCACAGCACAGGGAGAACATGCAAACTCGACGAGAATCAAACCCCAAACCATGGAGGTGTGAGGCGAATGTGCTAACCACTAAGCCACCGTGCACCCCATTGCAAAAGATGTCTAGTCTAATGTGTATTGATTGAATATACTGTACATTAGACCAGAGGAGAAAATGAAAAGATGTTAATGAGCTGATGAAGGTAAGATACACACAAAAAAACAGGTCTACCAGTATAACTGAGTGTGCGTGTGTGTGTGTGTGTGTGTGTGTGTGTGTGGACACTGTAAAGCCCTATAGTTGCTACAGGCTCTGTTTTGCCAACAATTTACTGATGACTGAGTGAAGAGACTGTTGTTTTCACCCCCTTGAACTTTTTGTAGTGTTACAACCAGGAACTGCTATGGACTTTACTGAGATGACATGAATCTACGCAAATAATATTAAAGGGGAGGGGCATCGAGTTTGTTTTTAAAAAATAAAAATAAATAAGTAAAAGTTCTGGTTGCATCAGTATTCACCCAGCCCCGCCGCCCCCCTTCCTGTGAAACCCTTAAATTAGTTAAGAGGTGTAAGTACGGCGTCAAATCTTTAGCTTGCCATCGAACAATGACATCATAAGGATATTTTGTTAGTAGCTGAGTTTATGTCTCCGAATTCATTGCTCTATTTTGCCCCCTAGTGGAATAACAGAGACTAGCTTGGTGTTTCCCCTACCCCAAATCGTTCACTTCAATTACAGTCCGCAAAATGATTTTAATTCCAAATTCATTTGACCGGATTAAACCCTTCATCGCGAGCTGCGATCCTGACATCCCTTATTACCGATTTAAACACATGTACAAACTTGAGCTTGGCATAAATGTGAGTTTAGCAGGACATGCTTTATTTAGAAATAAATTCTATGACAAAAACAACATATTTTATCATGATTATTTTAATGTAGTTTTTTTTTTTTTTAATTATTATTAAATAGTGTTTGAGCTGCTTTCCTTTTCAAAACAGTGGTCAGTTTTATGGTCTCACATTGATACACAAGCACACACATTGCTAATTCTGTGTTTGCCTTGACTGCACTGACACGACCATGCCAGCAGCTACAGGATTCACAGCCAGCTCTAGAATTATTGGCACCCTTTAAGAGAACAGGCGAAAGTAATTCAACCAAATACCCAAACCTAGCCTATGTTTCCACTCAAATCATTTCAGAAAGTAGAACCAAAAAAATCATCTTCATAAGACCCGATGGGTGCCGATAATTTTGAAGTTGCCTGTCCGAGCATTCACAGAGTAGCATACAGCATTTATACACAAGCCATATGCTAAAACATCAAGTGGCTGAGTGACTGCTTTTGTAAATCTGATCAAAAATGTAAATGATATATAAAATCCGTAGCCACTGACATTCTCATACATAAAAACATGCACGTTTAGGAAGCTTTATTCCTCTTGCAGTCAGATCTGATGGACTGCGTAATATATATCAAAACATTACACAAATATAACAAAAATCTTTGCTTTTTTTTTTTCAGTCGGGTATTGGTAAGCTAGCTTGTACTGTACATGCATTGTATACAATAATCTAAAAATAAATACAGTATAGTGCATACAGTAGATACACAGTGCAAAAACAACAAGAGTAGCAAAATAAAATTTATAAGCCTATATGACTGACTATTACTTTTAGAGTGTTGAAATTCAGCAGTAAAGCAACTGAATGTATTACATCCTTTTGGTTAAACTGTGTTTAGTACATTGTTCTTACCAAAGTGGTTCCGTGCTTATGCTTACAGTTTATAATTGTGGGCCGTATTCAGAGTCGGTGACTTGAGTTGAAAAAGTTATGTCAATATTTACACAGGGAACATTCCTGGTATTCAGAGTCGGGTTAAGCACATGATTAAGTTAAGCTCCCCGTTTATGGAAACCACCTGTGGGTAAGTGGCGCCTCTGAGCTTGGCAGATTTTACTTAAATATCCATGACAGGGTTATTCTATAGCATCTACATCAGAGTATTTAAACATAAGCTCTTCCTTTAAGTCTCATCCAAAAAATAAAATAAAATTCAGGACTAGAAAATGCTGACTGAAGAAGGACATAATTATTCTTTTTTTCAAAGCAAAGTAAGAGCATTTATCAATGAAAAAAAAACAAACAAACAAACAAAAAAAGACTAATATGACGATACATAAAAAAGCAGATGGCATGCGTATAATAATACAATAAACATCTAGTACGTCTAGTATATCGCTCATTTATACCACGGTCTGTCTGAATACTCGATTCTGAATGGCTGGAAGGTGTGTGTTCAGACTGTTGAATTTGCACAGGTAGTTCCAGTCAGTTTAATCACCGTTGTAAATAAACAACTCTAACCATAGTAACATACAACTCTAGATCTAACGACCCGGATAGAATACAACTAACGAAAATTAACCGTTATTTTTATCCTTTCAGTCAGATTTTGCACTGCAAACATCAATGACGGCTTTAACTTGTCAATGCTGGCAAGTGAAATATATATATATATCTATATCTATATATATCTATATATATAGATATTTATATATATGAGCGGGATAATCCAGTGCGAAGTGGGTATCCCTAACACATCACTGCACGAATAGGCCTAGTTCACATTAATCACTGTAAATTGGGTCTAATCGAACGACATGGCTTTCACCCTCATTATTCAGCAGCGTATAAAACAGCACTTGATCCGGCACATCATATGATTCTCTAATATAGTAAATACTAAATCCATGCTTAACTCAACTCTGAATGTGGCCCTATAGGAATTGAAGATCTCGCAAACTACAACTGAAATTTCCTTTTTTTTTTTTTTTTAATCAGCATTGCGAGTGAAGGATGCAAACAGAAACACTATACATGCAGTCAGTGCTACCAATACTGTCTCTCGCTATAAAAAACTATGACTATTCATTATTAACACTATTTATAACAATTTATAACAATTCATACTGGGAATCTGTGGGTCAGATGAATGTGCTGTTTGGTGCTTGTTTTTATTTACAATCATTTTCGATATAGATAGTTGGGTAACACTTGTGATGAATCATGTATTCCTTATGCATTATAAACACATTTATGAAATGTTATTTGTCACATCGCATACATAATACCTTACAATGCCCAACATAACTCAACATAACAACTCATTCACAGGACCGTGTAGCTCAGACGCTCAACATAATCTAAGGCTAATAATAAAAGGAATTTTAAAAACAAAAAAAAAAAAACCATTATACTCAACAAAGAAAAAATATACAGCTGTTAATGTGGTGAAGTTTCTGTTAGGAGATGTTTTATGAAACATTTATGGAAGGAGTCTCCAGTGTCAGCGATTTGTAACAGTCAGTAAGTTTCCCGCCACTGGAAAGTCTTCGGGACGGAGGACGTTGCGCTTTCCGTTTTTGTTTTTTTTTCCCAGTTTGCATTTTATTAACTCCAAGAGAGTGAAAAAGTGAGGCTGCTTTGAGGGGAATGACTGTTTATAGCTCCTATAATGTACAGTAAGTGATACTAACTTGCTTTGTGTATGTCCCACAACATTAAAAGTAACTAGAAACTGATAGCTATGACGTCTCGTTCTTTAATTAATAATCTTTTTTTTTTTTTTTTTTTAAAGCATGCTATTGTTAATTAATAATTAACCAATCAACGGTTGGCATAGGTATCATGTATGCTAGATAACGTACTATAAATGCATTTGAATGCAGGGTTCATACTAAGTGTTACCAATAGTTGTACAAATAACGCATTGGTCCTAATTCTGCAGTCAGTATCTGACAAATTTGGTCCATAGAGATTGTGTGCTATTAGAAATCTCAGCACTTACAGATCATTACTCACATTTTACCAGATCCTGGGCTTTGGTACTTAATATCTTTTAAAGAATCAAAGAGTTTATTTCCGTCAAACGTGTACAACAAATTGACGTGTAATTTTTAAAAAAATCTTAACAGGCATGGGTTTTTAAGGCGGGCTACTAAATTTATTTTATTTAAATTACACTCATATGCCTAATTGTCAGAGCAATTACGTTAGTTTTCCCATTTTTAGGGTTTTTTTTTTTACCCCAACAATTATGGTAGTAGTTTAAGGTGTCTTTATATCATAGATGTACTACGACAGCAGTTACAGCCATTTTTAGTGTACTTATGGTATGTGTTCTCTTTTAGCATTTACAATTGTTTACCCATGTTGTAGTGTTTTTACGGTAGCCATGATTAGCTAGCAATTATAGTAGTTTGGCCGTTTGCTGGTGTTTTTATGATAGATGTACTATGATGGCAGTAGTTCAGGCATTTGGTATTATTCTGATGGTCGCAGTTAAGGTTGTTTGCCCATGCAGTAGACACACTACTATAGAAATGATGGTTTCTCATTTTACTTTGTATTTTTAATGGTAGGATATGCTACTCCATTAGTTAAAAGACGTTTACCATTTGTTAGTGTTTTTACCCTAGACATGCTGCTCTAGATGCTGTAATAGTTTGGCCAAAAGCTATTGATGGTTTTATGGTAGGCAAAATACTCCAGCACTTATAGTAGTTTGGCTTTTTTTGTTTTGTTTTGGTTTTTATTTCCCAATAGTACGCTAATATAGTGATTACTGTAATTAACTGTAGGAATGTTGCTCGTTCCATGTGGTTTTTGTAGTAAATACAAACGTAAATCATGGTAGTTTGGCCATTTCCTACTGTTTTTACAATGGGCATGCTACTCCAGCAGTGACAGAAGTGTGACGATTTGTACTGTATTCGTGGCAGGCATGTTTTTAAGCAATTACGGGAGTTTAACCATTTGTTAGTGTTTGTACAGTAGTTATGGATGGTTATCAGAAGTGCCTTTAGTTTGCCACCGACATAACAGTGCAAATCCCACTGCAGTGTTAGAGAAAATTAGTATCATCATAACAGCAGTGATCAGACACACAAAAGCTACTTAGTTAATTAGGAGTAAGTTAGAAGGTTTTCACATTAAAACACTGCTATGTAATATTCTGAAGCGAATTATTGTCTGGAAAATATAGTACTTTCATAAGAGAAGACTCTCCGAGATGAGAAGACAAACTTTAAACACACATAAAAAGTAGTAGATATCATGCTGTTATACAGTAGTATAACAAATGATGTGATGTGCACTTTAGGGCCTGAATAAAGCACAAATGAGACACTAGCTTTTTCCGTGTGCGCAACAGGAAATTAAAATCTTTCTCCTCACAAATCTGGAACACAGTAAACAGTAAGTGCTATAAAGTCCAGGCAGGAGCAAATCGACCACACCCGGTCTGAGTGAACCAACCTCTGATGGGTGTCTCGTTTCATTCTTACTTCTCCGATTGCGAGTCCACAGTCTATAGCTACATGGCATCTTGAATCCAGTGATTTATTGACCATCCAGAAGGAAAGCCCCACTCAGAAGCAGTAATTCAACGGACCCGAAGGTTTTAGAAAGATCGGACACTCTTACAGCGTGCCAGAAAGACTCTCTGTCCACCCCGGAGACGATACGCAAACAGTACAATATGAAAGAATGGGGTCAATCCAACATGGCATCCAGCTGGTCAGCAAGATCATCAAACATGTTCCCGATGTCATCCAGAATGTTACCTGCTGATCTCACAGTGTAAACACCACTGTGACCAGAAACAGTAGAAAAACAAGAACGAGGTCAGAGTCGTACGTATATGCGATATTTATATATGAATATATCTGAGCAGCTGTCTTCGTACTGAAAGTAAAAATCTATTTGATCTACTATAGTACTACTTTGATGTAATCTAGTGTGTCCAATATACACTTTTGTATATTTATACAATGTCTCCTATTATTTAATATTCTTTCTAAGCAAACTTTACTTCGTTACTTGAAGTATTCAGTCAATGGTCCATCATACATTGGTAGGTGCTTGGCTATAGAGTTTACTGTGCGTCTCTATAGGCCTCGATTGTCGTCTGTACTTTTATGTTTGTCAGCATCTTTTTTTTTTAAGTACCTAGGTACCAATTTCAATAAGTATACAGCTTACATTTCTTTTGTTCCAAATTTTTCTTAGCATCCTAGCTGCCTAGTTCTCTACCTCATTGTGTTTGGGGACCTTGGTCTTTTTTCTTGAGTTCATTATGGATTGATTACAACAAACCCGGTGAACAATTAGCGTAACAATTACACGTCTTACAACTCAAAGCGTTATTTTGAATCACGAGCAGAAAATCTGTTACCTGTCAGTCTGATCCGTCTGAGCTAAATTTCTCTCCACCACTTCAAGGGCTGCCACCAGGGAAGTGCTGGTCTGCTCTATTCGTTTGTGGACAATCTCATCTTGTTTTTGGTCCTGGGGTCCACTGATGGTTAGACACTCTCTTCTTATTGGAGAGGAGACAGTGAAGGCAATGTCCTGCCCCATCCTGGTTGCCAGAATATGAGGAGTTCCCTCTACTACTATAAGATAGATATAGACATTCAATTAAGATTAAAAAAATTAACAAATATTAAATTCCCAATTATGGGTTAGAGAATAGAGTTCTGATGCAGAAGGTGTCTTACCCAATGGGGCTGCACCATAATGCCTTGTTGGTTTACAGGGTGTTGGAGGTTTCGGTGGAGAGAGGTTCCCTATTGGTCCACCATTTGGCATGCAGAATGAGATCTTCTCAGTCGCTGGGGAACTCTCCCATCCTGGGACTGGGTCCTGACTGGTGATCTGCAGTTCCTTTTCTCTGGGTTTATGCCTCCTCTTGACAGTGTCTGACTCCTTCAGATTGAACTCTGGTAATTTTAAGGATGATTTATGCAACTGAGCAGGTTTCAGGGGTTGGAAGCTGACTTCAGTGTCCATTTTAGCCACTTCCATTCTTGGCCGCTGCTTTATGGTCCCTTTGCCCTCTTGGGCGAATGGAATGCTTTCACACAAAGTTCCCTGAAGGGACATGGAAGGAGTATGTTCTTGGCTTGACTGAAGCTTCATGTCTTGCTCCTCAGGTTTTACTCCACTGAGCTCGGCATGACCAGTTTGACACAGAGAGACCTCACTGGTTTTCTCTCTCTGAATGCTTATAGGTTTGGATTGGGTGGCAGGTGAGGGAGATTTGAATGAGGGGCTGCTGGGGGTCTTAGTGGGGCTATCTCCACTCTTTTCCAGCCTGGCGGCAATGATTCGAACACTCCCAGCACTCTCGATTTCCACCCCACCACTATTTCCTGCACTCGAGGCAGAACTCAGCCGCTTGGGAGGAGGTGGGGGTGGCCCCTTCCTCTTGGCACGTATTACAAAGGATTGAGTCCGGCCCACTTGCCTGTCATTGGCAGCGGAAGTTGTTTGACCATGACCAGGCTTGCGTGTGAGTGTAGCATACGAGACCAGGTTGGGTGGTAATACTGGTGTTTCAGTTTCTTCTCCTTCCCCATCAGAGAGGGCATACCGTGACAGGCTTTGTGTGCGCTTCTTTGGCTGGCGGTTCTCACCACTGGGTCTGGATTGAGCAGTGCAAGTCTGATCTGAATTGATGTTTTGGAGGTAGCTAAATCCTCTCTGGATGGAGGAACCATCTGGTTTTGCGGAGATTCCAGGGTTGGACTGGGCCGCAGGGTAGGCTAATCGAGCCGTCTTGCTTGGTGTTATCGGTGGGCTTCCATGTGTAGACTGCTGCTTCTTTAGAGGTAATGGTGGTGCCATCTTGGCAGGCAGAACTGGGCAATCCTTGAGGGCACTGCAGTCTGAGCTGCCCAAACTCTCATTTGAATGGCTGTGGGGAGTTACAGAATTCAAAGGCCATTCTTGTGAGTGCCCAGTGCCCCGTGAGCGTGTGCTGATACTCTCTTGACTCAGAGACACGGTCATTGTTCCACTTAGCACAGCACCAAACCCTTCCTGGCAGCCACCATAGCCACTCTGAATCATAGCATTCTGTAGCTCAGTGCTTAGCTCACTATCCTGGAAGGTGAGCATCTTGGGCGAGAGGGGTGAGGAAGGGCCATCGGCACCGTCGGCCGACTCGATAGCTACCAGCTCCAGGGTATGAGGATGTCTCCTCTGCAGCGTCCCACTGCCCTCTGCTTGGTTCCTCAAAGCCTTTTGAACATCACAAAGTTTCTTGACTGCAAGCATCATCTTTTTCTGGTGGCCTGTTGGGCATCCAAACCATATATTTTAACACAGAGTACACATTATATTAAGGGAATGGTCAGTAACCTTTAACAACAGATGTACCATTATCATTTTTGACCAAGTACGAGTACTAGTATATGTTTTTTGGTACTTGTTGATACTGATACCATGAATGAAATGAATAAGCAATTAGGGGCATCATGGAACATTTTATTTAGCTGTATTCACTGTATGCCAGTTCTTTTCATGAACATCTGCTCATTAGTGCTGCAAAGCACACTAGGCTTGCATCACATAGTATCATGGTATCAAAGCATCTTTATAAATACTATAGTAAATGAGCATGATACCAGACCAATAACCAATACGAGTATCGGTATCAATACTGGTGTTCCTAATTTTAACCTCCTCATACCCAGCTTATTGATGCCAATTTCCTGCAGATCTTCCCATGTAATGTCTCGCACAATGTTAACGGAGTCATAGCCATTCTCGGCTAGCCTTTTCTGGTACTGAGCGAGTCCAATGATACCGAGCCATTCACCAATGTCGGCCTGAAACACAAAGACAGAGGTATTACAATATTATAGCTAAATAAACTCTTGATTATCTATTAAAGAGATGCCCTTTTGTATCTGAACCGATATAATGAAAGCTTGTACGGCTAACTATTAAAAACCTTACTGGAATGTAGTCTGGTAGCCACTCTGGGATGTTCAGTTTGCTGATCTCAGTGGAGATCTTCTTGCGATGACCTGGCTTAGTCACACCAATGGCCGTAAGATCCTGGCATGATAATGCGAATATAAATAAATAAATGATAACATTGTCCAAACTATGTATTACCAAGGAAAAGCAGATCCAGACATACAGTACATGACTCATTCTCTTAACTACTCTTTCCTGTTAGCATCACTGTACTTACTGAATAATTCCCAGCAGTTGCTCAATATTCATTCAACAGAATAAGTAAATAATAAAGTCAGGATTTAAGGGGGTAATATAATTACTATAAGATAAATATAGGTCACCTCAGGAGTCATTCTGCTAATGGTTGGCACATCGTAGCCAGCTGTGAGGAAGTTTGTAGTGTACTGCTCCAGATGAAACTCACGCAGCCAATGGAAGATGGCCTCGGCATCCTGAGGCACAAAGACACACATTACTCCACCAGAGAAGCAGCTATACTGTACATCCAGTTTATATAAAAAAATCTACAATAACCTGGCTGCACAAGTGTGTACACCAGTTAACTAATACTTTTTTTAAAGCAATGTCTGCTTGTAATACAGCACTCAATCTTTGTGGGCAAGATTCTACCAACTTAGCACGTCTTCATTTGGCAATTTTATTCTACTCTTCCATGCAAAAATACTCCAGATCTATCAAAAGATCTCGTATGCACAGCTCTCTTCAAGCTATTCCACAGGTTTTCAATAGGATTGAGATCTGGTCTCTGACTGGAACTTTCCAGAACACTGATTCGCGTCTTCTGAAGTCATTCCTTTGTTGACTTGGATTTGTGATTTGTGGCTAAAAGACATCTGCAGGTTTTGTGCCAGAATAGATGGGTATCTGGAGCTATCAATGACTCCGTCTATCTTGACTAGAGACCCAGTCCCAGCTGAAGAGAAGCAGCCGCATAGCATGATGCTGCCACCACCATGCTTCTCTGTGGGTATGGTATTCAATAAGCGGTCTTGTTTTTGTGCCGTATAAAGCTTTTAGAATAATTCCCAAAATGTTCTACCTTGGTCTTATCAGACCATAACACATTTTATCACATGTTTTCGGCAAAATTTAGGTGGGTTTGGACTTTTTCCCCCCTCTTTCGAGTCAATTTACCCCATAATCCAGACATGTGAAGAATACAAGAGATCTTGACAGCCTCCCTGATAAGTTTTCTTCTTGTCCTTTTGTCAATTTTGGAAGGGTCACTGTGCTGATCTATTTTCTCCACTTGTTGATGATGGCCTTCACAGTGTTTTATGGTACATCTAAATGGTTTGGAAATGCCTCTCCTTACCAATACCTTTCAACATTGAGACCCCATAAAATGAGACAATATTATGTCTGTGTCCATTCTGAAATAATCATAAGTTTGCCCTACTGTACCCTACAACAAAGGCTAGACCAGGGGTGTCCAATCTTATCCACAAAGGGCCAATGTGGGTGCAGCTTTACATTCCAATCAAGCAGGAGCCACACCTGATTCTACCTTGATCTTGGATTTCAGTAGACTCAAGTGTGGCTTCTGTGTGGTTAGAATGAAAACCTGCACCCACACCGAACCTTTGTGGATAAGACTGGACACCCCTGGGCTAGACCCTTCACAATGAGACCACTGAAAGTTCTGTAGGGATTGAAGAGTGTTCTACTGTCAGAATTGCTGACACATATAAACAGGAACTCGAGAGAAAATTGATATTTTCTTGTTTATATGTGTCAGCAATTACCAAGCAAAAAATACAGACGTGGAGAAACCTCCAGCAGAGAGATTTGATGTCACAGGAAAAAAAAATTAATTTCTTACAACTGAATCATATTATTAAATACAACCTCAACATGACTTGTTCTTGAACTTGACCTATACGAAAATGATCAACTGCATGTCTTTGGCCACCATTTTACCATTCAGACTAAAAACATCACAAAAAAAACTCTCAGAAGCTGTTACAAATCCTTCCTCTCAGCATGCAGCATGCTTCCCAGCACCACAAGCACTACTTTTCGTTTTTCATTCTCTCCATGTGCTTATTGTTTACATTGCCACGTGCCTGTGTTTTGGTCCTGTCTCCACCTCGGTCTCATCATTGCTCTGTTGTCTTTATTGTGAGCATCCATTCCCAAGCCTTATTCTTTGATTCTTTGCGTTTACTGCGTGTTTTTGTTTTGGAATTATACGGTAATCTTCTTTGCTGCTGCTTGCTTGTGATCGATCCCCTGGCTATGACAATGATTTTTGGATTAGCTTTAATAAATGACACCCTGAGTTTACGCACTTGTGCCCTACCAAGCAAACAGTCCACTGACTGGCTCCTTCAATAATGACCGTGTAGAAAGGGTTCTTGGCCCCTACGTGCAGGTAATTCCTTCATGTTAGAAAATTAGAATATGACTGAAAGCATAAAGTAATGTTTGTATTGCACGAACCCTGCCCTCCAGTAACTGTTCTGGACGGATAACATGTGGCCTGACAGCTTGTTCACCGGCTCTGGAGCTGTTCTGATCCGGCCTGCGACCTGGAAGACACACACACACACACACAGTTACAACAGCTACAAAATCATGCACAAGTCAGGGTTGTTTTAGTAGAGATTTAGTGCCTGCTTTAAGCACTTAGTGAAGAGGTCTGTCCTCAGTCTTTGTTTAATCTATGACGTGATTGTTTCACTGGATTTATGAGTCAGTGAACAGATTACACACGAGAGAAGAATGTTTTTCACCTCATCACGAACAAGCCTTTATTTACACAACGATACAGTACACATCATGACACGTGACCCGCAATCTCACTGTATATTAGATCGATTTAAATAAGTCAACAATGCAAAACTATTTCGATGCAAGACAACCACACACAACGTGATTCAATACAGTGCGTATATTTCAATTACAATCCTCCTTTTTGGTTTTTAGACTCGTTAAGTCGTACGTCTTATGACTATAAGGGTTGCCAGATCTACAAAAAGTATATACATAGAAATATAACTTCAACACCAATCGTAAGTGTTTTTAGTTAGCCACCACAATGCATTTCTGAACCATCGGGTGCTCGTGTTAGGTGATAAATGTTTTACTTACACTACACTGTCAGTTGGTGACAGATTGCAGCATACGGTTCAGCTTTTAGACAGCTAATCAATCGTAAGTATTGACACCAGTGCTCCTATTCGTATAGATAAATATGTACACCCCAAATAACTGGTCTGCACCAAAGACACATGTGTAATCTGACCAAATGTGTTTGAATCTGCAACTTACTATATTGTAATCTACCCGATATCCACATACAATCACTTTTTTATTTATTTATACCCAGAGCACTCGGTTATTAAAAATCAAAAAGCACTTAATCTCTTAAACACAATTTTACGCAATCGTTCTTCCACCAAGCATGAAACGCCTGATCATACCGATTATCATACGCACGTGATTACATTTAGTTGTCGTATCTTACCTTTGAACAATAAACCTAATTTCGGAATGTTTCTTGATCTCATGCCTAAACTTCAGATCCTCTACAACAGACAAAGAACATCCTTCAGTCTTCTTATCAGTATCTCAGGATTTATACAACTCTCAGCTCCTCTCTCTCTCTCATTTCTCCTCCCATGCAGGAATCCCACACTGCATATAAGCCTAGAACAGCTTAGGCAGGACTGACTCCCATCTCTTTTTGCTGTTTTATTGCTTTTTTATTACTTTTGTGAGGAAATAAATTGTGTTTTCCTTCCACATTCCAGAAATGCCAGCGGAATACACGTCGATCCTGCGCACCATCCAACACGCAACTTTAACTGTATGAGATCGCCTATTGTTTTTGCAACTCAAAGTAGTGTTAGCACTAAAACCAGGAGAATTTGAGTAAATGGAAAAAACATTTCAGTGTATGAGCACATTATTAGAACCAAACTGACCTGCAGGCTCAGCGTTAATGACATCAGAAGCCAGGCCATGCTGTTCTACCACTTCACCACCAGAGGGCGAGACCTGCACAATAAAAACAACAGCTATCAACTTGACAAAAAATTAAAAATAAAAAAAAATCACTGAGGGTGTTTTAAGCCTAAGCATGTTTGGAGTCCACAACCAGCATAACTCTTCAGAGTTCATTCTGATAGTGCTGATAGTAGAGACGGCTTCCAAAACTGTTAAACATCTCACAGAAAACTTAATTATATCAAAAATCACACACTTTTTTAACCTGTTTATGTGTATTGTCTGCTATAGAAGTCCCTATTAGTTTTAGAAAATTTATCAGCACCTTCTGACCAATCACATATGATACCTTGTTGACGTCCTGTGTGGTGGTGCTGGTCTGATGCTGTGCATTGTGGGTAAAGTTGCCCTCAGTGCTCTGTCCACTGCCAGCGCTACGACTGCTCCCTACACTGCCTGCGCTCCCAACACTGTTCCTGTCTCCTGAGAGAGAGAGAGAGAGAGAGACAAAGAGATTAACAAACAGATAAACAGACAGAGAGAGAGAGAGATACACATACAGAGTGACTGTGAGAGTAAGTCAGAAACAGATAGAGAAACATACATACAGAGAGACAGAGAGACATAGAGAGACAGAGAGAGAGACATACAGAGAGACAGAAAGAAATACAGAGAGAAAGACATAGAGAGACAGTGAGAGACATATAGAGAGACAGATGGACATGTAGAGAGACAGACGGACAGCCTTATAGAGAGACCATGAGAGACATACAGAGAGACAGACAGAGACAGATGGACATACAGAGAGAAAGAGTGAGACATAAAGAGAAACAAAGAGATGCATACATACAGAGAGATAGATAGACATACAGAGAGACAGAGAGAGACATAGAGAGACAGAGAGAGAGAGACATACAGAGACACAGATGGACATAAAGCGAGACATACAGAGAGACAAATAGAGAGAAAGAGACATACAGATATACATTGAGACAAATATAGAGACAGACAGTAAGAAAGAGAGAAAGAGAGAGAGAAGCAGGGACAAGACTAAATACAGAGAATGGGAAGAGGAAGAGACAGCACTAACTAATGAGTGAGTACGCTGAAGATCACAGGTGAGTCTGGTAACTGGTTGAGTTAAAGACCTGCTCTTAAAGACCTTAAAGTTATCATCACGTACACTGTAGTTAGTAGCGCTCAGTGCTCACTGGCCTTGAGCATCAGACATGAGAACCAGCTGGACAGGAAGCGATGGGAACAGGACAACAGGCTGGGGGTACACGAGGATAGACAGGACAGCTGATGGGGACTCGGGTGACTCTTACCAGTGAAAGAGCTCCTGAGGACCCAAATATCCTCTGGCTCTTTGGTACTAGCTGGAATACACAAGGCACTGGGACTGTCAGGAGGAGAACCTAGCAAACACACATACTTTAAAGGGTACTGAGGGGATCTGTGGGCTCAGTGGACAACCAGCTGGTCGAAAAAAAGACCTTCAGGAGACACGAGGTGAGTAAAATTGTGTGGAATGTGCGGTAGATGGTTATCAACACTGGACTGGAAAGGGTCAGGTACTGGTGGCCTGAAAGGTTCTTCACGGGGAAATGTTAAATCTAGAACCTCTCTGGGCTCCAAAGAACCTATGAAGAAAGGGTTTCTCCAATGGTTACGTCAAGCAGAACACATTTACAAATCAAACGAGTTATCCAAGAAACCATTCCAGAACCCTTTTTTTTTCTAAGACTATACTGACTTAGGTTAGGTTTTGAATGCTTGGTTCTGTGTAAACGGTTCTATAAGACCTTTAAAGATTTAGCTTTGGTTATTTGAAATTTTTACAAGGAACCCAACAACAGAGGTTTTTCCCTGTCAGAGAGGGTTCCAAGTAGAACCATTTTAGGAAGCTAAGAACCCTTATCTATTCAAAGAACCCTTGAAGAACCATGTTTTCTAAGAGTGTACTGACATTATCGATCACCTTTAACAATTTAGCTTCTTTTTTTTTTTTTAAAGGTTCTATGTAGAACCTTATTTAGAACAGATAAGGTTTCCCTGCCAGAGAGTTCCAAGTGTAACCCCCAGAGAAATTTAAGAACATTCAACTATCCAAAGAACCCTCGCACTCTAGAACACATTTAAAGATTTAGATGTTCTATGCAGAACTTTACATACAGAGAGTTTTAAATTTAGAGAGGGTTACAAGTAGAACCCCTTTATAGAGCTGAAACTTTAACTTGCTTTGGAAGAAACATTGACGATGACTCTAAAAGCCAGAAAGTGTGTGTTTTTGAGGCGTGCTGATGAGTGTGTGAGCAGAAGAACACACAGTACCTGGGTGCTGGTTCAAGCCGTTTGGGCGTGGTGAGTCAGGATGAGTGGGTGAATACAGGGTGTACGAGTCATCAGTGTGGGGGGCGGGGTGAGGGCTGCAGGGGGCCGGAGCTCTGGTTAGAGTGTGATGTCGTTGGTTGGGCAGGGAGGCCTGGCGAGAGAGGAAGCCCCCTGCAGACATAACACACGGCGTGATGAATTTCTATTTTTAACAAGAAGGAAGGGGTTTCGTGCTTTGATCTGAGTGGTTAGTTTTCGGATATGAGTGGTTAGCATTTTTTAGCATTGTTTATTTGTAGTATATTGTTTTTAGTGCATACTTAACGAATAGTTTTTAGCATTTAATTTTGACTATTTCCCGTTTAGTTTTTAACGTTTAGTTTTACACTTACGTTTTTAAGTGTTTCATGTGTGCTTTTTTTAGCATTTGGTTTAGTTTGATCTTTTAATCTTTAGTTTTTATTGGTTCTTTGTTCAATGTTTACAGCTTGTTATCTTTATTTATTTTTTTTTGTACTAGTGTAAATTCTTTTTTCTTTTTCTTTGTAGGAGTACGCAACTGTCGAATTTGATTGTATGTACAGTAGATGCTTACAGCACTCTTTATGCACACGACAATAAAACCTGGCAGTTGAAAAGTGTTTCATGTTTATTACGTTAGTATGTAGTGTTTAGTTTTTAAGTGATGATTTAGTGCTTAATTTATGTTTTGTTTGTAGTGCTCAGTTTTTTTGTTTGTTTGTTTGTTGTTGTTTTTTAGTGTTTAGCATTCAGAGTTCGGGGTTTAGTGTTTATCTTTTAGTGTTTGGTCTTCAGTCATTAGTGTTTGAGGTTTAGTTCATATTGTTTCATTTTTAGTGTTTGATGTTTGGTGTTTAGTATTTAGCGTTTGGTATTTATGAATGTTTAGTCTCATTTTTAGTGTTTAGTGTTTAGCTTTTAGTGTTTAGTGTTTAGATTTTAGTGTTTCATCTTTAGTCTTTATTCATTAATGTTTGGTGTTTAGCTTTTAGTGTATCGTTTTTAGTGTTTAGTGTTGTTTTCATGTTTAGTGCTTAGTTTTTAGCTTGTAGTTTTTAGTGCTTAGCTTTTAGCGTTTAAATCCTAGTCTAGTGTTTAGTTATATTGTTGAGATTTAGTGTTGATGCTGATTTTTTATTTATTTATTTTTTTAGTTTGTAGTGTCTGGGCTTTCGTTTTTAGGTTTCGTCTTTAATGTTCGTTTTTGTATCGTTTGTTGTTTAGGTTTAGTTTTTAGTGTTTCGCTGCTTGCTGGAAGAAATGAAAAGACAGGAGGGCGCATGGTTCAGCAATACTGAGGAAGCTGCTTACTTGATGCTGACAATGTGACATGACAGACTGCTGATTCTGATCATCAGCCTCTCTCTCTCTCTCTCTCTCTCTCTCTCACACACACACACACACACACACACACACACACACACACACACACACACAGGACAAAATGTCAACAACTCTTCATTTCAGCTCTGATTTTCTACTCAGCCCTTTTCAGCTCAGTTCCAACAGCTGATTATATCCTTGTTAATCCTATTAGTGTGTGTGTGTGTGTGTGTGTGTACGCATACATATGTGGCAGTCTAGGAAAACCTATCAGATGTTGTCTGGGCTGAATTCTGGAAAACAAAAAAAAAAAACGTTTTTGACCAAATTGATGACTTTTTCTGCCTATAACACTTTGAAGTCAATACTTGAAAGAACCCATATATATATTTCATCAAAAAAGATGTGGAACTTGTTGCTTTTATTTACTTTATAACCTTGTCTATCTTCCTGCCAAGAGCATGGTTGTGTAAAGAGACAGTACGTGTGATTTCCTCACACAGTGAATGTCACGTTTTGATCAAGTTCATGCTAATCAGTTCAGTTCGTAATCCGATATTAGTTTCCAGAAACTCTGTGATGCTCCTGTGTCATCACATGATCATCAAAAGAAGACGAGGAGAGTTCTTGCACACTCTGTATTCACGACAGCAGACAAAGATTTAAAATATAAAATGAAATAAAATAAAAAGAGAGACAGAGGCTGATGTGGATGATGGTGAGAATCAACGTGAGAATTAAAATATTTCGATCATAATATCTGTACATTGATAATGTCCGTATCCAGGTGTGCTTGTGGGTTTTTTAAGGTTAAAAAGTTGTTTATGTCACTTTGGGGGATAACATTTTTGCAGGTTCTCTTGTCTTTCAGAGAGCTTTCCCAAGTAGTGAACAAAAATATACAACGAGAAAGAAGGAAAACACTCTCGAAACCGAAAGTAGTGAACTCGGTGGGAAAAATGTAACATGGTCTTCAAATAAACAGCATTCTTTTCTAACCTTCGTTTTCGTTAATCATGGTTTACGAACGTGTTGCCAGAGTTTTTTTTTTAACGCTTTCAATGTTTTTGTTTACGCTCCACAAGTTTGCGTGTGGGCGGGGCTAAACATGTGATTTACACTCATTGGCTAGTGCGATTTGGATCGACAGCTCCCTGACCTGGAAGTCTGACCTGAGTCTTCAGTGTCGCAAATTTTGGAGAGCGTTCTGGATGCGGTTCTCTGTATAGTTATAGTGTTCGTACTTTGTAGTGGAAATTACTTTCTTCCTTATTTACTTACTCAGTCAGTATATTCGCTCGTAATTAACATTTGAGGATTGGGTAGTCCCATACGACTGTTTTTTCGAGACGAGCTCTCAGGAGCAGCATGGAGAACCGTCGTCATCCTCCTCCTCTTCAGCTTGTCACTCAAGCTGACAATCAAAATCTCACTAGCCAATAAGCTGCAAGCCGCTGTTAAGCCCCGCCCAGTTTCAGAGTCTTTTTCTTCTTTCTCATTGTATATTTTTGTTTATTTCTTGAGAAGTTACTTCAAATCATTTTGGCACAAATTTTAGAAATACAGTTTGAGCACAAGCATGCAGGATGTTTTGGATGTGAAATAGTGCGTATACAACAGTTGCCTCAAGGCTGCACTGTTGCGATCCTCTCAATCCACAGGAACTGCTGAGCGTCTTTATTCCTTCAACCCGCTTCACACTGGAGTCAATAAAGCTCCTCGATTTCAATCTGTTCACCATGGTGTGTAAGAGTGTAAATCTCACACTTACCAGATCTCCGCGTTATGACCTCCACGATGGACGGAGGGAAGTATCCCACGCGGTCGATGCCTCTCTGACTGTCATGGATGTGTCCTTTCCAACGTCCATCTACGTGCTGCTCCAAAACCTAAAACACACCCGTGACCTCGTTAAACCCGAAACAGAGCCGATGCTAGCATGAAGGGCTTGAGCCATTTCCTCTCACTAACGCTTACTAAGTTGCTAAAGTTCTTTTTTTTTCTTTCTTTTTTTTTAAATCTTCTTGCACATTAAATATTCAAAACACAACTCTGGTCTTGTGATCTTCTATCAAATGTCAGTCAGAGTCTCTTGGTACACTGTTTCTAACCTTACGGCTTAACCTCTCGTGTTCGAGTCCTGATTTAGCACAGCACGCTGAGCAAATGAGCCCATTAGCATTCCATGGATGCTACACAGGGTTAAATTTTAGCAGCGAGCATGTGCTTAACGATCAAACTGATATGGGGGCGGACAAATCCATAGCCTGGGTGCAGATTTTTTGAGTACAGGATAGTAGACTTTTGTTCATAGTTACCTGATGGAGAAGTAGGTTAAACAAGTCGAAAAATAAAATAAACCCTACTCCTTTACTGACTGACACAAAACAAGTTTTCAGATAGATAGATAGATAGATAGATAGATAGAGTGCCCTCCACTAATATTGGCACCCTTGTTAAATATGAGCAAAGAAGGCTGTGAAAAATTCTTTATTGTTTAAACTTTTGATCTTTTCTTTAAAAAAAAAAAATTCACAAAAATACTCTGCTCTCATAGATATTAAACAAGTGCAAATAAAACACAGGTTTATCCAAAAAAATCTTTGTTAAATAGGTGTGCAACAGCTCTGAGTCTTCTCCTATAATGCCTGATGAGGTTGGAGAATACATGGCGAGGGATCTGAGAGCATTCCTCCATACAGAATCTCTCCAGAACCTTCACATTTCGAGGTCCACGCTGGTGGACTCTCCTCTTCAGTTCACCCCACAGGTTTTCTATGGGGTTTGGGTCAGGGACTGGGATGTCCATGGCAGGACCTTGATTTTGTGGTCAGTAAACCATTTTTGTGTTGATTTTGATGTGTGTTTTGGATCATTGTCCTGCTGGAAGATCCAACCACGGCCCATTTAAAGCTTTCTGGCAGAGGCAGTCAGGTTTTCATTTAATATCTGTTGATATTTGATGGAGTCCATGATGCCGTGTATCCTAACAAAATGTCCAGGTCCTCTGGCAGGAAAACAGTCCCAAATCATTAAAGATCCTCCTCCATATTTAACCGTGGACATGAGGTACTTTTCCATACGGCTACCTCTCTGTGTGCACCAAAATCACCTCTGGTGTTTATTACCAAAAAGCTCTGTTTTGGTTTCATCTGACCATAGAACCCGATCCCATTTGAACTTCCAGTAGTGTCTGGCACACTGAAGACGCTCGAGTTTGTTTTTGGATGAGAGTAGAGGCTTTTTTCTTGAAACCCTTCCAAACAACTTGTGGTGATGTAGGTGACTTCGGATTGTAGTTTTGGAGACTTTCTGACCCCAAGACGCATCTAACTTCTGCAGTTCTCCAGCTGTGATCCGTGGAGATTTTTATCCACTCGAACCGTCCTCTTCACAGTACATTGAGACGATATAGACACACGTCCAATTCCAGGTTGATTCATAACATTTCCAGTTGACTGGAACTTCTTAATTATCACCCTGATGGTAGAAATGGGCATTTTCACTGCTTGTGCTATTTTCTTATAGACACTTCCCAGTTTGTGAAGCTCAACAACCTTTTACCGCACATCACAGCTATATTCCTTGGTCTTACCCATTGTTATGAATGACTAAGGGAATTTGGCCTATGTGTTACCTCATATTTATACCCCTGTGAAACAGGAAGTCATGGTAGAGCAATTTCCTGTTCCAAGTCACCCAGGTGTACTAAATCAATGGGAATATACTTCAAATATATTGTTCTCATATGAATTCATAGGGGTGCCAATAATTATAGCACACCTATATTTAACAAAGTTTTTTTTTTTTTTTTTGATAAACTTGTGTTTGCAATTGTTGGATATCCATGAGAGCAGAGTATTTTTGTGAATTTTTTTTTTTTTAACAAAATGTCAAAAGGTTAAACAATAAAGACAATTTTTCACAGCCTTCTTTGCACATATTTACCAAGGGTGCCAATATTAGTGGAGGGCACTGTAGGTAGGCAACTAGGTAGGTACTTTAACCATCCCCGGTGGGGAAATTAGTGTGATTGAGCAGCAAGACATTGAGATTTTATGATCCACAAACGTACCACATATAATACAAAAATACAGGACAACACAGGTAATTACACAGTATACACAATTCACAGTTAGACATTATTCTCCTCTCAACAACCACCTCTAGGGGGTCCATGACCACACGTATGACAGAGCCTGCCTTCTTGGTGAGCTTATTCAGCTGTTTGCCCTCTTTAGTTTTAGCCCTAGTTCCCCAGCACACTACAGCATAGAACAAGTAGCTGGCAACAACAGACTGATAGAACATGTGAAGCGTCTTCTTACGCACATTGAAGGACCTCAGTCCTTTCAAGAAGTACGGCTGACTCTGTCCCTTCCTGTAGATTGCCTGTAGATACCCATTCACACACTATGGATAATTTAGAGATGCCAGTCAGGATACAATGCATGTCTATGGACTGGGGGAGATAATCAGTGTACCCTGGAGGAAACCACCAAAGCACGGGGAGAACATGTAAGCTCCACGCACACAGGTGGGAACCCCAATTGAACCCCAACCCTGGAGGTGCAGGCAAACATGCTAACCACTAAGTTAGCATGTGGTTCCCACCGTGATCCCCACTCCTAAGCAGTTCCTAAGATAACTGTCTGTTTATTTAAAGACCCTAAACGAACTCTACTTAACAAACAGGAAACTGCTTTTTTGTTTGTTTGTTTTGGTAGAGCCCTCACAAACTCCCACTGGATGACAGCTAGTTGGCATAAATATCACCTCACACTCACAAACACAAAGTCACGCACTTACACAAAAGCCCAAAAGCCCGCACCCACAGCCTGCCATGTGTTTAGTGCAGTGCTTCAGGGCACACATTTCCAATGCAGCTCATGTAAGTACAAAACAAGTCTGAGGGCCGGAGGGAAAAGAAGAATTCCAAAGAGGGAAAAAAACCAAAACAAACGAGCATGACAGCGGGTCTGTGCTATGTGTCTGTATGCCAAGTCCCGATCTCTCGACCCCCTCATCATAGAGTGCTCGAGAGGAGCCTGTTGCGGCATGCGGACCACAGATCTGTAACACACGCAGCTGGTGTTACTTTCCTTTCCACTATGTACTACTCAATAACCTTCTGTGTCTACAGTGTAGTGTGTATAGTGTCGATCAAAACAAAAACAGACACTATCAGCAATCACTTGGAGTTTATGTTACCACCCCAAAGTTGACTATTTTACTACAACATCACATCCAGAAGTGTTTTATTCTTCTTACAACACAGCACTTTGCCAACAAGCTTATTCCAGGGGACTCGGGGTACCCTGGACACACATTACGGACGATTTAGAGATGCCAGTCAGCCTACGACACATGTCTTTGGACTGGGAGGAAACCTCCAAATCACACGGAGAACATGCGAACTCCGTGCACACGGGGCAGAGACGGGAACCCGTGGTGCAAAGGCAGACGTGCTAACCACTAAACCACCATAACCGCCGCCCCCTTCCTCCCCCGCCCCCAACGTGTCACTTATTAATATATAAAAATTTTAATCTTTGACACATTGCTGCACTTCAAGACATGCTGTTAGGACGTGCAGGATGTACTGGGACGGAGTGCTTCATCACTCCATCCCGTTTTTGGTTGGTTCCCTAAAACAGCACACTCCCACATGGTTTATTCCTTATGTAAACTCTACTGAGACATGGAAGATATTAAGAGGTGCGATACTGATGATTAAACATGTCTCGGCTGATTATTTAGATGTTAAAATTGGCGTACTCTGTGCTTACCATGATGACGTCTCCGGCACGTATGTTCAGAGCTGTAGGGTCGTGAAGGTTCCAGTAGTCCTTTAGCGCTCTCACCTGCATTGCTCCCGAGGCTTCTAACAGCACGTGCACACACACACACACACACACACACACATAAACACTTTACATTTAAACAGCCTTTAAGACAAGTATGAGTATGACAATTATGACATGTTCTACGCAGATTTCAACAGATAATTTTTCGAAATGATTATCTACTACAAATTCAGCAATATTATGAGAAAACCAAATAGTTTCCACTGCAAGCACTGATGGATTGCACAGTCTTGTTTATTTGTCACCGCCAATATTTCAACACAGTAAGTGTTTGTACCTGGGGGCTTTAACACGGGGCTCCTCACAAAGCCCTCTGGGTTTTAAACAGGTAAAGATACACAAAATGGTTTTGAGCATGCTGATTAGCGCGTCAGCTTCGATAACACATCGACTGAGCGCCAAGAGGCAAATGATTTGGATGCTTCAACTCGATGAAGGTTTTTTTTAATCAAATACATTAAAGTTCTGAGGTAACGAGTAGAAGGTTGTGAGTTCACGGGACACTCGAGCTAACCGTCTCGAGAGGCGGAGCAAAGCCAACAGCATCTTTTTAATATTGAAGTCCTTGAAATACACTGATAAGCCATAACATTAAAAACTACCGAAAGGTGACGTGAACGACAATGATTATCTTGTTACAAAGGCACCTGTCAGGGGGTGGGATATATTAGGCAGCAGGTGAACATTCAGTTCTCAAAGTCGATGTGTTGGAAGCAGGAAAAATGGCCAAGCGTAAGGATCTGAGCGACTTTGACAATATTCTATATAATATCATATTCTAACTAGCACAAAAAAACCACACATTTATGACACTCTGAGTCCATAATATAGTCTGAACTGTAGATTTTGTAGAACCACAATTCCGAAAAAGTTGGGACGCGGTGTAAAATGTCAATAAAAACAGAATGCAACGATCTGCAAATCTCATAAACCCGTATGTTATTCACAATAGAGCATAGAAAACATATCAAATGTTTAAACTGAGGAAATGTACCGTTTTAAGAAAAAAATAAGGTCATTTTGAATTTGATGGCCGCAACACGTCTCAAAAAAGTTGGGACGGGGGTAACAAAAGGCTGGAAAAGTAAGTGTTAGTGAAAAGAAACAGCTGGAGGTTAACTGCAATCAGGTCTGATGATCGGGTGTAAAAAAGAGGATCGTAGAGACGCGGAGTCTTTCAGAAGTAAAGATGGGCAGAGGTTCAGCAATCTGTGAAAAACTGCGTCTACAATTTGTGGAGCAATTTCAGAATAATGTTCCTCAACGTAAAATTGCGAAGACTGTGAATATCTCTATTATATCTCTAATATATCTATTTTCAGGTAAGGTGCTCTTCTGCTGTAAGTGAGGACCGTTTCTAGCTCCTGTTTTAATATCCATTCAGCAGGAAGTGGCTTTCTGAGGCGAGCCGTGAGAGCAACATTTTGAGAGTAAACGTTACATTTTGAGATTTGTGGGGCTAAAATGCTGCATGGAGATGAATGAGTGCGTAAGTGTGGAGCCTCTCACCTCGGAGCAGTTGTTTGATGTCTTTGCTGGCGTGGGACGTGGTGAACTGGTTCACGATGTCCAGAGCCGTTTGGTTATATGTGTTCCGGATGTTCACATCAATCCCAGCCTACAGAATAAAACATAACAGCCAGAGGTGTGCAATCGTGTTTTAATAGGATCGATATGATCTTTTTTTTGTTGTTTTTTAATAATACTAAGTTCTCTCAATAAATGTTTTCACATGCTTCAGAATCTCAGTTTATTCGTTTCATCGTGGACTTTATTTAACTTTTTTTTTTGCTTACATCCAATAGCAGCTTGACGACATCGGTTTTGCCGTAGAGCGCTGCCTCGTGAAGTGCCGTTCCAGCTTTGATGGTTCTGTTGATATCGATTCCCGCTTTCAGGAGCAATCTGGGTTATGTGGAATAACAAAATAAAATCAACATTTTTTTTTCTGTTTTCTGTTTGTTCATGCTTTTCGTGTGCAAATGCGTAATGTGAGCTCATTTCTCCTGGTAATGACTCAACGGCAGAATATTTGTAAAAGGAAGTACGCCTAATGAACTCCGCTATGGGTTCGTACACGTACCTCCGTCTCAAATATCTTCTCGATTCTCGCTTTCATTCCAGATAAACAGCTGAGGACTAGCACGCACGCACCCCATCCCCCCCATCATACACACACACGGATAAAAATTCATACAGGTCTCAGGTAGCAGGGATGTTCAGTGTGTGTTAGACATCCAAACAGCAGTGGAGAATGAAAACAAAAGAGAAATGGCCAGGAAAGAAAAAAATAAGAACTCAAACTCCCACACCCGCAAATATGCTCCTAATCCAGGGGAGTACCACTCTGCTCCAAACACTCCAGCTGTGTTCATCTATGGCATTCGATACACAGCCTCCAGGCAGACAGCTGCTAATCAGTTGCTAACTCAACAAGCTTTATGAATTTTTATTTATTTTATTTTTTAAAGACATCTATCTGGAGAAAAAAAAAAAAATCTGTGATGATTAGACTTGTGTGTTGTTCAGTTTTTCCCTGATTGTGATTCTCATTTCAATATATTTAAAAATAAAATCATGATGAACGACTCAATCGTCTACAACCGGTAGCTTGGTAGCAGAAAACAAGCTTTCCCATCATTTCATGTTTAAGGAGAGTTGTGAAAACTCAGCTGGATGGTGGATTTTGAAGTGATTCTGCAGTGATGTGCAATAAAATAAAATAAAAACTCATAACAGTACATTTTGATATAATCCTTCTTCAAATTTGGTTGTCTAATGCCTGATATTTTCTCTGTTTACGCGGCTCAGTGTTGAGCAATTGAAAAGGAAAAAAAAAAAAACCCTGCGTATTAAATCACTTTTTTAATTATCACCACCATTAACATTAACATATTTGTATTATTTGACACTAGGCCTTTTTTGGGTCAAAATCGTCATTCTTTTTTCTCTTTCAAAAGAGCCATGATGACCATTTTTCAGCCTAAATAGATTTCATTTCACATTAATGGATTCAAAACGTTCTTCATTTACATTCACAGCAAGCGAGGAAGCCCACAATTGACAAGAGCACATGAAATTGGGGGAAGGGGGTGGGGCTGCATGTGTCTAAACCAGTGGTCACCGATCCTGTTCCTGGAGGTTTGAAGACTTTAGCTCCAACTATAATCATACACACCTGACTGTGTAAACATTGCTGTAAGAAGTTCTTGATCAACTAAAACAAGTGTGTTAGATTTTTTTTTTTTTGATTAAACCTGCAGGAAGCTAGATCTCCAGGAACAGGGCTGGTGACCACTGATCTAAAGGTTATAACTCGTATAATTTCTGCCCTCCGACTCGGAAAAACCTAAAGAAAACACCGCCTCAACTACTACTTTGGATCTCAGGACGGTCTTCTCAAGTCCAGAGAAATCAGGCCAAATCAACATGGCTGCTCAGAGCATCAGCAGTAAACACAGTAGCACTTGTAAACATTAAATGAGTTATACTATACATACATGAGTATTTGCTTTAGATTGTTAAATCTATAACACTGACTCTACAGCTCACTGTGTTAAGGAGGAAAATATATCAATCCTCACAGCATACAACTGGCTAGCTGTTACTAACGAAAGATGAACATGGAGGCGTCCGTGTCTTGTTCCCATTGTGTAGGTCTACATTGAGATGATTCTGAGCTCGGACCTCCTAAACACGGTGGTTTAGTGGTTAGAACGTTTGCCACACACTTCCAGCGTTCGGGGTTCGAATCCCGTCTCCGCCCTGTGTGTGTGGAGTTTGCATGTTCTCCCGGTGCTGCGGGGGTTTCCTCCTGGTACTCCAGTTTCCTCCCCCGGTCCAAAGGCATGCATTGTAGACTGACTGGCATTTCCAAATTGTGTGGATATGCGTGTGTGTGTGATTGTGCCCTGCGATGGGTTGGCACCCCGTCAAGGGTGTCCCCCACCTTGAGTCCCCTGCGATAGGCTCCAGGCTCCCCGCGACCCTGTGTAGGATAAGTGGTGCAGAAAATGGATGGATGGATGGATGGTATTGCAGATGATTAAATAAACCCGTGACAAACAACGATGTTAGCTAAACCATCTAACACCTCAGTGCCAGTCACTGAGCAGGTACATCTAACAAAAGCCATTTAACTAGAATTTGTTGTACTGTATCGATGGCCAATGGAAAAACACTTGTGCCAGAAGTTAAGTGGAACACCACAGAGCCACTCTTGAGAAATAACCTTAAACCCGTCAGTTAGATATAACAGCACCCTGATTATGTGCTGAATCTCCCACAAGAAGAAACGTAATGCAAATGTAAGCAGGTAGTCCTCTAAGCGGAGCTCTGCTGAATCAGTACAACGCTTTAATACTGAAGCTCTCTGAGCCGGAGCCTGCTCTCAAACTCGGATTAAAGGCGTTCTGATCATCTGAAGGAAAGGGGGGAAAATAAATAAATAACTTCACATGGTGGTAGAAAAACCCACGTTAGGACTATTTGCAAATTATCTTCCGTCCTCAGACGTTAAATCGAGTCGCTTTGTATCACTTCAGATGTAAAGTGTGTTGATATGGGGAAGCAGGCAAAAAGGAAGCTGACTTTATATTTGTTATCCATGTTTGCTATCGGTATTCTATGAGAGCAGTTCAGAATGATGTATTTTTTTCTTATTAACTTAAGGAGAATAAAAAAAAAAAAAAGAGGATGGTGAAGGAACAACCAATTGTAGCCGCTATAACGTAAGTGATAACTAACTCTTTTTTTTTTTTCGCAGACATTCCACAGCATTAAACACAGCTGCAAGCAGATAAACACTACTATGTGTCATTCTTTAATTGAAAAAAAAAAATTATCGGTGTTGACAAATTGCTGTGGTGTAAGAGAAATAAAAACATCGGAATGTGCTGTTATTGGAAAATAATCAACTTCTGGGTGTTAACAATTCCGCTTCATTATCTGTTATTTAACGAAAAAAAAAAACCCAAAAAGTAGAAAGAAAACAGAGAAAGGATTCTCCAGTGTCAGCACCACTAAAGTGCACCTATTATGTTTTTTCAAATATTACCTTCCATGTAGTGTGTTATATATGTCGCTGTTTGTGAATGTAAAAAGTCTGCAAAGTTTCAAAAATCAAAGTGAATGACAAACTGAGTTATCGACTCCAAAAGGAAGGAATCGATTCTGAACGGCTGGAACGACTCGTTTACGAATCTACGTAGCTTTGTAACAAAAAGCCCCGCCTCTGTTCTTCATCTGCTGCTCGTGAACAGAAGGAGCTGAAACTCTTTATGGTAGCGTAGCGGTAGACCAATCACAACAGACTGGGACATCTGACCAATCAGAGCAAAGTATGCTCTCTGAAAGGAGGAGTTTAGAGTGAATCATTTAGAACGGATCATTGAACGAGTCGTTTGTGACACTGGGGGAAAAGGTAATGCTGCAGTTTAAATTATGAGCATGTTAAAGTGTTTTTTGACCTCGGATGCATGTAAATGTATTGTATGAGAGCTTTAAAACAAAACTAGGCACATTTCAAAACCATTATAGGTGCGCTTTAACAGTCAGATGGAAAGCTACTTTAAGTTTTCCGCCACAGAAAAGTCTTTAGGACACAGGAAAGTCTTCTTTCTGTTTTGTTAACTTTAAGAGAAAGTGATGGAAGTGATGGTCTATATCTGCTATAACAGGAACTAACGTGTTTCGCAGACGTTCCACAACATTAGATACATAAGTAAACATTGTGGTGGTATAGCATCACAACCCCCTGTTGTTGATTGTTTCTCTATAACAGCATGCCCGCCGCCATGTTTTTTTTAATTTCTTACTTGTGCACATTTTAAACGCTTTAAATTCGGTTCTGTTGAATGCAAGTATTTCTGATGGTTATATCCAAGCGCAGCCTCGTGAAGCAACGTTCCAGCTTTGGCGGGTCTGTTGATATCGGCGGAGCATTCGGAACTAAGGAAAGCCGGGAACGGGGGGGGTGGGGGAGGTGTTACACATGTTTGGGAATGCAGGAATGAACTTTCATAAATGGAAAGCAGTGGAGTGGCGTGTGACAGCAGAGCAGCTGACTGGCCGGAGAAAGCCGATCTGTCTTCACTCCTACACCATGTCAACACTCAGCATAGACACATCCCACACAGTGCTGATGAGAACGGTCAAAAACACACACACACACACACACACACACACACACACACACACACACGGAACTCATTCAGTCAACCGTGTGCTCAATCAACACTCCTCTGTCTCAACGCCTCGCGTCCTTTACACACACACACACACGTCAGACATGAACAAGAGTACCAGCGTATGCCTACAGGCACACCTGCATTCACACACTCACACACACACTCAACATGCCTAGAAGTCACCAGAAAAAGAAGATGGTAAAGAAGAAGAAGGTAAAGAACCTGATGATGTCCTTGTGGCCGTTGCGGGCGGCGAGGTGCAGGGGTGTGTTGTCTCTCCCGTTACCCTCCAATAGAGCCACCACCATGTTACTGCTCAACAGCAGCTGCACCACCTGACACACACACACACACACACACACACACACACACAGAAGAAACTTAACTAAACTATTACTTAGTCCAGGGGTTCAAAAGAGCTGCTTAAAGTTCTCCTAACTCTCAATACACTTGGATCAGACTGCACTCACGAATATCTGACTTTATAGGTTTGAATAATACACTTTTAATAATGTGATAATCATTTATTGCAGAATTATCATGAAACTGTTTCAGTAAACAACGTCATTACAGAGTTAGAGTTGTTACATCGTTACATCATGACACCAAAATGCTAGTTTTACTAAATTAATTAATTAATTAATTAATTAATTGCACTTTTCTTCATTCTTGATGCTATACATTGAGTATTTCTAGGTACATAATCTTACATATGATACTATGATACTCTAAATAAACGTCCTTTCTTATAAAAAATGTATTTAAATACAACCCATTCTAAATTATAAAACAAATAGGTTTGGTTGTAAAATTAACTGAGCCACATAATCCAAGCCACTGTAATCCTCCATCTACGCTCTCAAGACCACATCACAATAACCGAATTGTGCATTAATGCGCCAGGTTTTAAACCAACAAAACTGAACCCATTGTTCTGTCCATAGAATACCCTAATCTTTGCCTCTTATGTTGCTTAGCAACCAAGACCTACAGACAGACTACACTGTGTGGTGGAAGCACGATATCAATATTGTTGATAATAAATTACATTTTTTTTGTATTGAACACTGGATTTTATTTGAACAACACCTTTACCCATGATGCAACCACAGTAACGCGCACCCTCTCATGGTTTTTTCTTTACACTCTTAACGTTAAGGTTGAACCCTTAAGGTTTATTTGGTTGTGGAAGCCTTGAAGTTTCTGTGTAGAAACCTACAACAAAATGTTTTCGGAAACGGTTCCAAAAAGGGTTCCAGTTAACCCTTGAAAAACCCTGAGTGTATGTACGGTATAGATTGGGTAAGTCTGTGGTAACTCCAAATTATTGGTCGTATTTTCTACCCGGAACTGTTCGATTTTAACACTCTTGGTTCTTGGTACACTCTTGAAAGTTCGAGGTCATTTGATAGTTCTAAACAGTTCTTAGCCTCCTACTTCACTGTTCCCATTGACATAGGGTTCAACATAGAACCTTTTATCAGTCCCTCCAGGATTTCACGATTTTGCGATCACAGAAATGAACGCAAAAATCAAGCAAACTCCGCAATGTTCGGAGGAGCTTGCAATTTTTCAAAACTACCCCGGATTTTCCGCAGACTTGGGCCAAGACACGTCATCCCGACGCGCATTCAGCCAAAGCACTCTTCGATTCGCGTGCGTCGGACACGAGTACGGCTAAAAGGTCTCATTTACCGACAAACATCACCGTGAAAGACCGCGCAAAACAAACGCATTCAAAATCAAGCATTTTTGGCCGCAACAATCACGAACAAACTCTGCGAAACTCTGTTTTAAGGTCCCCTCGTTGGGATAAATGAAGAATACTTCGTCGAGTCGTACAATTACTACGTGTAGTTAATGAGGTACCGTATGCATGACCCCGGACCCCTCGGGCTCTTCAGTTCGCCTGGATTATGTCACGTTTCAGCTGGTACAAAGCATCCAACTGAGCCCGAGTCTGTAGCAGGGTGCGAAAATAGAAGCCTTCGCTTCAGACTGCCTCTGTGTAGCTTGTATATTCTCTACAGCGAAATATTAAACAGAAACAGAAATAGCCTACCCAGGCAAATCTAGATTAAAATGAAATAAAGACTTCAAAACACAGCTTATGCATAAGAAAAGCCCTCAGTGAAAGCCTTTCACACACCGACAGGCCCCCGCAGACGGCTGTTATAACCACTTATCTGAAACTTCCCAACCTCGGATTACACAACGCAGTGAATCCGTCCTGAAATATCACACACGCATAATATTCAGGCTTTATTTCCCCAGCAGCTGGTGGCTGATATGGATATACATCATAATAACCTAATGTGAGGTAGTTACACTCATAACATTATGCTAGATACTGACAATAAAAGATGTAGGCGCAGAGTACTTCTTGAAATATGCAGATTTTGAAAACAAAGTTGTGTACTGTCTGCGGAACAAACAAAAACGGGTGAGAATGAGAATGAGAGAAACATGTATCGAATACGTTTTTTTTGTTTTTTGCTGCTACTGAAGTCTAAGCTGAGTCCTCCTAACAAGTCAACTGAAAAACAAATATTAAAGCAGCTTTCCTAAAGGAATGATTTAATACTTTCCCTACTGCGGCAGTTTTTGTGCCATTTAATATCTTTACAGAAACAACACACACACACAAAAACTCATGATAAAGTCGTCACCCACATAAAGACATACTGTAAAAAAAAAAAAAAAAAGACTCACTATGTTACAGACAAACAAAATCTGTTTCAGAACAAGCAGTGCTGGTGATTATGAGATAAAAAAAAAAAACATTCATTGTAAAGACAAAAATGATTTAATCTCACGTATCATCATCAAACATCAGTTGTAAAAGAACGTTGACGTCACGTCTAGCATTCTCTGCTTTTAGAAGTTTGACTAGTGTTACAGTTAGAGTTCTTATAGACTAGGGCTTTCAAGATGCTCTTCTGGTACCTTTGTACACTTTTCTGGAGATAGATAGATACATAGATAGGTAGGTAGATAGATAGATAGATAGGTAGGTAGATAGGTAGGTAGGTAGGTAGGTAGGTAGATAGATAGATAGATAGATAGGTAGGTAGATAGATAGATAAATAGATAGGTAGGTAGGTAGGTAGGTAGGTAGGTAGATAGATAGGTAGGTAGGTAGATAGATAGGTAGGTAGGTAGGTAGGTAGGTAGGTAGGTAGATAGATAGGTAGGTAGGTAGATAGATAGGTAGGTAGGTAGGTAGGTAGGTAGATAGATAGATAGATACATAGATAGGTAGGTAGATAGATAGATAAATAGATAGGTAGGTAGGTAGGTAGGTAGGTAGGTAGATAGATAGGTAGGTAGGTAGGTAGGTAGGTAGATAGATAGATAGATAGGTAGATAGGTAGGTAGGTAGGTAGGTAGATAGATAGGTAGGTAGGTAGGTAGGTAGGTAGATAGATAGATAGATAGATAGATAGATAGATAGGTAGATAGGTAGGTAGATAGATAGATAGATAGATAAACAAAAAAAGATTAAAGCGCATCTCCAACGAAACTTAAGTTATAAGTACAACTTATTTAAAACGTTTAAGTAAAAGTAACAAAAAATATATACTATTGGGGAAAAGAGTGTTTGATTGTTTTGCTAGATTTTAGAGGTTTTATAAGTTCTCCATTCTTAGCTTTTGGATACTTCGGGTTCAACTTAGAACCCTCTCAGTAAGGAATGAAATCAGTTAAGGGTTCCCACGGAGAGGAACTCTTTATGGTACTAAGTTGAACCTTCTTCTGGTACCATCACATAATGAACTAAACTTACCTTCAGCCTGCCGAACTCACAGGCCAGGTCCAGTGGGGTCTTCTTGGCCTTGTTGACCGTACAGGCGTTGGACTGGTGCTGGAGAAGCATCTCAGACTGGAGAGAAAGATGGACAGAAATAAAGAATCCCATTTAGCAGCGGATCTGTTACTACATGCATCAGGTTTCTACGAACACACAGTGAAAGCTATCACGCTAAAAAGTCCTTTGGCTGTACGCCAGAGCATAAAAATACAAGGGCATAGAAATGTGTCAGATTCTTTCAGAGATGTATGACGACATGTAGTGATCAGAGTATCCTCTTACATATGTTGTGAGAAAGTCCAGGACTCGGAGAAAGCTAACACGCTGGGTGTTTTGTATGTGAAGCGGCCACTGTACACCTAGTTTTGGGTGCTAGCTCAAAAAGCCATTGTTCAGAAACAATGACCAGCAGAGTAACGCCATCGGTACTGAGGACGTTTCTTAAGCCTTGAGCAGGTAAGGCCATGTCTCGTTTTCCATTTTGTTCTCTCTTCCTCTTTCACCACAGGCTATAACAGCCATCTTTAGTCCACTGGTAGTGTTACATGTCTCCTAAAAAAGCTACACCTTTGTCCCCATGATGTAATCCGTCATCTTTATGATTCAAGATAAAGGTTGAAAAAAAAAATACCATAAAGAACCTGGTTTTCTTTTTATAGGTATATAAAACTATTCCACAATGCATCTGAATGCCTGATTCTGAATGCATAATTGTATGACTGGATAAAAAATAGAGCCTGGTGAAGGACGTAACTGTCTAACTCTCTTGCAATCATTCCACATTGTATTTATTTATAATTTATATATCATTTAACAATAATTTAATTTGTATATTTTATACAACATGTATTTTATCACTGCAACATGTTGATATATTATGATATTCCCTTAAAACAGCAGTAATGTTTAAAAATGTAAACAAAAACATCATCTTAAACTGTATTATATTTGATCATGTCTAGATAAAAAGCTTAGTTGCTATTGGACTTAACTCATGGGCTACGATGTAACCATGAACAAAGGGTGTGGCTTATTTGATGCGTTGACATGCGTTCAAAACATGTCATTGTGCTTGTCTATCCATTACAAACCAACTTCCATGTCTGAATCTAGAATTAATTAGGCACGATTCGCAACCACAAACCACTGAATTAAAGATGATGAAGGCGGGTGTGACACTGGGAATAAAGGCTGCTGATGATTTCATATGTTTACTTCTGCTGCAGTTTTGTATGGCATTCGAATCCTCTTTAACAGAATCAAATATATACCAGAAACCCATCCATTTTCCACACTGCTTATCCTACACAGGGTTACAGGGAGCCTGAAGACTATCCCAGGAAACATGCCATCACACCCATTCACACACTGTGGACAATTTGGAAATGCCAAAAGCACATGTCTCTGGACTGGGGGAGGAAACCGGAGCACCCGGTGGAGACCGCCAAGGCACAGGGAGGACACACAGAGTGGAGGCGGGATTCGAACCCCCAACCCTGAAGATGCGAGGCAAACATGCTAACCACTAAGCCACCGTGCGCCCTATACCAGAAACCATTGTATGAAATAATCCGCTTATTATACTATACTTATAGTCCAGCTCTGCTCAGTGTGCACCTTTACTGGAGCTGAGACGGCCCTTCTACGCTGTTTCCACCACAGACACCTCAAGTACAATACTCACCACATCGTAGTGTCCGTACTGAGCAGCCAGGTGCAGAGGGATTTGTCCGTCCTGTGACGCTCCGTTAACAGAAGCTCCAGCTCTCAGCAGCATCAGTACCGAGTCTGCCTTTCCCTGCCAGGCAGCGTAGTGGAGCGGTCGCATTCCTACAATAGGACCGCAGCACGTTATGACTTTGGATGAAAAACCAATCCCAATTTTAACACGATGCCAATACTAGAGTCCTGAGTATCGACCTGTACATGAGACCGATCTGATATTGATATCTGATACAATCTGATCCTAACAGTGACTTTGGACGAGCTTCTGTTGTTTAGTTACGCGAATCTTTACAGGCATGATTTAGGCATGCTATACGACATGTCTTATTTAACCCTAATTATACCCACTCCGAGATCTTCAGATCAGTTATCCTGATTACGTTTTAACTCCATCCCACTATTACCTTCATACTCCCTTTTAAAAATGTAAACAAACTAGACCGAATATGTATTTCCATTCTTCCTTTCAGCATTTCTGACGAGCTCTGATTTCATTTCGTTATATTCTGGGGTCATGTCATGTGCGTTTGTTTACATTTCCATGTGCTCTTGCTTCTAAATCATTGCATAACTACCCTTGTGTGTTCACCTGTTCTGTGTCTCACCTTGATTAGCCCGGTTAGTTCTACCCTGTTGTTTCTGCTCCGCGCTGCAAAGTCTTTCCGTGTTTTTTTTTTTTTTGTCTGGTAAATCCAAGTCTCTGCTTCCGTGTTTTCTGTTTATGACCTTGCACATGTTTTCATTTATTGTAATACTGATCAACCTTACGTAACGTTTCATGTCCGCGTTCTAACCCTTGCTATGGACTTCGAACAAGATTCCTGGATTGCGCTAAATGTGTTTACACACTTGCGTTCTGCCTCCAATAACCGCACGTGTTACCAAAAGACTTGGTACAGGCTTATGTATAAAATTTGGCTCTTTATATATATATATTTTTGAATGAAAACCCGCCATTAGTCCTGCTCGAATAACTAAATGAATATGTTGTTATGGAGATGTCTATCACCGTTGCGGTCCTTGATGTCCACTGTAGCCTGGGCGTCCAGAAGCAGAGACAGCAGGTCGGTGGTGCCCGTGAGAGCCGCATGGTGAAGAGCTGAAAACCTGAATGATGGAGAGAAGAAAATACCGTTTCAGTGCTCTTTGCACTGACACTGCTGGAGTCTCATGAACAAGAGACTGCTTGATCTTTGGTTAAAAAAAAAAAAAAAAACACACACACACACACACACACAGAGGATAGATTCTCAATTTTTAAGCGCCTTAAAGTTTTCGAACAATAAAACTTTAATAAAACTTTATGTCCTTCACCCATGATGTTTTATAACTGGCGACACATGTCATTAAAACTAATAGCTGGATAATAATCCCCAGATTAAGCTGATTTTTCCTCTGTGGAGCCACGTTCAAATTTCTTCACGCTTTAGGAGACGGAATGTCTTGTGAAACAGAAGTAATCCCAACAAAACCCAGCTGTGCGAATGTGATAAAAATGCTACTTGGTGATTTTAAAAAGATGCGTTTGCTCTCTCGACTCGTAACAGAAAGGACTTCTTCTCCTAAGGATGCTTAGCTTGATGTGGTTTCCGCATTAAATATGTGCAGAGATGCAGAACTTGAAATTGGGGCACTACATGTTTATGTAAGGAATAAAACACGTGGGAATTTGCTGTTATAGGAAAATAAATCAACAGCAGGGTTACAGTGACCACCACAAAGCTGGTTATTTTATAATTAAGGTCATAAGTTTACATCTGCACAATGTTAATAATTAAAAAAGAGGGATCATAAAAATTGCATTGTGTATTTTATATTCAGTCCTGCCCTGAATGAACTATTTCACATAGCAGATGTTTACATATAGTCCACAAGACACAATAATAACTGAATTTACACAAAATGAATCAGTTCAAAAGTTTCCACACGTTTGATTATTAATCCCGTGTGTCGTTACCTGGATGATCCACGACATGATGTGTTTATGTTCTGTGAGAGTTCTTCACGAGTCCCTTGTTTGTCCTGAGCAGTTAAACCGCCCACTGTTCTTCAGGAAAATCCTCCAGGTCCTGCATATTCTTTGCTTTTCCAGCATATCTTCTGCATACAGTATTTGACCCCTTTCCAACGGTCTCTATATGATGTTGAGATCCATCTTTTCACACCGAGGACGACTGAGGGACTCGTCTATACACGACTATTACACGAGGTGCAAACATTCACTGATGCTCAAGAAGGCAACACGATACATTAAGAGTCGGGGGGGGGTGTAAACTTTCGAACGGGATGATCGGTGTAAATTGTTATTATTTTGTCTTCTGGGATACATGTAAATATCTTATGTAGCTTCTGAAGGCTGGTACTAAATGAAAATAAATCATTTTAATAATAACAAATATTACACTGATTATCCTGCCCCGCCCCCCTCCCTCCCCCTGGCTCTTGATGCGTCGTGTTGCCTTCTTGAGCATCAGTGTACGTTTGCACCTTTTGTAATGGTCGTGTACGAGTCCCTCAGTCGTCCTCAGCGTGAAAAGATGGATCTCAGCATCATATAGCCGCTGTTGGAAAGGGCTCAAATATGCAGAAGATGCCGGAAAAGTAAAGATTGTGCAGGATCCCCGTTGTTTTGTTTTTGTTTGTTTGTTTGTTTTACATTATTGACATCCTGCTGATTCTGCCAGGCGTACGTAAACTTACGACCTCAACCGTACAATCACAATAACGGCACAACCGGAGATTTTTATTCATTTTATAGCACAGGAATCGCCAATGTCAGATGGTCAATGGTTACAATTCTTTTTTTAAAATAAATAAATAAAATAAATATATAGATAAAGAACACCACATCATACTTTTCATCCATTTATAGTTACAGTCAGTGTTGCGGAGTCTTACTATTACAATCTTACTATTGTTACTATAGAAACCATCACCTTCTGACCGATGGGAATCGAGAATTCGACGGTGCTGTGGTATAAACGCGTAGAAAATGGTCCAATCTGGCACACTAAAGGGTTCTACAACCCTCAAACCATAAGCTTGTGCTTAAGACTGATGGAGTGGCGTACTGTATACTGTATCAGTGTCCGTGGTCATTTCCAGCTTTTAGCAACGACAACAATAAACACGTTTTAACATGAGCCTGAATGACCTCATTTCCTGTGAGTGCTCTACTGACGATTTCAACATAGTCAACAGTGCTTTTATAATCTCAACACTTGTGACTTTCACTGTGTGGTACAATAAAAAACAGCCATGAGTGATGAAAGGACTCGGAGATTGGGAATGACAGGACATATTTCCAAGCGAAGGCTTTGTAGTGGTTTTGGATGCGCATTAAGCCGACGCAACTCTCTGCAATGTTCAGGAATTTCGAAAACATCAGGTGAAGTAAAAGAGTAAAATCCCCCGTTTGTCTGGGAGGAAAACGGCTCCTCGGACTGTGTGTGAGTCAGGAGTGGAGAGCAAATCTTTACACAGTTCGCTTTGTTTTTGGCTGAATAATCTTGTATTACGTACACATTAATCTTACGAGCGTTATTCTAGTTTCTTGTATGTGTATACATATGTGTGTGTGTGTTGGAATACTATATTACTGTAAACAGTATTTCTCTATATTCAAGACTTCAACAAGACTTTTAGACTAGGGTGACACACACACACACACACACACACACACACACACACACAAGCCATCAAACAAAAAATGATTTGTTGTAGCCCCTATTTTACACCCTTCTCCTGTAATACATCTTTGATAAAGTGATCCAGCATGTGCACGCACACCAAGCAGAACATCTAAATGATAAATGCTGTAATAAAAAAATAAAAACATTAAAAACCAAAGAAAAGAAAGAAAAAGAGTATTTTGTGAGGACCGGGTGATTGTGAGGAAACATGACACTGTCCTATCGTTGTGAGGAGTTTTGGTCTATGTTGGTCCTTATTAAGGGCTGAAAACTGTACACACACCCACACACAAACCTACACCCCCACCCACACACACCCACACACACCCACACACAAACCTACACCCCCACCCACACACACCCACACACAGAATCTTCAACTGACATTGGTCCTTATTAAGGGCTGAAAACTGTACACACACCCACACACAAACCTACACCCCCACCCACACACACCCACACACAGAATCTTCAACTGACATTGGTCCTTATTAAGGGCTGAAAACTGTACACACACAAACCTACACCCACACACGCACACCCACCCACACACACACACACACCCACACACAAACCCACACACAAACCTACACCCCCACCCACACACACACCCCCACCCACTCACACACCCACACACACACCCACACACAAACCTACACCCCCACCCACACACACCTCCACACACACCCACACACAAACCTACACCCCCACCCACACCCACACACATCCACACACAAACCTACACCCCCACCCACACCCACACACATCCACACACAAACCTACACCCCCACCCACCCCCATCTCCACACACACCCACACACAAACCTACACCCCCACCCACCCCCATCTCCACACACACCCACACACAAACCTACACCCCCACCCACCCCCATCTCCACACACACCCACACACAAACCTACACCCCCACCCACCCCCATCTCCACACACACCCACACACAAACCTACACCCCCACCCACCCCCATCTCCACACACACCCACACACAAACCTACACCCCCACCCACCCCCATCTCCACACACATCCACACACAAACCTACACCCCCACCCACCCCCATCTCCACACACACCCACACACAAACCTACACCCCCACCCCTACCCACCCCCACCCACACACAAACCCACACACAAACCTACACCCACACAAGCACCCACCCACACACACACCCCCACGCACCCACACACACACCCACACACAAACCTACACCCCCATCTACCCACCCCCACACACCCACACACAAACCTACACCCCCACCCACACACACACCCCCACCCACACACACACACAAACCTACACCCCCACCCACACACACACCCACACACAAACCTACACCCCCACCCACACCCACACCCACCCACACACAAACCTACACCCCCACCCACCCACACACAAACATACACCCCCAAACACACCCACCCACACACACACACATCCACACACACACCCACACACCCACCCACACACACACCCACACACCCCCACACACCCCCACACACACACACACAAACCTACACCCCCACCCACACCCACACCCACCCACACACAAACCTACACCCCCACCCACCCACACACAAACATACACCCCCAAACACACCCACCCACACACACACACATCCACACACACACCCACACACCCACCCACACACACACCCACACACCCCCACACACCCCCACACACACACACACAAACCTACGCCCCCACCCACACCCACACCCACCCACACACAAACCTACACCCCCACCCACCCACACACAAACATACACCCCCAAACACACCCACCCACACACACACACATCCACACACACACCCACACACCCACCCACACACACACCCACACACACCCACACACCCCCACACACACACACACAAACCTACGCCCCCACCCACCCTCACACACACCTCCACACCCACACACACCCACACACCCACCCACAGAACCTTCAATTGACAACATTTTTTTGCACATGGAGACTAGCCAAATGTTCCCACAATCAGTCCCCAGGATTTTGTGATTTTGCGATGGCAGAAATTAACACAAAATCAAGCAAACTCCGTAATACTTGGAGTAGTATTCCAGAAAAAAAAAAAAAAAAAAAAACTCTGCAAGTTTTATCACAAATTTTGGAAACTTTTTTTTTTTTTTTTAATCAAGCATTTCTGGCCGCAACAATCACAAAAAAACCTCTGTGAAGCTTCCTGTATGGACTGTACAACGCACAAACTGTCAGTTAGTCCTATCTTTGTGGGGACATTTGGTCAACAAGACGATATAACACCCCCCACACACACAGATATTGGAGCTCCTCGGAATAACATACTCAATTCCAGAGGAAAAAAGCTTATGAGTGTATGTGTGTGTGTGTGTGTGTGTGTGAGAGAGAGAGAGAGAGAGAGAGAGAGACTAAGTCTCTAAGCAAATGTGATTAACGCCTGACACACATCTGAAGAATGCAGACTGTAATCTCCGAGACAGTGAACAGCATTACCTCAGGTACCATACTTTCTACCTTTTTTTTTTTTCTTTTCTTTTTTCATTTTCCAGAAAGATCCACAAAAACAGAGAGGCACACAGACCCAGTTTATTAACGGATTCAATAATTGAACAAGGAAAAACGAAGAAGAGGAGCAAACGCTGTACAGAAAGTGAAGAAGGGAAGAGGAAAAAGAGCTGCACAGTGCCAGTGGCATTGATGAATAATAAAATGTTTTCCCTCTCTCCTCGACTCCTGCTCCCCGAGGAAGCTGCTCCTCAGCTCTGCTCATGAAATCGCAAATTAGCGCTCGAATTAACACCACTCCTGCTCCCTAATCTCCTCTGCCTCCGTCTTGCCTGAGGAACGGGACCCGGTACATATTCCTGTTCTTCACACGTTCCTAACTCTGGTTCTAGAGCAGCCTGTGAGCGCAGGGAAAGGGAACCTGTACTCTTCTATAATCCATCCATCCATCTTCTACCGCTTATCCTTTTCAGGGACACGGGGGAACCTGGAGCCTATCCCAGGGAGCATGGGGCACAAGGCGGGGTACACCCTGGACAGGGTGCCAATCCATCGCAGGGCACAATCACATACACGCTCACACACCCATTCATACACTACGGACACTCTAGACATGCCAATCAGCCTACCATGCATGTCTTTGGACTGGGGGAGGAAACCGGAGTACCTGGAGGAAACCCCCGCAGCACGGGGAGAACATGGAAACTCCGCACACACAGGACCACGGTGGGAATCGAACCCCCGACCCTGGAGGTGTGAGGCGAACGTACTAACCACTAAGCCAGCGTCCGCCTCTTCTATAATAATAATAATAATAATAATAATAATAATAATAATAATAATACACTTTATACTGCAGCTTTCGATTTTACACTGAGCAAATAATGGAGAGAATCACTCTTTAAATGATTCCTCTTGAATAGGACAGTAATGAAACGTATTCCTCATTTGTTTCTTATGTTCAATACCTATCAGTTTCCCTCATAGTAATTACAGAATGAAAGGGTACTAAACTGTACCTTTCCTTTTCCCTTTCCTGCATCTTTTATACATTGAGTATGTATCATTCTTGTGGAAATGTGCATATAGTGTACCTTTAAAAACGATTCAAGGATACATACTGTAAATATTAAAAGGTACTCTATATGCATTTCCTGTGTCAAAGATAAATACTGATGGTAAAGTAAGGTGTACTCTTAAAGGTACTACTTCAGTGACAAGAAAGGTACAGTTTAGCGCAGTTTTTTTCTCCGAGACGGTACAATTCTTCTGCTCATAGGAGTAAAGTGAAGCTATCGAGAACCTCAGACGGACGCACGGACAATCCGAACCCATGATGCATACAGCCCCTAGTGGCGGAGACGTAAAAACACCAAGACCAACACCGAGACGTATTAGTTGAACTGATATTTATCTGCAATTTGCAGAATTGTTGGGATTTATAAGACGTGCCGTGCAGTTCACGTCAGATGTTGATAATAACCTGTCGAAAACTGGAGTGAAAAATATTTCACTGTTGATTTACTGAGCAACAGTCAAACCACAAACAAATCAATTAACTGTCCAAGTAGAGGAAAAGAAATCCACTTAATAATCGTTTTAAAAAATGAAAGTGATGAAGTATAGCCTGCAGACTATAAGATATTAAAAAAAACAAGAACGAGAAGTTCGCATGCTTGAACCTTATGCCACTTCTGACGCTGATTCTCGTCACGATGTCGAATTCACTGTGATTGGAATTTTTTGTTTTTTTTTTCCTCCACCGGATGTACGCCAAGCAACATTATAAAACAGTTATGGGGAAAAAGCAGGGGTGTGACCGTTACTTAATAATAATGTACTCCTCCATTTTTCATTCCACAAACAGCCCCGCCTTCTTTTTATTCGTTGGCCCACACCCCTGCGGCTTTCGAAATCACAGGTCAAAGTTCACCTAGGTAAAGCCTGCGTGAAGCGATATGAACCGCTCTTTCACATACACCTAATTAGCTTTGCCACCATGTCATCATTTCATCAATGACGTCTAGTGTGAACGGGAAGCAGACGTGACTTGTAGCAAAACACTCCAGGAAATGAAGGTTTTGGTGCAGTGGAGAAATCAATACGGTGACAAATCCAGAAGCTTTTCATACGGTCACGTCCAACACTCACCCATCTGTGTCCTGGTAGTTGATGTTCAGTTTCTTTGTTGAGCTGAGTAACTCTGCAAACACAAAAGGTGACGTCAGATAATAAATAGAAATAGAAATATACAAGACATATACAACAAACCTATTACCTCGGATTCCTGTTTTTAAAAAAAAAAAGATAAGTCTGATTCATGAATGTTCCATGGCATGAACGCACTTGTTTCACATTTGCAGCTCATCGGGGTTCCACCCAGATGACGTGGAAGGAGGTTGTGTTCTTATTGTGCATGTGTAGATGCCAGGATATTTTTATTTATTTTTTTAACATTTAAAATTGGCAGCGATGCTCGGTTCTGTAACAGTGGCCGAAAACAGTGCCTTTGATTCGGCCTGGTGTGTAAATTCATTTGGATTCAATTATCTGCTAAATGATTCAACGTTAAAGGAATGCTGGGGATACGTATTTGAAACTCAATAGCGGTGTCATCAGACGGATAAGCCAGCGCTTACACACAGCCTCACTGCTGTACGCTGTCCAAACAATGCTGCCTCCATGACCATGTAGGTGTGTAACTAACCAAATTAGGAGTGTTTTCCCGTTCATGCCATGAGCTTCGAAACGAATGCTTATGTTGTTCCAGCAACTATTAAAGTCTGTTTCAACTCTATAAATGATCGGCTATGAATAGCCCGCTCTCGAACCACACAGAGGCCGCCAAGACTGGAGGAAATCCGACAGCTTGGGTATATTTAAGTTATAGTTTGTTTGTATTTTCTGTGAGGGGGGGGGAGAAAAAAAAAGCCAAGACTCGTATCGTCTCTGTAATTTTAAATCCCAGAGCTAATGTGGAAACGCACTGTTTCATTTTGCATTTATGGCCATCGCCTAGAATGTATCATGTGGTGAAATTGGTCATCGTGTTTTTTTTCACGTCCGTCTAATGAGGGGAAAAAAAAAAAAAAAGGATTAAAATTTCCGTTTCTTGGCAACGCCATTTCCGTTTTAGCTTCTTTAACCTACGTGTAACAAAACCTAGATGAAACCCAGTTCACTTTAAATGAACTGTAAATGTATAAAAGTAATAAGAAATCGTCATTGTTGGCAAACCAATGTGGAACAAACACTTCAGGACATGCTGTTACAGGAAAATAACCAACTTCAGGTTGGTAACAGTAACGCCACTTCATGGGGCCAGATCACCGCATTCTGTCACCGATTCTTTTCCTATAACAGCACACCTCTCTCATGATTCACTCCTTGTTCAGCGTGCAATGTCTGGTAGTATCCCTATTTGCTAAGAATGCAAATATCTACAACGCTACAAAAGACATTTGTTTAAACGTACTTACTTTTCCTATCACTTTCAAAGTACTTACCCTTACCGTCCAACTGCACAATTTACTGCATAAGAAATTGTTATTATTGAAGAACATACGCCCTTTTCATCTTTTGTGCATTGATTTGACTAAGGAAGTATAATAGTGACAAATGTCCTCAAGGTCATGTTGAATTACATAAATAGAATAAAAACATATCGCAATAACAATACTTGAAAATCAAATGCTATTGATGTTAGAAACATACTATTCAACCAATATGTGACTTTAGAGACGGTACTTCAATTTGCGCATAGTCCGCTAGGTTCATCTTGTCTTGTGGCTTGTCAGCACAAATCCCACCACTAGGGGGCCGGCCCAGAGTAACATGTTACAATGGTATCGGCAATCCATAGCTCTTCCTGTGTCTTCCTGTGTAAGACCCGAATTTTAAGACCCGAATTTGTGAGGTTGACTAATTCAAGCATTGTTAATACTGTGTGTTTTTTTTTTTTTTCTTCAATTAATGTCAAATTGCTGGGCAGAAAAATAAAAGTATTATTATTGCGATATGTTTTCATTCAATTTATGTAATTCAACCTGACCTTTTGCCTTGAGGAGATTTGGCACTATTATACTACCATATTTGACCTAGTAGATTTACTGTCCTAGGCTTTGCCAATGAAGCTGAGCTTGAAACATACTACCAGAATTCCACCGCGTTCGTACAGCGACGTTAATAAAACATGTTCCTTTAATAAGTTAGCATTGCAATGCGTTGTGCAAAATAGCTGAACAGAAACATCCTGCGCACAGATGACTTCCATAACAGAATCCGAAACGTGATCTAGGTCACTGAGTGAAAAGATGCTGAACAAGTGATGTGTTGAAACCGTGAGCGATTGAACACAGCATGCTAGTCCCCGTGCTGCTAAGTTCTCGAGCTTTCATCTCGAAAAGCCCTTGCGCATTTCACACACAGACGCTCTTATCTGTAAATGGGATGAGACACTGTCTGTCTTTCATCCTAGACAAACTGATGGATGTCCTCATAAAAGTCACTATAAAACTTCTGCTATGTTAATGTTAAAGCTATATGCGATGATTGACGCGGGTATAAAGCAGATCAGCCGTGCAGGCTAGTCCAAAAATGGTTCATTTTTATACGCTCAGACTTGCTGCATGTAATTAAGAGTTGAAACGTGAAACGTTCGCGTTGGGTTAAAATACATAGCTGCAAACTTACTCACCAGTCAGTACACACACAGCCACCTGCCCCATCCTGTCTACTCCAAGGCCTCATTCAGTCATCAAACACCCCCAACTCTTTCACGATCCACACTTGCTCAAAAACCCTTCTCTATCCTGCATTAGCCTCGTCACAAACACACTCCGGCTCTGGTTTCAGACAAAACGTCCCTCTCCCTCTTCCTCACGCTCACTGAAGAAACTCTGTGCCTCTATGACCATTTCTTCCTTTCAAAATGTGGTGGGAGTAAAAACCCAAAACGCAACAAATTCTTCCACCCCACACCGTTAGGCACACAGCGCATCCCAAACAAATCCCTGCACTGTTAGCCGTGGACTCACCCAACTGTTGTTGATCCCAAAATTTGCACACTTATGGGGTTTTTTTTTTTTTTTACTGAAGAAAAAGAAAATTAATAATAATAATTAAATAGCTTTCAAATCCAAAGTGGGTAAGTAGTTGTGTCTTAAAACAAGTCCTTCCATTTTCTGTACTGCTTATCCTGGTCACAGGGTGTCTGGAGCCTACCCCATGAGACTCTAGATGAGGTGCCAACCCATCTAGAGGGTTGGCAGGGCACAATCGCGCACACAAACATTCACACACTATGGACAATTTGGAAACCAGCCTACAACACATGTTTTTGGACTGGGGTAGGGAAGCAGAGTACACGGAGGAAACCCCCGAAGCACGGGGAGAACATGCAAACTCCACGCACGCTGGGCGGAGACGGGAATCGAACCCCCAATCCTGGAGGTGCTACCCATTAAGCGACTGTGCCCCCAACCCCACACAACAAATCCATCCATCCATCTTCTACTGCTTACTCCTTCTTCAGGGTCGCGGGGAACCCTGAAGACAGGGACAACCCTGGACAGGGTGCCAGTCCATCGCAGGGCGCAATCACATACACACTCACACACCCATTCATACACTACAGACACTTTTGACACACCAATCAGCCTACCATGCATGTCTTTGGACTGGGGGAGGAAACTGGAGTACCCGGAGGAAACCCCCGCAGCACGGGGAGAACATGCAAACTCCGCACCCACAGGGCCACGGAGGGAATCAAACCCCCCGACGCTGGAGGTGTGAGGCGAACGTGCTAACCACTAAGCCACCGTGCGCCCTCACAACAAATCAACAATTAAGAAAAAAATGGAAATAGTTTGAAAAGAAGGCCCTCTTGGTCTTGGTCTCATGACGTTACTCTTACAAGGTTCTTTCATTACTAATTATTACATGCCAGATAGAAGCTTATCAAACTGATCGGAGTTTTAACATACACTATATATATCGAGAAAAACGGTGGTGAATATTACAAGCGAGAAAAGTGCTATCCAAAAGCTGTCCAGAGCTTGAAGGCTGCTATAAAAAAAAGAAACTGCCTATTAAAGTATATATACAGTGAAGCATGGTGGTGGTAAGATCATACTGAGAGTTACGCTTGGCTTCTTGGTCGCTGCTCTGGACTTAATGGAGAACATTCAAAGGTTAAGATATTTTTTATAATTGATCATTTTCCAGAACTTTGCCCCAGAGTTGTTTTGATAGCGCTTCATTGGTCTTCATGTATGTTCTCTAACTAACTCTGGGTTCTTTCAGGAACAGGTGTATTTATATTGAGATCATGTGACTACAAAAATGTGAAAAGGTGAACATGAACTATATCGCCATTTTTATTACTTGTTATACAACCCCAATTCTGAAAAAGTTGGGACCGTATGGAAAATGCTAATAAAACAAAGAGGAGAGCTTTGTGACTGTACTTTGAGTTGTATTTAAACAAAAAAAAAAATGTACAAAGGTATTTGAGGTTTTATGTAATCAACTGCGTAGTTTTTTGAAGATTGATGCATGCAACACATTCCAAAAAAGTTGGGACAGGGGCTATGTAGGACTAATAGAGATGTGACAAGTGGAAATAAGAAGGTGATGTGAAACAGGTGAGGCAATCATCTAATCATAGTATATGAGGAGCCTCCAAAAAAGGCCGAGTCCAGATGCGTCAGCGAATAATCCAACACATTCCCCAAAGACAAATCGGTAGGATTTGGGGAATTTCACCTTCTACAGTGCACAATATAATTAAAAGATTGAAGGAATCCGGTCAAATCTCGGTGCGTAAAGGGCAAGGCTGAAAACCACTTCTGAATGCGTGTGATCTCCGATCCCTCAGACGTCACTGTGTTAAAAACCCTCATGAGTCTGTAATGGAGATCCTGACATGGGCTCGGGAATTCTTTGGTAAACCTTCGTCAGTCGACACCATTGGCCGCTGCATCCACAGATACAGGTTAAGGCTTTACTATGCAAAGAAGAAAACATACATCAACACTGTCAAGAAGCTCCGCCCACTTCTCTGGGCTCGGTCTCATCTGAGATGGACAGTAGCACAGTGGAATCGTGTTTTGTGGGCCGACGAGTCGACATTCCAATTAGCTTGTGGACAAAACAGCCGTCGTGTTCTCCGGGCCAAAGAGTAAAAAGGACCATCTGAGCTGTTATCAGCATCAGGTCCAAAACCCAGTGTCTGTCATGGTATGGGGGCGTGTCAGTGCACATAGCATGGGGAACTTACACATCTGTGAGGGCAGCATTAATACAGATAGATATGTACACATTTTGGAGCAACATGCGCTGCCATCCAGAGCAGGACAATGCCAAACCACATTCTGGCCGGATTACAAGCGCATGGTTGCGTAAGCAGAGAGTGCGGGTGCGAGCATGGCCTGCTGCAGTCCTGACCTGTCTCCCGTTGAGAATGTGTGGTGCATTATGAAGCGCAAAATAAGGTGACAAAGGCCCTGTACAGTTGTGCAGCTGAAGAAATGCATAATGGATGAATGGGGGGAAAATTCCATTTGCTAAATTTAACCAACTGGTGTCTTCACTCAGCGTCCAAACACTTAATAAGTGTTATTAAAAGAAAATCTAATGTTACACAGCGGTAAACAGTCGACTGTCCCAACTTTTTTAGAGTGTGCTGTAGTCATCAGATTTGAGATGAGTTTATATTTTCAACATTTAATTAAATTCACAAATTAAAACATCAAATAATGTCTTAATCATGTGTTTTCAATATAGTACAGGGTCAAGTGAACCATCAAATGACTCTTTTTGCATTTTCCATACTGTCCCAACTCTTTCGGAAATGGGGTTGTAATATGTTTCGGAAACCGAACACACGAAGTGTCTTGTTGCTGTAAATAAAATTTCCTTGTGTTCTTCATTTTGTCCTAAGGGCGTCTGTTTTGTGTGTTTTTCTTTATGCATGTTTCTACATGTGCCAATAATGGCTTCAGTGATGTTATAACAAAGCCTCTGATCACAGCCGTGCATTAAATCCTTAAATTGTGATTCCTGTAAAGTACTCCCAGTCAAAAACGTTTATCTCCGCTCTAAATATCGTTCCTGATGGCACCTTGTGAAATGCGAGCATGACAGAGAGTGTAAATAACAGCTAAGGTTAAGCCTATATTTATGCAACAGTTGTACAGTGTTAACCTGAGGGTGTGACTCATAATGTTCGCTACATGAAATAACAATGCTTTTCATATCATTCAGTTCTGACTAAGTAAAACATGTACAGGCCTGAGTTTTTAAACAAGCAAGATAACACCCATGAAATGTGCTGAAATCTGAAAATAACAACCTTCCTCTTCGGATTTTGGTTTTATATCAGGACACTTTGTCGGTCCATATCGCGTACATATAATCATTATATTTACTGCTGCGATCCGTTTATCTAAGCTGAATCCCTAACGTGATGCAATCAGGGTTTGTGTAAGAAGTCCAACAAGAAGCTTTAGATGTAAAAGAAGTAATATTATCTGATACAATATTACGATAGTATATTAGACTGTGGGAAATGTTAGGCAGTTACAGTGATATATAACACACGAAATGACAGCATTTAAAAAATCGACAAAAGCCATTTCATGTAGCAGTTCATTGGTAGATAAAAAAAGGACATATATATATATATATATATATATATATATATAAAATCAGAAAATCTGTGCAGCAAGTTGCCTTGAAATTTGCAGTTAAGTCAACTTTTCCTTTTTTCCAGTGTGTATGGAACATTTTTCATGGCACTCCCTTGGGGCTAGCAGATATCAGTGTGGCATTTTAATACAGTGGACTGGAACATATTTACATGTGATTAAAATGCGAAAGGATTTGAATGTGGATATAGCTTCGCTTCCCAGAATAAAAATGTTTTATTTCATAATGGGAAATGACATAATTGATTACCGTTAAAGGTTAAAGTAGGTATAGGGTGTACTTATTTTCCCCCACCTCGTTTCTGAATGTCAGTTTACTTTTTGGAAAAGATGACAACATATTGAAATCTGCTGAGGTTTTTTTTTTATCTCCCCAAAATAACCTGAGGTTATTTTGTTTATTTCCAGAGGTTTGTGAGGGCCATACAATTGTTATTTATGCCCTTATAAATAAAATCATACAATTGAAGGAGGGTGTTTTCCCCCATTACTGTATCTAGTCAGTCAAATTTATTTATTTATTTATTTATTTATTTAGATTTAGTTAGTTAGTTAACCAGTTATTTAATTGGCCATTTAATCAGTAAATTAGTGAGTTAGTTATCTAATCAGTCGATCAGGTAATGATTTAGTTACTCAGTCAGTTTTTCCCATCAGAAGGGTCAGTTTATATACAGGAGTTATTGGATTGCTATATATTATAAAAGAAATATTTGCCAGTTCTATCTACATAACCATGAAGGTCAGTCCTTGACTTGCCGTAAGTAACAATGGAATGTGACAGATCCACTAAATCACCATTAAACTCCAGATTATTACCCCAAAGTTAACATCAGAGGCCACCAGTTTTCTACAGAACACCTTGATAAATTATTGACATTAAAAAAAACAGCAAATATATAAAAATATTTATATATATATATATATATATATATATTAGAGAACATTCTGAAACATACAGCATCAAGAAGACCAAGCAGTAGACCAATCCAAACAAGTCCAGGACAAAACTCTGGAATAGTATCACTCAAGGTCTGGTTATAGTTATATATATATATATGTGTGTATATATATATGTGTGTGTGTGTGTGTGTATGCATGCGTGCGTGTTAAGATGATATTAATAGTGAATTAGCATGTGATATGTTCAGTAATACATTCACTGGGCATGAAGCAGGAATACACCCCCAATCTCTTCACCTTTTTTCACACTATTTCCCTGTTTATTTCTACTTTATGGTTTGAATTGTTCTCCATGTTCTTGGAGTTCTTTCTAAATGTATATACAAATTAGACATGGGGGGTGGGGGGGGCGGGGTTGACTCGGCCAAATGGACAGAAAACTGGGTGCACGCTTTAGACCTCGTCCCACTCGCGAAGGCCTGATCATAGAGCCTGTTGTGCTGTGACAGAGCCTCCCTATAAATCTGCATGCCATGGCCGGCGGGCAGTGGGCACTCCATCTACAGACGCCCGCCTGAACTTTACAAATTACAGCAGGGGATGGAGAAGACGTGGCACTGAAACGGCCTTTTTTAAAAAAAAAAAAAAAAAAAGAGTTCAAGTTTCAACATGATCCAACATTCCAGACATTGCTCACCCACCCCGTGTCTATCTCTCTTTATCTCCTTTACATACATACACATACACACACACACACACACACACACACACACACACTTTAACACAAACAGTCTTTGTATCAATCAACAGTGGTCTTTTCTCACTGGATGGTGTGCTGTATCGCATGTGGGCATCTCTCTGTGAAATGGGCCGCAGTCAATTAACAAAGTTCACTTGGTACAGAAATGCACACACTAAGAACATGTGACCTGAACCTAATACCGACCTTTTTACTTCCTATTGTAGGGGCGTTAAATACCCTGGTGATGTCTAAACACTATCCTGTATCTACAACACACAAAGATAAATAGTGTGAAAGGACAGGGTGAATTTAACACGTGGAATTCAACAGCCTTATACTATACTATGGGCTCTGTGCAAATGCATACAAGTCAGTGCTACATCAGTTAGTCAGATAGTTAGTTAATATGGTTAATTAGTCAGTAAAATAGTTAGTTAGTTACTTACTTACTTACTTAGTATGTCAATCAATCAGCCAGACCATTAGATAGTTATCTATTACCCACCTCTGACTATGACTGTAACTAACTAATTAATTGGCTGACTGACTAGATAACTATCTAATGGACTGCCTGACTGATTGATTGACAGACTAACTAACTAACTAACCAACTAACTAACTAATCAACTAACTAACTAACTAACTGTTTTACTGACTAATCAACCATAGTAACTAACTATTTAACTAACTATTTATAAATAGCTAGTTAATATAGTTAGTCAGTAAAATAGTTAGTTGGTTAGTTAGTTAGTTGGTTACTTACTTACTTACTTAGTATGTCAATCAATCAGCCAGTCCATTAGATAGTTATCTATTACCCACCTCTGACCATGACTGTAACTAACTAATTAATTGGCTGACTGACTAGATAACTATCTAATGGACTGCCTGACTGATTGATTGACAGACTGACTAACTAACTAGCTAACTGTTTTACTGACTAATCAACCATAGTAACTAACTATTTAACTAACTATTTATAAATAGCTAGTTAATTTAGTTAGTCAGTAAAATAGACAGTTGGTTACTTGGTTAGTTAGTTTGTTAGTTAATTGGTTGGTTAGTTAATTGGTTAGCTAGTCAGTCTGTCAATCAATCAGTCAGCCAGTCAGTCCATTTGATAGTTATCTAGTCAGTCAGCCAGTTAATTAGTTAGTTACAGTCATGGTCAGAGGTGGGTAATAACACGCTACATTGACTTGTTACATAACTTTTTGAAAAAATAATCTTACACGAGTTAATTTTTAATCACTGAAACGTACTTTTACTTCGCTACATTCGGTGGCGTTCCTCAGTTACTGTTAAATGTTAATGAATATATGTAGTTTTAATAATTAGCTAGTTTATATCACGTATAATGATGTCGCGAGTCTGGCGATACGCTGCAGTGGTCTGAATGCGGACGCAGCAAACGCTCACTTTTTTAGAGGCTTAGTCCTGGAGAGGGGGAGGAAGAAGCGGGCGTGTCGAGGGAGGGAGGGAGGTAGGACACCCACACACATGCTAACACAAACACACTAACACACACAAACACTCACACTCTCTCGCTCTCTACACACACTTTCTCTTCTGTGCTGTTCCATAGTCTGTTCTTTTGTCCTGTTTAAATGCAGACGCTGACAGGTTTGTGTTGTGAACGTGTTGTGAAAATAAAGACAGTTAGCAGTCGGGAATGTGTTTCTTCTGTGGTTTGTGTGTGTGTGTGTGTGTGTGTGAGAGAGAGAGAGATTATGTGTTGAAAATGACAGGTTGTGTGTTATTGTACCCATCACAGGACTGGGATATGCTGCTACATCTTGAACCCAGGTTTTATATTATATAAACAGAACAGAAGGGCTTTCAATGAGAGGTGGGACTTACAGTTCTCCATGTAGTCTGAGATTCAGGGTTTTCCCTTCGTTTTAATCAGATCCGAAGTAACTCGTAACTTGCTACTTGAGTAGTCTTCTCCTTGAGTACTTTATTATTCTTACTCAGGTAATTATTAACATTTTTACTTCTACTTGTAGTTTTACTTGTACTTAAGTAAACACTTATGTAAGTGTTTTTTTGGCTCCTCTACCCACCTTTGGTCATGGTAAAAAAAAAATTTTTTAAAAAATCCTCCAATGTTTTATTTATTTATTTATTTTAATCGGGGTCTAAAAACCAATTGTGTGGCTCTCACCAACCTCTATAAACTTCTACAGTGGGCCAAAATTTCTCCAAAACGATGTGAGAGGCTGATAAACTCCAACAGAAAAGGTTTCCCATGTTACCGAGTTATAGGGTGTACTTATTTTTCCCAGCCTCGTTTCTGAATGTCGGTTTACCTTCTGGAAACAAAAATGACAACATTCTGAAATCTGCTGAGTTTTTTTTTCCAAAATAACCTGAGGTTACTTGTTTGTAGAGGTCGGTGAGGGCGACACAGCTGTAATTTAGGCCCTGATCATTAAATACATAGAACCGAAGGAGGGTGTACTTTCTTTTTCCCATTACTGTATCTAGTCAGTCAACAAGTTATTTATTTAGTTAGTTAGTTATTTAGTTAGTTGAACAGTCAATTAGCCATTTAATCAGTAAACGAGTTACTTATCAAATCAGTCAACCGGTTAATTATTTAATCAGTCAGTCATATAATCACCTGTGCTGTACGTGTGCTCTGTTAACCATCCACAACCAAGAACTTGGAATTGCCACATACTATTTTGGGCAGGGGGTCAGGTTAGAAACGCCTCACTACCAGCGGACGTAACATGTAATTCCAGAAGAAGAGTACGCGGAAAGCTTTAGGGGTCTTGCTCAAACACCCAACTGCAGCACAGTGCCAGTCCTGAGTTTTGATCTTCGGTTCACTAATGCACTACTATAACCACTGAGATACTCTACGGCATGAAACACTGAGAAGCTTGGTCTGGAATCTGCATCTGCAGGTTGGGATATGAAGTGAGGCAGAGAGTAATTCCTTATCCATACATAGCCAGCTGAGTGTCAGTGCTGGCTTTCTGCCCAGAGCAGCGACTAAATCCATGAGCATGTGTGGCTGTGTGATTAAACGGTCTCAATATATACTGCAACTCACTTCATCGCTCACACTTCCTACTTAAACGCAAGAATAGCAACCAAAGGAACTTACAAGTGAGCTACATTCCAATCCACACCGAGATTTAAAGGAGGAGAATTTCACATCATTTTTACACCCCTCTGATACCTGAAGGTTAAACCTCCTGCTTCTCCAAACCAGATACAAGATACAAATGGCTTATCAGTTACCTTCTAAGAAAACAATGGGCAAACTCACGTTTATTTGCTTCATGTTTAAAATCAGTGTGTCTCATCTGGTTGAGTTTGTGGACTTAGTTAAACGTGGTAATGTGACGCTCGAGCATGGGAAACAAAACTCGCCAAAAACTCTCCAAAGTGTCTAAGTGTTTTCTCAATTCAGTCATGCATTTATAAGCGAGGAATTGTATTCAATTCAATTCGATTTTATTTGTACAGCGCTTTAAACAACGGACGTTGTCTCAAAGCAGCTTTACAGAAATATATAAACACAGGATAGGGATTTTAAGTGTGTGGATTTATCCCTATTGAGCGAGCCGGTGGTGACAGTGACGATTCAAAACTCCCTAAGATGATATGTGGAAGAAACCTTGAGAGGAACCGGACTCAGAAGGGAACCCGTCCTCATCTGGGTCACGACGGATAGTGTGAACGTAAAAGAAAGTTCATTATGGTTTGTATATGACGTCTGTTTGTTGAACTAGTCCACTGTTCACTAAAGGAGACCCGAGTGTAAAACTGTATGTGGTAACTGCAGTCCAAAGGCCATCGCGGCAACCGTAGTCCCAGCAACCACAGCGAGAATGTCCATGTGGAATTGAGGTCCAAAACCATTTCCATGGTACTTCATTTTATGTAGCTAGACCTTCACAAAATTGACCCCTACCTTTGTGACTGGGTTTGTGACCTTTGCCTATCATTCGCTTCACACTGCATAACTTTCGCATACGGCCGTGACAGTTTGACAATAACAGTACAAGATTAAACATTCGCTACCAGCGAAACATCTGAACATCTCAATTTGAAGCTTCCTTGGTCTGAACATTCACTGATCGTTACCTGTAAGACGATATGATGCTGTGAAGCGTGTGCTGAGAATAATCAAACAGTACACCACATCATGTTTATAAAGACAAAGTCAGAAGTCCCTGTTGTGAAAAGGAGGACTGGGGGGAACGGGGACGGCACGGGACGGGGGGGGGGAGACTGGGACGGGACGGCATTGTCCATCTGTGGGATTTAACAGTGTTTTCACAATGACATTAACTCCAGCAAAACAGGAAAGTATTAGTCTTTCCCCTGTCTAAAACAATGGATTACTTAATCAAGCCATCTGGACCATGATGGAAAGCATTCTTTAAGTGGAAACTAAAATTTTCCTTTGCCTTTTTTTTTTTTGCTGTAATTTAAAGCAACTATATTACGACATATACACCACCAGAAACAAAATATGAGGCAAACATTAATGTGCTTTAATATCAACCTACTTCAAAAGCAGAAAGTATTTGTACTGAAACCTGAGCTTATCTGTAAGCAGACGCAGTTAACGCATGAATATGATAAGACCGGATGTGAAAAGAAATGGTTAAATCTGCACGATCGAAGGCGCACGTGTTAATTAAACCCGCATTAAATAATGTTCTTAGAACAGACTATTGTTTGTGTCAGCGCAGAACACTGTGGGTTGCTGCAGACAAAGAGTAATGAATCTTTTTATGAACTTGTTGCGAATTGTTGAACCTTCCCCACCTCTTGTATTTCAGCACAGGATGGAGAGATGTTTGTTCTGCCAGGCCCAGATGGAGTATATGCATAATGGCCATAGTGATGTATGAAGCTAAGAGGCTATGTAAACACGGCTAATGCTCTGTGACCTATCCTCTGACGTGGTATGGTCTCGGCAGGAAGTGAAGGGACTGAACAGCACACATGGCTGGAAAGAAAGAAAAAGATAAGGAAACTAAAAGCAAAGCGGTTTTATGAGTCGAAAGTATCTTGCATAAGTATTCACCCCCACTCCTTTTCTTTTTTGTAGTGTTACAACAAGGAATTGGATGGAGGGAATTCTTTCCAAAAATTCAGCTTGTGGATTGGGCTTTGACTGGTCAATTCTACAACAGCAGGTTCTTGCTTTTGAACCACTCCTGTATAGCTTTGGCAGCATACTTAGGGTTATTTGAACCTCTGCCCCAGTTTCAAGTATCTGTAGTATTCTAGTAATGCTCTGTCTTTGGCTTCATCAATCTTAAACTCAACCCTGACCATTTCCCCATTCCATGCTCATGAACAGAATTTCCATAACATGATGCTACCACCACCATGCTTCACTGTTTGGATACTGTTTTCAGAGTTAGGTTTCTATCAAACATATGGGTTTATGAAATTAACGTCTGGTCGCATCAGACCAGCGAACAGGTTTCGTCTTTTTCCACGTTTGCTGAGTCTCCAGCATGCTTTCCGGCAAAGTCGGATGGCTTTTTTCTCTTCTTTCCAGCCCAGCTTTTACAGAGTCCAGACTATGACTGTCCTCTAAACAACGTCTCACATCTGAGCTGTGGATCTGTCCAGCTCATTCAGAGGTACCCTTGGCCTCCTGGATGCTTCTCTGACTAATACCCTCTTTACCTGGTCACCAACCTTTGGTGGACAGCCTCCTCTGGGCAGAATAGTGTTTGTGCCATATTTTTTCCATTTTTGAATGATGGAATTTATGGCGCTCTGCCTGATTTTCAAAGTTTAGGCTACATATATATATATATATATATATATATATATATATATAATAACCAAGCTTTGAGTGATACTAATCCAGAGCTTAGACCTGGACTTGTTTGATTGGTCTACTGCTTGGTCTTCTTGATGCTGTATGTTTAGGAATGTTCTCTAACAAACACTTGGGCCTTCCAGGAACAGGTCTATTTATACTGAGATGACACAGATGATACTTTTAACTGGACTCCATACAAATAATTATGACATATTTGTAAATATTTTGCAAACTATACATCGATTTCCCTTCACACTTTAATTACGTTGTGTAGATTCCTCAAATATAATCCCAGTAAAGTCCATTTCTATTCCAGGCCCTACCATTACAAAATGCGGAAAAGTTCAAACAAGGTGAACACTTAGGCAAGACGCTGTATTTTGCTTTTTCGTGAGCTAGTTGTCACCTTTGATGTTTGCTCTACTTATTCAACACGTTTCAGACACGATACACAGTTCCGTACTTGACTGACTCGGATGACTGCTATGAGCTTTAGACTACATATCTATGAGTACGTTCTCTGTTTTTGTTCATTGTTTGTTTGTTTTTTTCTGGCCTACTTATGTTCACCTGGTTACATAACAGACATAATAGGATGATGTGTATAGATACCATAGAGCCTCTATTCAGTGCATCATTTTCAATAACACAGGAGAAAAATAAAGCTGAAAGGATGACGAGGATCAAAGCTATAGAGAGCAGGGCAACAACAAAAGCAACTTCATGCAGATATTCATTACAGCACGCTGCTATTCCCACAGGACTCCAATCATACACCAAAGAACACACTTCTATAATAACAGCACTGAGAAAAGAGATGCAGAGAAGGTCTATGCAGTTATCCTGGGTTAAATTAGCCTACAAGGTGCACTGATGCTCATATTTCATATCTTTAATAAGACAGCATGGACCTGAAATGAGGCCAAACTGAAAATATACGCTTCGTGTCTAAAACGCTAACGTTGTAGCATCAGTGCAAATCAATGAGTATTCCGAAACAGGCTTTTAAATAGGGATGTAGTCATACGGGATTTTTTCATATTTGTAACGTGTAGATGTATAAAACTAAGATGGATCAAATGCAGATCCACCTGGATTAGTGTGACAGGTGTAAAGAATCTGATTTTACCGAGTACACTACATGCATCATCTATGCGTTGGTCCAACGCTGATACGTTTGAAAACTGTTTGTTATCGTACGTTCAAATGATACATGCATATTTTTGCCACCGATCACACAGCCATGCTTTGTCAAGACAATTCTTAAAACAGCATTGTCGACTTCCCCCAAAGGTCCTGGAAGAGTGGGAGCCGATTTTTCATTCGTAATGTGTTTAAGCAATTGAAGCCATTTCACTGGTAATTGCACATTTTCTTTTCTACATTTTCATTTCAGCTACGCTATCTGGCTGATTTGTAAGTAAGTAACATTTAAACGCAGCAAAGCTGACCAAAGTTCTGAAGAGTAAAAAAACAAAAAAGATCAATACAAAACAGAATAAAACCAAATAGAGACAGACAATAAACAATAGTAAAAAATGAGATTAAAACGTCTGGGAGAAGAGATACGCTTTCAGCTTCTTTTTAAAAAATGATAATAGAAGGTGTGAGGCGGATGTCCAGTGGCAATTGATTCCATAAACGGGGGGCGGTGACTGAAAAAGCTCATCGGGATCAGGATCAAGGGACATACAAAAGAAAGCTATCAGAAGATCTTAAAAATCTGCTAGATGAATGTGGAGTAAGAAGATCTTTGAGGTAAGAAGGCGCTTGATCATTAAGAGTTGATTGGCTAAGTATCTAGCTTGGCAATCAGTGTTCTTCCTAACTGCCAAAATATAACCGCAGCCTCAGAGTCTCCACAGAGCATTCGATACCTTTTTATCACTTTTCTGTCCTCGAGCTTCAGAATCTTATCGGTTGCAGTCTTATTTCCTCCTCTCGTTTCTGCGTGCACGTCATTCTGTGAGACAGTTCTCACCAGGAAACACTGAACGGCACAATGACTTTTTCAGAGCAAGTTGTAAAACCTTTAGTGACTCATCTGTCCCGTCACTCAAACGGTCTCTTTCTGTGAAAGCGGATCATTCTTAGCTGTGTTTATTATCAAACTGTACAATCTAGAGATCCTAGACATCTGGCTTGCCAGTCTAGCCCAAATATCTTCCAAATGTCAATGTTAAACAATGCTCGCTGTTCCTGTTTAGATTCATAAACAGTGCTTTCTCGGCAGATTTCTGCTCCTGCACGCTACGCTTATGTTGACGCAAAGTGATAGGGATTTCTCCCGAGGGTAAATGGAAAGGGGAAGTTGATAATGGAGCGTTAAAGACAGCATTGAAACAAAGCCCCGGAGTGACTCACTGAGGAGATTCCTTACTGGCTTGTCCATCTGGTCTGGAAGGAAAGGGATCGGGATTAAAACCTGGACACACTCGCATGAACAGCCGGCTCCTAATTGAGGCAGTCGTTTCCGCATACAGATAAAACGCTTGTGATCCAACGTTGCTGATCCTTTAAGCCTAGTAAAACACTGGTGTGCTAATATGTTAAGTGATAAGAACAAGCCAGAACAAGCAAAGTAAGCATAATTAGCTCATTTCGTTGTAGTCGTAATCGCTTTCCCTGTAAGCTACTCTGGAAGACCGCAACATGGCCCGTCCCTGTTTGTCTAATTTCCCGATAAGAGTTCATTGTGGACGTCAGAGTGAACGACAATACGTGAGATCTGAGATGCTCTTACCCATTAAAGACTCAAAAAAGCTACTTCATTAGTGTAAACGTAGAAGACCAAGACTATTATAAATGACTGCATGTTGATAAAATACCGTAACCAACAAAGGAGATTCTTTGTCGTTTGGATCTGGAATCATTTTGGCAGGTGATTTTTATTTTATTTTTTTTTTGGATATGTTTCTTTTCCTCAGAAGAAGAACATGCATGGGAGTGACAGCGTGATGTCTATTCACAACGTGAAAATAGCAGATAATAAGGCCTTCTTTCCCACAATATCAGTTTTAAGCAAAGCCATATAATGAGTCACGTTAGCATTTTGATTCAAAGGGTCATCAGTAGGATATTACACTATATGGCTAATAGTACGTGGACACCTGACCATCACACCCATACGGTATGCGGTTCTTCCCCAGACTGTTACAACAAAGTTAGAAGCACGTAATTGTATAGAATGTCTCTGTATGCTGTAGCGTTACAATTTCCCTTCACTGGAACTAAGAGGCACAAACATGTTCCAGCATGACAATTCCCCTGTGCGCAAAGCGAGCTCCATGAAGACATGACGTGCCAAGGTTGGACTGGAAGAACTCGAGTGTCCTGCACAGAGCCCTGACCTCAACCCCACTGAACACCTTCAGGATGAACTGGAACATTGACTGCACCCCAATATCAGTGTCTGATCTCACTAATGCTCATGTAACTGAATGAACACAAATCCCAACAGCCACGTTCTAAAATCTAGTGGAAAGCCTTCCCAGAAGAGTGGAGGTTATTATAACAGCAAAAGGGGACTAAATCTGGATTAGGACGAGTTTGACGGTCAGGTGTCCACATACTTTTGCCTCCCACAAAGAAACATATTAAACCCCAGGCTACTATTTGCCGTACTGTCTAAATTACGCTTTCTGAACTCTTATGCAGTGGTTTGACTGTAAGCAAAGAGAATTCCTTTTCAATTTTTCAATCAAAGACTATCAAAACAAACTGTGAAGATGTCTGCTGATACATTACTTCACGTAGTAGTACTGTACAACCATTCTCTGATTCTCTAATATGTGTTTAGTATGGTATGTTCATTGGTTAATAGGCTCAATTAGGTATCTATTTACATATAATGATGAACAATTCTGAAACGATCTAATTCATCAAGTGTGTCACTACTCAGTTTAACAGCCATGCATTAATGGCAATGATGATATTTCTGGTGCTATTCAGATACAGCTTTTTAATCAAAGACTCGCAGATTTTAATGTTGTTGTTGTTGTTGTTTCGGTGGGACAGTTTTTACTGGTGCATTAAAACTCAGAAACACCACAAAACAAATCGCACGCTAAAAAAGTAGGTAAAAAAAAAAAAAATAGGGAAATTCAATATTTCTCATAGTCAAGAAATATTCTATAGAAAGGAATGCTTGAAAGAGACCATTTCAGCTTTACTGGAGAAATGAATAACCATAGAAGTATTTTATAATACCCATAATATTAAAATACATTTGTCCATGTTCACGATGTTCTCACTTTTGTAGTGTAGATCTGATTTGTACTTCATCTCGTATTGGTACATTATTGGTGAATTGTTAAATCCAGAGAGAACGCTCCAGGAAGTCAACTAGCCAAAGACGCCTTGAGAGTAAACGGCGTGTCCTGCAGGTTTTTAGCATTTAATCATTACGTAATTAATGTTTTGTTGCATCCTTTGCAGAAATTTCACCTGATCAGCATCCAGACTGAAGGTGAAGTGTGTGACGAACCATCAGATAAACTAATTAGCAGAGTTCATCGAACATTTACTCCGTTTTTGGGTTTTTTTTTGCTGATCTTATATAGTTTCCTGGCTAAAATCTGGCTAGTGATGATAAAGTACAGCTCTAAGAGCATCAGCTTCCAGCAGGGGCAGTAGACGAACATTGAACATCACCTTCCAGTTCAGTCATCAAGCTTCAGGTCTCTTAATCCCAACACTCATTTAGCACCTTTTGTTTTTTTGTGCACTTTTCTGTCCACAAGCTTCAGAATCTCTTCATCCCAACACCCTATTAAACCACAGTTGAGACTTCAACAGCTCTGTGGTCGAACAGTCCCTCCAGGATTTAGCGATTTTGCGAGTGCAGAAACGAAGGCAAAAATCAAGCGAACTCTGCGGTACGTAGAGGAAGGAGCTTGCCATTTTTTTTTCAAAATGACTGCGGATTTTCGCCAAGACGCGTCATGTGACGTCATCGCAACGCGAATTCGATCAAAGCCCTCTGAGATTCACGTGCGTCGGACACGGGTACAGCCGAAAGGTCTCCTTTGCCAACAAACATCACTGCGAAAGCAATTTTGTGCGAGTGCAATTGCGCCGATTCGAGTAGTTTTCCCACAAAAAAAGAAAAATCCACAGCAAAATCAAGCATTTTTGGCCGCAACAAACACCAAAAAAAAAAAAAAAGAAAGAAAGAAAAGAAAAAGAAAAACCTCTGAGAAATCCTCTACGGACTGGTATAAGCTAAATTAATGCGAGGAGATCTAGAGTGACGAATAAGATCATCATCCAAAGTGTATGAGAAATGGATGATGGGGCTAGCTTCGCGACTACAATTCTTGCCGTGTAAAGGAATAAAGACCAACACTATAAACTGGAATTATCACATAACAGAAATACTACTTGTAGAAGTGGTCGTTTGAGTCAAACTTCAAGGAAACACTTCTCTGTGAACACCTTTTCCTTCATTATGCTGCTCGCGTGAACTTAACTGAGAGAAAGGATCAATACACACAAGTCACACTAATCAAATTAAATAGTTTAAGACTTCCCTTCCAAAACACAACTTCTGAGCACTCACTCACTCACTTACTATTTCGGTTAGCCTTAATCTTGGCGAGGAGTTTATGAGCAGCGCTAAGATCTCCGTTCTTCACAGCCAGCAGGAGGTCCTGCTCTTTCCCCATGGCTGCTGTCCAACCCTGACGAGTTATAGTCTCACTTCAGACGAGCGTAATCTCGTTTCTCCACAACATGCCGCATCTCTTCGCTTTCCAAGCATCACGTTAGCCGCTAATTCCTTTATCAGAGGCAACCTATATAGTCTGGGTGTTCTTATTCAGGGTCTCTGCTCCATCCATCCATCCTGTTTATCTATTGCAAGTACCATCTTGTATCCTGAAACTTGCTGAAGATCCTGTAAGAAAAAAAAACAAAACAATAATAAACAACGTGAGCGGTCAGAACTGTGATCTCTCACTTTGCTCGAACGTTAGAGAACTCAAATCTGAGTAAAGTAGCTCTCTGGGAAAAGGGCTGGAGAGCCAGGACTCACAGCCTGGCTATTGTTTTCTGCTGTTCAGGTCCAAACACACCTCAGAAAGGTAAGCGAGCGCTCTGTGGCCTTTTATTAGCAAGTTCAGGACAAAAAAAAAAGCAGGTCTGGGTGGAGGTCCCTAAGGACAGGATCAATAACCTCGGCTTTAGGAAAAAAAACAAAAAAAGTTCCTCTGTATTTGAGAGCGTCTGATTGAGTGTTTGAAATGAGAACCAGTTCTAAGGAGTCTCATGAGATTCATCAGGGTTCAGTTAGAAGAGCAAGCTATTTCAAATTTGACTCGACTGTATGCAGGTTTTCTGAGAAAAGCAATATCTCAAAGCGCGTTTGTTGGATATCACACGACTGATTCGTTAACCAGGGAGAAATCTGATAGAAGTCCACGTGAAGTTCGTGATCGTACGTTTTCGTAAAACTGGGAAAGTGCACGTCAAGTCAAGTAAACACACGTGACATCGTGTAAACGATACGCAATCACGTGCGAAGAGCGCCACACATGCGAGATCGCGTCTGAAAATACGGAATCACACGTGAAAAAGAACTCGATCAGGAGAGAACGTGGCGTGGAAAAATGAAAGCACGCAACACAGAAGATTACCGCGAAATTAAACGAAGAAATCAGGTGAGAAAATCACGCGTGAAAATACAAAGACAAAGCGCACGTGAAAAACAAACGTGAAGTGAAACAAATCAGGTGAGAAAATGACACGTGAAATATGAACATAAATGTAATAAGTTGAAAAAAATTAATCAATCGCGTGAGGAAATGACGTGCGGAAATTTTAAAAAAGCAAGTGAAACCTACACGTGAAACAGTGACGTGACAATAAATTAATAATTAGAGGAAATACCAAGTGAAAAATTCACATTTGAAAATACATATCACGTCAAAAAAAAAAAAAATTTAAATCACATACGTGTGAAATGTTAACATGGAAAAAAGTTCATCGTGAGAGGAAATAACACGTGAAAAAGAAATAACTCGCATGGAAATAAAAACACGCGCTTCACTTACACGTGAAAAATCACAGGGGGGGAATTAAAAACGCACACTACATGTAAAGGAAACGTGTGTGAAATATAACACGTCTAAAAGAAAAAACACGTGCGTAAATTTCACACGTGACGTTTGTGTGACTTTTCTCTAAAGGCAATAATAAAAAAATTACAAGTTTTAAATTTATATATATATATATATATATATATATATATATATATATATATATATATATATATATATATACTAAAAACAACAACACATTAGGAGGTCTGAACACTAACAAACTTACTGGGTGTTCATTCCATGCGAGATATAATCGTTCTTACGCACGCAAACACACGCACGCAAACGCGCGCACACACGCACGCAAACGCGCGCACACACACACACGGTGTTTACCGACAGCGAACTCACCGCGCGACATGAAGTTGATGAAGTCTAATAACCAAACAGCAGAATAATATTAAAACATTAATCCAGTCCTGTGAGCTCAGCCTTTTCTTTCCTCATACATAAGACGGAAGCCGACTCCGGTAGCGCGTGAACGTGTGTGACACTCCACCGAGCGCTCGCGAGTCAGCGGAGAAGCGCGCGCTCGTGTCTGCCCCTTGACTCCGCCCACAAACAAATTCTACCGCAACTCCACACACACACACACACACACACACACGCCACAGCTCAGAGGTCGCTTTTACACCTGAAACCTGCAGACATCAGAAACTGAAACTAAATCCAAAAGCCCAATCTGTTGTACTAATGATAATATTAAAATAGTTTAGTAAGTCATATATATATATATATATATATATATATATATATATATGTATATGTGTGTGTGTGTGTGTGTGTTTTATTATGCATGTTCTCCCCGTGCTGCGGGGGTTTCCTCCGGGTACTCCGGTTTCCTCCTCCAGTCCAAAGACATGCATGGTAGGCTGATTGGCGTGTCCAAAGTGTCCGTAGTGTATGAATGGGTGTGTGAGCGTGTATGTGATTGTGCCCTGCGATGGATTGGCACCCTGTCCAGGGTGTACCCCGCCTTGTGCCCGATGCTCCCTGGGATAGGCTCCAGGTTCCCCCGTGACCCTGAAGGAAGGAGTAAGCGGTAGAAGACGGACGGACGGACGGACGGACGGATGGATGTTTTATTATTACTTTTTATTTAATGATCGATAGAGAGAAATTAAATTGTCACTATTCTATTACATTATACTTCTGAGAACCTGATTTATTCATCTACAGTAAGCCATTTCTCATAGTCATGGATATGCACCGTCCACTTTATTAGGAACACTTGTCCCAGACTGGTTCAACTCAGCTTGAACCAGGAATAACCACTCTCTACAACCATGGTGAGAAGGAAAGCATCTCAGGATGACAACATTTCAAACCTTGAAGAGTGTGGGCTCCAACAGCAGAAGGATTCTACAAAACTGGACAGATGAAGACTGGAAAAATGTCTCCTGGTCTGATCTGATGAATCTTGATTTCAGATGCGACATGCAGATGGTGCAAATTTGGTGACATCATAATGAATCCATGGGCTTATGTTAATAGTTCAGGCTGGTGGTGGTGTAATGATGTGGGGAATGTTTTCCAGGCACACACTGTCAAGCATCATTTGAACACAGCCTATCTAAGTATTGTTACTGATCATGTTCTTCCCTTTATGGATACACATCTTATAATAGCTGCTTCCTGCACGATAGTGCACCATGAATCTATGGCGATGTGGTAGAATGGCAGATTTGAAGCATGAACTTGTAGATGATCTACAAATCTGTAGCAAACATATCATGTCAATATGGAGCAGATATACCGTCATGTGGAAAAAATAAGTACACCCCATGGAAATTGTTGGCTTTCTTGACGTATTCGGACAAGCAAACATTTGCTCATTTTTGAAACAGTGATTATTAATGGAGTTGATATACCTGAAAAACAATGAGGAAAATTAGCTTTTTCAATTATTTATTCAACAGAAATATCAATAGATGTGATGGCCTTGACCTCAGAAGCTAGTATTACCCCCTTTAGCAGAAATAACTTCTTGTAGGCATTTTGCATAATTGTCCACCAGGCTTGCTGGAATGTTTGACCACTCTTCCATGTAATACTCTTTCAGTTGCAAGATGTTTGAGGGTTTTCTTGCATGTCCTGCCCATCTCAAATCCCCCCACAACATTTCAATGGGATTCAAATCTGGGCTTTGATTAGGCCGTTCCATAAATCTCCATTTCTTCTTTTTGATCCATTCCATGGTGGATTTGTTAGTGTGCTTAGGATCATTATCCTATTGAAAGGTCAACTTTCGGTTCAACTACAACTTTTGGACAGATGGCCTCACATTATCTTCAAGCACTCTCTGATGTGATGCAGAATTTATAGGTGAATAAATGAATGCAGGCTGTCCAGTCCCTGAGGCAGCGAAGCAACCCCAAACCATAACATTTCCACCACCGTGCTTCACAGATGGTGTGAGGTGCTTCTCCTGAAAAGCTGTCTTTGGTCTGTGCCTTTGGTCTGCTGTTACTGTGGCCAAACAACTCTATCTTTGGTTAGTCTGTCCAGAGCACATTATTCCAAAAGGCCTGGTCTTTACCTATATGCTCATTGGCAAACTGTACTCTTGCAAAGGCTTTTTCCTGGCTTGCCGCCCGTGCAGGTCAAATCTGTGCAATCTCTTTCTGATTGTAGACGCATGCACTCTGACACCAACAGTTGCAAGACTTACTAGCAGATCCTGTGATGAAATTTTGGGGTTCTTGGAGACTTCTTTTTGCATCAAACGGTCTGCTCTTGGGCTGAATTTGCTTGGATGGCCAGTCCTGGACAAATTGGCAGACGTTTGAAGCCTGCACGACTTGTGAAATATTTTTCTTACAGTGGAATGATGTATTAAAAAATAATTTGGAGATCTTTTTAAATCCCTTGCCAGAGTCATAGGTATCCACAACTTTTTTTCTAAGGCCTTACAGAACTCTTTAGATCTTGGCTTGATGACACCACACACCTCAGGGAACACCAGACACTCGATATGAGAGGGGTATAAATAAGACAGGTTCCACCTTAAGCAGGTTCTAATCACTGGAACCCAATCTTGAACACCTGATTCTAATTTTATGTATTTGAAGGTGTTATAAATGTAATCTGTTTTTTGTTCATTTAAATTGTGAAAATAACTACAAAATTTCAATTTTATGTGTCATTTGAGAGAGTGTATCAACTTTATTAATAGGCACTGTTCCAAAAAGGATCAAATGTTTGCTTGTCCAAATTGGGGGGGGGGGGGGGGGGGGGAGGCAACACTTTCCATGGGGTGTACTTATTTTTTCACATGATTGTATATACATATACACAGATCAGCCATAACTTTAAAACCATGAACAAGGGAAGTGAATAACATTGATGATCTCATTACAATGGCAGCAAACGAACAGTCAGTTCTTGAAGTTGATGTGTTAGAAGCAGGAAAAATGGGCAAGCCGGATCATGATTTCTAGACGACTGGGTCTCCAAAACGGCAGGTCTTGTGGGGTGTTCCCGGTATGCAGTGATGAGTACCTAGCAAAAGTGGACCAAGGAAGGACAACCGGTAACCCGGTGACAGGGTCATGGGCGCCCGAGGCTCATTGATGCTCGGCTAGCCCGTCTGGTCTATGTTCATGCTGGCATTGATAGAAAGGTGTCAGGACACACAGTGTATTATAGCTTGCTGCGTACGGGGCTGCATAGCAGCAGACCAGTCAGAGTGCCCATGCTAACCCCTGTCCACTGCCAAAAGCTTCTACAATGTGCACATGAGTATCAGAATTGGATCATGGAGCAATGGAAGAAGGTGGCCTGGTCTGAGAAATTTTCTTTTACATCGTGTGGCAGTCCGGTGTGTGTGTGTGTGCGTCACTTACCTGGGGAAGAGAAGACACCAAGGTGCACTATGGGAAGAAAGCAAGCCGGCGGAGGCTTGTGTGATGCTCTGGGCAATGTTCTGCTGAGAAACCTTAGGTCCTGGCATTCATATGAATGTTACTTTGACATGTACCACCTACCTAAACATTGTTGCAGACCAAGTACACCCCTTTCATGGCAACAGTATTCCCTAATGTCAGTGGTCTCTTTCAGCAGGATAATGGATCCTGACACACTGCAAAAATTGTTCAGGAATGGTTTGAGGAACATGACAAAGAGTTCAAGACGTTGACTCGGCCTCCAATTTCCCCAGATCTCAATCTGATCGAGAATCTGTGGGATGTTCTGGACAAAAAAGTCCAATCCACGGAGGCCCTACCTCACAACTTACAGGACTTAAAGGATCTACTGCTAATGTCTTGGTGCCAGATACCACAGCACACCTTCAAAGGTCTGGTGGAGTCCATGCCTCAATGGGTCAGAGGTGTTTTGGTGGCACAAGGCGGACCTACACGATATAAGGGAGGTGGTTTTAATGTTATGGCTGATATATACATATGTGTGTGTGTGTGTGTATAATTCAAGATCATTGTTTACCTATACAGATGTCTAACTTAAAGGTCAAACTCATTTGCATGCTTCCACAAATCGTTAAAAAAAAAAAAAAAAACTCTGCAGATGCTATAGTCTGAAAGCGCCACCTGCTGGCAGAAAGCCATAATTACTGGGTTATAGACTAATTTGCGGAAAATGCAGAAATATTCATATTGTTTTCAAAGTAGAAACAGAGTTTATTTTAAGTGTTATATTTATACGGTCATTTTTACTATGCAATACTTGTATATAATTAGAACAAGAAAAGATCAGACAGTAACTAAAAATGCCCTGACTGTTTTGGATATATGATGAATTTTTTTTTTATTTTATTTTTTTTCCCCAGGAAACATATTTTAATTAGGTTGAAATCAAAGAGGGGGAAAAACAGCTGAAGCACAACTTTTCCACATTGTGGAACAAAACTTGAATGACCCACTAATTCTGTAAGTAACACAGCCATATTATATTATCAAAAAAAACAACAAATGATTTAAAAAAATGTTTTTAAAAAATACACTGGACGTCTCTGCCCTAGCTGTATTTACCTAAGTGCATGTATATACAGTAATACAGAAATAAGTGTTCATTAAGTCACAGTCGGGTTCGGTTTTTCCTGTCTTTGGTAAAGGTTGATGATTCCAGCGTCATGCAGCTTCTTCCAGGTTTTAATCTCCACATTATAGTCATGATTGATGTAAAAAATGACTCTGGATTTTGTGTTTCTGTGAAAGTAATAGTTGGGGTATTTGCTGTGGTCTGCAGTGATGAATCCATACGCATTTACCTGAATTACAGCAAGAAGAGAAGTGAGCTTTACATTCAGCCACTGATACAATATCATTTATAAAGTAAATATTCAATGTGCATTTCATAGTACCTCCCCCCCGCCCCAATATCTTGTTTATTTATCTTGTTTATTCTTCTTGTTTATTTTATGTACATGTTGGCACGGAACAAAAAGGAGTGGCTCTTAATTTCATCGTACATGTGTATAGTGACAATAAAAGGCATTCATTCATTCATAATTTTATTAATAATCATAACAACAACTATTAATAATAATAATAATAATAATAATAATAATATTCATGATATACAATATAGGCCATCTCTGTAGTGCACAACTATAGTTCAATATATAATAATTACAGAATATATAGAAGAAGAGAAAGAAGAAGAATGATCAGAACTGTAATCATGAATATCAATATTCTTCTGCTTAGCCATGTCTACAAGAAATAATAATGATGCCATATATTAACAAACATATCATATATAAAAAATGAAATCATAATTATATTGATAATAATACTTTAAATGAATTAAAAATCTGGATATTGAAAATTACATCCTTGTCTTCTAATTCCTATTATTATTATTATTATTATTATTATTATTATTATTATCCTCCATCCATGTTCTGTACAACTTGTCCTACACAAGGTCACTGGGAACCTGGAGCCTATCCCAGGGCCTTGGGGCACAAGGCGGGGGACACTCCACACACACATACAAACACACACACACGTACAAACACATACACACACACACACACACACACACATACATATACACACACGCACACACACACTCGCACCCCCGTTCACACAGTATGGACATGTCAGACATGCCAATCAGCCTATAACGCATGTCTCTGGACTGGGGAGGAAACCGGAGTACCTGGAGGAACCCCTCACAACACTGGGAGTACATGCAAACTGTGCGCACACAGGAAGGAGCCCGGAATGGAGTTAAATATAATATAATGAGTTAAATATACAGGTTTGTTTTTTTTTTTACAATCAATAAATAGTTGTCTTTTGTCGTTGCTTCAGCATAAATAATACAAACTACAAATGGATATAAAGCAGAATAGCCTTCTGCCTGATCTTTGATGAAAATAATCTGAGATATTTGCTCACGATATCACAGGTGTGAAGAGCTAAGAACAACGTGAACGCTCCATTGGTCGGTCGGTATATTGCCCAGTGTGACGTCTCCAGAGTTTTAGATGGCAGGAATCTGAAATAACACAAAAACAAAAAATAAAAGATCGTTGAGTGTACCTGTGTTCGATCGAGTAGTACAGGAAGAGGAAGTGCAGATACAGGACTGGTACCTCTAAAGTTACTACAGTGACAGAAATGTGATCATGTGATTATGATCGATGAATAACATACACAGTTTTAGGGTTATTTGGATTGTTCCAGGTGAAACCCATTTAGGATGTTATAAAGCCTTAACCACCCAAAGAACCCTTTTCTTCCTAAAAGTGTTTAAAGTACCAAACTATGAGAAGGACAACAAATTCAATCTCATCAAACCTGGTCCGAATGTATCTTAGAAAGTCAGGATGAAGGACATAAAATTTATCCTCTCGGAACCGGTCGCTGTAGAAGGTAAACGGCCTGAGTAAGAAAAGGTTCATCAGAAACACTTCTCTGATTCAATTCAGGGTAAAGCAGCAGCAGAAAACCACAAGGATATTTATTCAGCACTCACTACTGGTAATCGCTGATTAAATATACACAAAACATGCATAAGCTTGTTAAATATGTTTTATGAAATAGGATTTATGAATCACAAACAGTACTGTATCCAAGACCGACATCTTACCTGTAACCTTTGTAGGATCCGTACGTCATCCTCTTTTTCCCCAGGAGGCCTTCAAGCCACTCGAAATCTCTGAGACCCTCCGGAATCATTACGTATATAATTCCCTTTGGGTTTAAATGGAAAGCAGTTAGTTTGATCGTCTTGTGTGAAGCGCTGTGTAACTGTAAGCTGTGTTCATTTTGTTATACAGTTGAGTGAAAGGTTTGCATCCTCCTAGTTCAAAATAAAAGACCAAAAAATTTGAAGAGTTTGATTTATATGAAGAAGTGTCATGCATGTTCTTCTGTGTTCACAAACAAGCAGACAAATAATTTGTTAAATAATACAAATTTCTTATTTAAATGAGAATGGACACAAAAAAAACAAACCAACAAACCAACAAATGATAACTAAACAAACAAATAATGTATATTCAAATATTATTACTGAAAAGAAATATATTTTATATATATATATATATACACACACAAATATTTATACTGTATATAAAATATACGCAAATATATATATTATATATATACACACACACACACTAATATATATATATATATATATATATATATATATATATATATATATATATATACATATATATATATATATATATATATATATACATATATATATATATATATACATATATATATACACACACACACACATATATATACACACAATAAATATTTATACTGTATATAAAATATACGCAAATATATATTATATATACACACACTAATATATATATATATATATGTGTGTGTGTGTGTGTGTGTGTGTGTGTTCAATAGTTTGCATTGTAACAAAAATAAATAAATAAATAAATAAAAACATTAAAATTATATATGTTCAACAGTTTGCATTCAAATAAAATTGTTTTTTTTTATAGATTCAGAGGTTAATTTAAACAAAAACAATAAATAAATACTGCATATTAAGGTGTTAACACCAACAAAAAAAAACAACCTTCAAATATCTGTTCAACATTTGCATTAAAATAATAAGGAAAATTATGTATAATAGGATGAAAAAAAATACGATATCTGTTGAGAGGTTTGCATTAAAACATAAATAATTAAATAAGTAAGTATGTAAATAAATAAATAATTATAACTAAAGACATAAATGCTGCATATTAAGGTGTTCACACTGAAAAATCCAAACAATATTTGTTCAATGTCTTGCATTTAAGCGAAATAAAGAAATACATTTATTCATTGAAGATTGAATGTATTAAGATTTTAATGTCTAAATGTTTGCTCTTGTCCTAACAGATGTCATACACTTCCACCGCACACGCCACGCTATTCCTCTCCTCGGTTTTACCGAATTTGTTTTATTTCTAAAGATAAATAGCAAATCAACGTACAATGTTCCACCCAGAAACCACAGCATGCACAACATTTTGCTCTCCACTGGATTGTGATGAATCATTAATACAGTACCTACCTCGTCATGTGGAATGCGTTTGAAGCCGTACTTTCCCAGTCCTATAATAGACTGACTTAAGGAGAACGACGTGTGCACGTACACCGAGGTTTTATTTCCAACATCTTCCTCGAAGCCTTTGGTGACCGCTCCGTTCACTCTGTTCGAAACAGAAGTTAAAAGATCGGCACGGTATACGAGTCCTCGTTATCAGTGCATGTTGGAGTGCCATTCTCAGGCGGCAAACAATTTCACAGAAAGAACGGCAGGAGCTGCAGGTACTTCTCTGACCGAAAGACGTAATCGTGAGAGTCGATCTCGGTGCCCATTCTGGAGCCGTTGAGAATGCCACCGGTGCCAACTACAGCGCAGCGAATGCATCCATCGGTTGACCCACTGGGCACTGGTAAAAGCTGATAGTATTTAGGCTTCGGGATCAAATCGACTGACCTTTTGATGTCTTTAAGGAAACTCCAAAAAAAAAAAAAAAAAAAAGGAAGAAAAATAAGTAGGAAATTTTTATTTATTAGGTTTAGTGTACATTTCACATATCTGATATGACACAGTATACATAATATCTTATCAGATCGATGAATCACATGAACACACTGAGCAAACCACATTGTTTGCACAATCACTGAACCACTTATTTTTTACCCAAAGTACTCACCGGTATAATTATATTCCATAAACCCATACGGGTTGTTGAAGTGCGCCATACGGTTCCACTCGCTCACATTGAGGTGGCCGTTGTGAAGCCAAAGCTGGATATTCCACATCGCAGCCTCCTGAAACTCTTTATCTTTGGAGTTCTGGAGAGACTTTGAACAGACCTAAACACAGTCATTTATTGTGTTAGATAAAGCGCAAGACAACAGGAAATCATCCGTAGCACCATCTCGTCTATCACATTCTGTCTAGCAATAGAAGGAAAATCGGACCGGCCGTCGTGCTTCACTCCTCTGCATATAGACCTCATCGAAGTCCCACTTGGGCAACTTTGTGAACTTTTTCTTATAGAGGATGGGAATTGGAGTTATGTTGATCGGATGTTTAAGCTCCGACGTCCTTAAAGTCGCACGATTCACCGACGCTCCTTCCGTTGTTTTTCCAGAAGACAAATTCAGCAACGGCGTCACAGTAGGGGTTATAAGCGCTCCCCAAAAGAATTGCGGTTTCCTTGTCGGATGATGGTCTACATAGGAACTTGAACAGTAAAAGTGGTGAAAGAAATGAATCATTATTTGAAAGTACCTCTGACATGACTGTATAAGCACAGGTATAACTGTGAGCGATTTCTATTCTAAAGATCAAACGTCCAGCTCTTACAGGTAGCATAAATCACAATTTATACAAGAAATAAACAAACGTACCTAGACATCCTGTTCCAAATGACCACATATATCAGTCCACAGCAAAACAGCAATGCTGCAACGGTGACTACTTGGATCTGCATAGTTCAGGGTTGCCTTGCCCTATATGAGACTTGTTTGAATATAAGGGTGTGTGATGCTGAGTGGCTTTATATCTGCCTCCACAGAGGGACAAGTGTGGTCTACACCAATGCAAATTTGTAACGTGCACATGTGACGGTACAGTAAGTTATTACAAATGTATTGCTTAAACCTACTCATTAAGAGTTAATGACTCTGTAAGACTCATTAAATCTCTTAGAGATTTAAACTCTAAGAGATTTTACACGTACTAATACAGTATTATTGAATGAAATATGATATATTTTCATGAGCAGATTTGTCATACTGCATTTTTACAGACTCAACACTGAACGAAATCATGATTCTGCCATAATAATTAGATTCTGTTAACACAGGGACCTGCAAAGTAGTCTGACATAAACTGAACAGATGAAGAGTCCTCTCCGAAAGTGTCGGAACAGCAAGATCATGTCCTCATATTTACATCCAGATGTGTGTTGAACCCACCCAATTTTGCAAGTGATCAGAAATATCGGAACACGTACCTGAGAGGTGTTTTTTGCTGCCCGGTTGTGACCTGTTACATTGATTGTTTAAAGAATTAATAGCTCTGAATGTGTACTCGTGGTTTGAGCCCTAGATTTCACCTGTGAAGACCATATTTGTTATGAAGGATAAACCAACATGAAGATCAGAGAGCTGTCTATGGGAGAAAAGCAAGCCATTTTGAAGCTGAGAAAAAGAGAGAAAATCTATCAGAGCCATTTGACAAGTATTGGGCATAGCCAATAGAACAATCTGGAATGTCCTGAAAAAGAAGGAAACCAATGCTGTACTGACAGCCAGACGGGGAACAGATCGACCAAGGAAAACAACAGCAGTTGTTGATGACAGAAACATTGTGAGAGCTATGAAGAAAAACCCAAAAACAATAGTCAGCGACATCACCAACAACAAAAATAAACACCAGAGGCGGCTTTGACGCACACAGACTGCAGTGGTGCAGGGTGTGCGGTGGCGGCTCTATCTTGGTTTCGTCTGACCATAGAACCCGATCCCATTTGAAGTTCCAGTAGTGTCTGGCAAACTGAAGACGCTCGAGTTTGTTTTTGGATGAGAGTAGAGGCTTTTTTCTTGAAACCCTTCCAAACAACTTGTGGTGATGTAGGTGACTTCAGATTGTAGTTTTGGAGACTTTCTGACCCCAAGACGCACCTAACTTCTGCAATTCTCCAGCTGTGATCCTTGGAGATTTTTATCCACTCGAACCGTCCTCTTCACAGTGCGTTGAGACGATATAGACACACGTCCAATTCCAGCTCGATTCATAACACTTCCAGTTGACTGGAACTTCTTAATTATTGCCCTGATGGTGGAAATGGGCATTTTCACTGCTTGTGCTATTTTCTTATAGCCACGCCCCAGTTTGTGAAGCTCAACAACCTTTTGCTGCACATCACAGCTATACTCCTTGGTCTTACCCATCGTTATGAATGACTAAGGGAATTTGGCCTGTGTGTTAACTCATATTTATACCCCTGTGAACAGGTATTCATGGTTGAACAATTTCTTGTTCCTAGTCACCTAAGTGTACTAAAAAATTAAAATATCAATGGGAATATATCTCAAATATATTTCTCTCATATGAATTCATAGGGGTGTCAATAATTGGTGCACAACTATATTTAACAAAGATTTATAAAAAAAAAAAAAAAAAGAAAAAAAAAACAAACTGGCTTGTGTTCGCAATTGTTTGATATCCATGAGAGCAGAATATTTGTATAAATTGATCAAACAAATTATTAAAAGATTAAACAATATACACCGCATTCTTTGGTCATATTTACCAAGGGTGCAGATTAGCTGACATGAAACAAGATGTTCTATGATGAGTAAATGCAGTGATAAAATACCTGTCAGACTGGGGCTACTGTAAACATTAGGCTTTGTTTGGTTTAAAAAGAATATATTACTGCTGCAGCTCCTCAGCTACATCCAGTACAGCTATATAGTCATATAAATGTTCGTACAGTCAGAGATTAGGATAGGCAGTCCATACAGGATATCATGGTTTTCTTTTTGCGACCAAAAATGCTTGCTTTAACTGCATCATTTTTTTTTTTTCCAAACGTTGCGAAACTTCAAATTTGGCAAAATTACAATTGTGAAAAATTTTTTGCACAGCCTTTCGCAGTTTTGGTAAATGAGACCTTTCAGCTGTACTCAAGTGAATCAAAGAGGGCTTTGCCTAAATGCGCGTTGTGATGACATCACTTGGTGTGTTTTGGCCCAAATCTGCAGAGATTTTTTTTTTTAATTGCAAGCTCCTCCGAATATTGCAGAGTTTGCTTGATTTTTGCATTCATTTCTGTAATCGCAAAATCCTGCTGGGATTGTATACATAGCTGTAATCAGTATTCAACATGAATGAAGACTTTCACTTTGCCTGTGTCAATAAAGTGTGGATTTGGAGGAGGACAACAGGGTTTAGGACACCAGCAGAACAAACAGGATGCAATTTGACTCGGTTTGGAGTGCCTGAGCCAAGAGTCTGAATATGTACTGCAAAAGTTCCACCAAAAAACATTTTTCACTTGGGAACTGAGGGGCCCAAACCCTGAAACCCTGACCATTATTACCATTATCCTTATTGGCGTTGTGCATTCAGATAGTTAGCGTTCTCCTGGCATCCCAGATTCATTTGTCGCTGCCACTCCAGAGAACATATTTACACAATCCAGTGGCAGTGTGCTTTACACTTGGCATTGTATGAAGAAGAATAAACCTTTGTACATTTTTTCTTCGCATATCCTAGCTTGTTAGGAAGCTAGGGTCGGAGCACAGGATCAGCGATGATATGGCACCTGTAAAGCAGATAGGGTTAAGGGTTAAGTCTTGCTCAAAGGCCCAACAGTTTGCTGGAGTTTGATCCCCGCACCTTAACCATTGAGCCACCACTGCAGCTGCTTGGCCGTGGAAACTCATGTCGTGAAACTCCTGACGCACAGCTTTCATGCTAATGTTGCTTCCAGAGGCAGTTTGGAACTCTGTGCTGAGGGATGCAACAGAGGACAGGTGACCTTCAGTATGCATTGGCCCTGCTCTGTAAGTTTGAATGATCTACTGCTTCCACTTCCCATTTGACAAGGGCAGAAATTTCACAAACTGACTTATGGCAAAGGTGGGGTTCTATGTGCAACCTGTCATGTGTAAAGTTATTGAGATCTTCAGTACTGTATATATAGTATCTCACAAATGTGAGTACACCCCTCACATTTTTGTAAATATCTGATTATATCTTTTCATGTGACAACACTGAAGAAATGACACTTGCTACAATGACACTTGACACACTGCTACAATGTAAAGTAGTGAATGTAATAATAATGTCTCCAGACCTAAACCCTGTTGGGCATCTGTGGGGCATCCTCAAACGGAAGGTAGAGGAGCACAAGGTCTCTAACATCCACCAGCTCCGTGATGTCGTCATGGAGGAGTGGAAGAGGACTCCAGTGGCAACCTGTGAAGCTCTGGTGAACTCCATGCCCAAGAGGGTTAAGGCAGTGCTGGAAAATAATGGTGGCCACACAAAATACTGACACTTTGGGCCCAATTTGGACATTTTCACTTAGGGGTGTACTCACTTTTGTTGCCAGCGGTTTAGACATTAATGGCGGTTTAGACATTAATGTCTGTGTGTTGAGTTATTTTGAGGGAACAGCAAATTTACACTGTTGCACAAGCTGTACACTCTGTACTTTACATTGTAGCAAAGTGTCATTTCTTCAGTGTTGTCACATGAAAAGGTATAATCAAATATTTACAAAAATGGGAGGGGTGTACTCACTTTTGGGAGATATTATAAAGAGCTAGCAGTGGTTGCTTAGTGGTTAAGGCTCTGGGTTACTGATCGGAAGGGCGGGGGTTCAAGCCCCAGCACTGCCAAACTGCCACTGTTGGGCCCTTGAGCAAGGCCTTTAACCCTCTCTGCTCCAGGGGGCGCTGTATCATGGCTGACCCTGTGCTCCGACCCCAACTTCCTGACAGGCTTGGGTATGCGAAGAAAACAATTTCACTGTGCTCTACTGTATATGTGACCAATAAAGACTCATTTTATATATATACATACACTGTATATATGCAGTAAAAAAGCATGAGCAGTCTCGTATATACTTTGCGCTTTTCTATCAGGAAACTGGATGATAAGATTTTAAAAATGTCTTGGAGAAGTTCTTTTGGAGAATTTGACTTTGTAGGTAAAACCCAGCGTTTTGTGCAATATGTTACTTTCTTTACTGACACAGAAAGATTTTTCTATACATTATAAAACAATAAAAATGTTTTTGTACTGACTCCATAATGCAGAGGTCATAAAATAAACATCTGGAACATAATCTGTGTTTAAAAAAAACAAAACAAAAACAAACAGGGTGCCCAGGATTAATATTACACACATACATATGCACACACAGTGGGATCACACTGAAAATCTGGAATTTTCTTTATATTTAAACCTGGGGAAAAATGTTTGAAAATTCTACAACAAAAAAGGAAAAGATCAACATCTTGACTATTCGTTATTCAAGATGCTGCACATTTTATAGGTCACTATTTAAAATCATTTGTGGTGCTGATCATGTTTCCTTTATAGGAAAAGTCCGTAACAGTGACCAAACAGAAAGTGCCAAACAGAAACATTGTTACTAGTGCTCTCAGACTTTTGGACCCCACTCTGTCCACTTTAATAGGAACACTTGTACACCGGCACATTTATGCAGTTACGCAATCAGCCAATCATGTGAGAGCATGAGTGGAGTTTGGATGAATCTGTGCCCATGATAGCCTCAGATTCCTGTTCTTGGCTGAAAGGAGTGGAACCCAAAGTGGTCTTCTGCTGCATTAATAGATAACTGCATGAATGTGCAGGTGTTCCTAATAAAGTGGAAGTATATATATATGTATATATATTATATATATATATATATATATATATATATATATATATATATATATATATATATATCTACATATATATATATTATATCTATATATATATATATATCTATATATATCTATATATATATATATAAATACACACACATACAGTGGAGGAAATACGTATTGAACGTGTCAACCTTTTCTTTTTTTCCCAGTAAATAATATTTCCAATGAGGTTATTCACATGAAATTTTCACCAGACATCAGTATTAACTCAAGAAACCCGGAAATATAAAGAATTCACAACATTATGGTGCCTCCTGCCTCCAAGTGTTTCTGGAGCTCTTTCCGAGTGGTCCTTGGCTCTTGGGCTACTCTTCTGACTATTCTTCTGACTCCCTGGTCAGTAAACTTGCGAGGAGCTCCTGTGCGTGGCCGGTTGATGACGGAGTGATGTTGCTTCCACTTGTGGATAATGACCCCGATGGTGCTTACTGGAGGATTCAGAAGTTTTGAAATACGTCTGTATTCGATTCCATCAATATGTTTTGCAACAATAAGGTTGTGAAGGTCTTGGGAGAGCTCTTTGCTTTTACCCATCATGAGATGTTTCTTCTGTGACACCTTGGTAACGAAAAACCTTTTTACTTACTGTGTTATTTACTTTTTACTTACTGATTTCAGCTGGTTTCTTGCCTTACCTTGCCTTGGAGAACTGCATATTCTTAGTGTGTTCAATACTTTTTCCCCGTGTCATTCCACTTTATTAAACATAACTTTATTTATGGACTTTAACGTTGTGAATTCTTTATATTTCCGGATTTCTTGAGTTAATACTGATGTCTGGTGAAAATTTCATGTGAATAACCTCATTGGAAATATTATTTACAAAAAAATGTTGATGCATCAAATACTTATTTACCCCACTGTATGTATGTGTGTATATATATATATTATATATATATATATATATATATATATATATAATATATATATATTATATATATATATAATATATATATTATATATATATATATATATATATTATATATATATATATATATATATATAATATATATATATATATATATATATATATATATATATATATATACATACAAAGATATATATATATATATATATACGAAGATATATACATAGATAACTACTACATCTATACCTAATTAACAAGGTTGTTAATATGTGTCCAGTGTAAGTCTAAGACACATTGAGCTTCATTAATTACCCAGTTTTTCCTCACATTATGACAGACAGAATTATTTTCATGCTGTTCCAGACTTTAAAACTAACCCCCCCCCCCACCCTGGGAAACTCCACCCCTCAACCCCACTTCTGAACAGCAGCAACCGCGAGTAATAGTGTCAACTTTCCATTTCGGTGATGGCAGACCAGTGCTTGGTGCAGTTCTTTTAGACAGAGTAAAGCTTAAGCTGTTCCTCCATGTCTTTCTCCGTCACCTCCCCGAATGTGTCCTGGTTTTCTCGAAGCAGCTTGAAGATTGCCGCGAGCTGCTCCCGCTGAACTCTGAAACGAACACGTTCAAGAAACACGTAGAGACATGAGAAACGGACAGTGTACGGGCGATTTTAACAGAAGGTCCATTGTGAGACCAATATCGCTAATAGGCGGTGTGGAAATGACATTGTTTACACTCTTACCTGCGCAAAAAGTCTGTCATTTAGAGGCGGTCCATATTTACAAAGGGATTTGTTTGCAGCGCCTTTCTTTGCTCATTGCTCATATGGCTAACACGTAAGCTAAAGCTAAATTTCATTTTACACATCTGTTCCTCTCACATATAAATCTCTGTACAGTAGAACTTCTGAACAAAAGGGTTTTGGTACTACAGATGCCCTTGTTTTGTAAAGCCTGGTGCTTGTTCAAGCACTTAAAATGAAGTTCTGACAACATGGAATATTCACTTTTTTCAAAACAGCACAATGTGCAAAGTACACGTGTTGAAACAGCACAGTGGAGATGCTGCAGTTTTCTGTGTCTCAGGATTATAACATGTAGGTCAACGAGACTTAAACTATCCTCATCATCCAACCTAATTTTACTACACTAAACGTTTCTGCTTTCAGAATCACATTTATTCATAAACACCTATTCGACTGAGCTTCTGGACTCTGAGTATGTTTCTCTCCACTCTTCTTCAGGGTTATATATTTGTTAAATATAGGTGTACACCCCTATGAAGTACAACCCCAATTCTGAAAAAGTTGGGACAGTATGGAAAAGGCAAAAAAAACCAAAAGAGTCATTTGATAGTTCACTTGACCCTGTACTATATTGAAAACACATGATTAAGACATTATTTGATGTTTTAATTTGTGAATTTAATTAAATGTTGAAAATATAAACTCATCTCAAATCTGATGACTACAGCACACTCTAAAAAAGTTGGGACAGTCGACTGTTTACCGCTGTGTAACATTAGATTTTCTTTTAATAACACTTATTAAGCGTTTGGACGCTGAGTGAAGACACCAGTTGGTTAAGTTTAGCAAACGGAATTTTCCCCCCATTCATCCATTATGCATTTCTTCAGCTGCACAACTGTACAGGGCCTTTGTCGCCTTATTTTGCGCTTCATAATGCACCACACATTCTCAACGGGAGACAGGTCAGGACTGCAGCAGGCCATGCTCGCACCCGCACTCTCTGTTTACGCAACCATGCGCTTGTAATCCGGCCAGAATGTGGTTTGGCGTTGTCCTGCTCTGGACGGCAGCGCATGTTGCTCCAAAATGTGTACATATCTTTCTGCATTAATGCTGCCCTCACAGATGTGTAAGTTCCCCATGCTATGTGCACTGACACAACCCCATACCATGACAGACACTGGGTTTTGGACCTGACGCTGATAACAGCTCAGATGGTCCTTTTTACTCTTTGGCCCGGAGAACATGACGGCTGTTTTGTACAAAAACTATTTGGAATGTCGACTCGTCGGACCACAAAACAAGATTCCACTGTGCTACTGTCCATCTCAGATGAGACCAAGCCCAGAGAAGTCTACGGTGCGTCTGGACAGTGTTGATGTATGGCTTCTGTGTTGCATAGTAAAGCCTTAACCTGTATCTGTGGATGCAGCGGCGAATGGTGTCGCCTGACAAAGATTTACCAAAGAATTCCCGAACCCACGTCAGGATCTCCATTACAGACTCATGAGGGTTTTTAACACAGTGACGTCTGAGGGATCGGAGATCACACGCATTCAGAAGTGGTTTTCAGCCTTGCCCTTTACACACAGAGATTTGACCGGATTCCTTGAATCTTTTAATTATATTGTGCACTGTAGAAGGTGAAATACCCAAAATCCTACCGATTTGTCTTTGGGGAATGTTGTTCTCAAAGTGTTGGATTCTGTTGGCAGATTGGCGAGTCTCGACCCATCCTTGCTCTTGAAGGACAAGGCCTTTTTGGAGGCTCTTTTTTTGCAGCATTTTCCATACTGTCCCAACTTTTTCAGAATTGGGGTTGTACATCACCACAAGGTGTTTGGAAGGGTTTCAAGAAAAAAGCCTCTACTCTCATCCAAAAACAAACTCGAGCGTCTTCAGTTTGCCAGACACTACTGGAACTTCAAATGGGATCGGGTTCTACGGTCAGATGAAACCAAAATAGAGCTTTTTGGTAATAAACACCAGAGGTGATTTTGGTGCACACAGAGAGGTAGTCATATGGAAAAGTACCTCATGCCCACGGTTAAATATGGAGGTGGATCTTTAATGTTTTGTGGCTGTTTTTCTGCCAGAGGACCTGGACATTTTGTTAGGATACACGGCATCATGGACTCCATCAAATATCAACAGATATTAAATGAAAACCTGACTGCCTCTGACAGAAAGCTTCAAATGGGTCGTGGTTGGATCTTCCAGCAGGACAATGATCCAAAACATACATCAAAATCAACACAAAAATGGTTTACTGACCACAAAATCAAGGTCCTGCCATGACCATCCCAGTCCCCTGACCCGAACCCCATAGAAAACCTGTGGGGTGAACTGAAGAGGAGAGTCCACCAGCGTGGACCTCGAAATGTGGAGGATCTGGAGAGATTCTGCATGGAGGAACGCTCTCAGATCCCTTGCCATGTATTCTCTAACCTCATCAGGCATTATAGGAGAAGACTCAGAGCTGTTATCTTGGCAAAAAGAGGTAGCACAAAGTATTGACTAAAAGGGCACCAATAATGGTTGCACAACTATATTTAACAAAGATTTGCTGGGGATAAACCTGTGTTGTGTTTACAATTGTTTGATATCCATGAGAGCAGAGTATTTTTGTGAATTTTTTTAACAAACATCTATCTTCTATACCGCTTATCCTTCCTTCAGGGTCACGGGGAAACCTGGAGCCTATCCCAGGGAGCATGGGGCACAAGGCGGGTTACACCCTGGACAGGGTGCCAATCCATCGCAGGGCACAATCACGTACACACTCACACACAAATTCATACACTACGGACACTTTGGACAATCAGCCTACCATGCATGTCTTTGAACCAGAGGAGGAAAGCGGAGTACCCGGAGGAAACCCCCGCAGCACAGGGAGAACATGCAAACTCCGCACACACAGGGCTACAGAGGGAATCGAGCCCCCAACCCTGGCGGTGTGAGGTGACTGTTCTAACCACTAAGCCACTGTGCACCCTTAACAAAAGATCAAAAGGGCACTGTAACTTTATTTTTTTAGAGCATTTTTTTTCCTACATCAAAGGAAGTTTACTTAGGCAAAAAAGTTTAATGAAGCACAACTAAAAAGAGCTCAGAAAAAAGCTTGAGATCTTAAACATGCAAATAAATTTTTCCTCCAGTTATGAATATATGAAAATCTGAAATGCACTCCACCAGTGACACTGGTTTTGACAGTTCTACTATTTACACACTCTTACAGCAAGGTGTTTGAATTTTAGTGTGTGCACAGAATAAATAGTTCTAGAGTCATTCCATGCATATGAGAGAGAGACAAAGAGGGAGAAATGTCTACCTCTGTTCTTCCTCCAGCTCTTCTTTACTCATCATCTTCTCAAGCTGGCTCGTCCGCAACATACCCGGCATGTACCTTAGGGTCTGATCCTCATCACCCATCCTGTTTACTGTAACACACACACACACATACAATTATACTTATATATACTGGCTGGTGGCCCTGTCAATCACAAAATTAAAATCAGTTGAGCGGCATTTTGCATATCACATTATATATATATATATATATATATATATATACACACACACACACACACACACACATATATACATACATACACACACACACATAGTATCTCACAAAAGTGAGTACACCCCTCACATTTTTGTAAATATTTGATTATATCTTTTCATGTGACAACACTGAAGAAATGACACTTTGCTACAATGTAAAGTAGTGAGTGTACAGCTTGTGTAACAATATAAATTTGCTGTCCCCTCAAAATAACTCAACACACAGACATTAATGTCTAAACCACTGGCAATGAAAGTGAGTACATCCCTAAGTGAAAATGTCCAAATTGGGCCCAAAGTGTGGCCACCATTATTTTCCAGCACTGCCTTAACCCTCTTGGGCATGGAGTTCACCAGAGCTTAACAGGTTGCCACTGGAGTCCTCTTCCACTCCTCCATGATGACATCACGGAGCTGGTGGATGTTAGAGACCTTGTGCTCCTCCACCTTCCGTTTGAGGATGCCCCACAGATGCTCAATAGGGCTTAGGTCTGGAGACATGCTTGGCCAGTCACCTTCACCCTCAGCTTCTTTAGCAAGGCAGTGGTCGTCTTGGAGGTGTGTTTGATGTCGTTATCATGCTGGAATACTGCCCTGCGGCCCAGTCTCCGAAGGGAGGGGATCATGCTCTGCTTCAGTATGTCACAGTACATGTTGGCGTTCATGGTTCCCTCAATGATCTGTAGCTCCCCAGTGCCGGCAGCACTCATGCAGCCCCAGACCATGACACTCCCACCACCATGCTTGACTGAAGACAAGACACACCTGTATTTGTACTCCTCACCTGGTTGCCGCCACACACGCTTGACATCATCTGAACCAAATAAGTTTATCTTGGTCTCATCAGACAACAGGACATGGTTTCAGTAAACCGTGCCCTTGGTCTGCTTGTCTTCAACAGACTGTTTGCAGGCTTTCTTGTGCATCATCTTTAGAAGAGGCTTCCTTCTTGGACGACAGCCATGCAGACCAATTTGATGCAGTGTGCGGCGTATGGTCTGAGCACTGACAGGCTGACCCCACACCCCTTCAATCTCTGCAGCAATGCTGGCAGCACTCGTACGTCTATTTCCCAAAGACAACCTCTGGATATGACGCTGCGCACGTGCACTCTGCCTTTTCTGAGTGGAACCTGTCCTGTTAAACCGCTGTATGGTCTTGGCCACCGTGCTGCAGCTCAGTGTCAGGATCTTTGCAATCTTCTTATATCCTAGGCCATCTTTATGTAGAGCAACAATTCTTTTTTTCAGATCCTCAGAGATTTCTTTGCCATGAAGTGCCATGTTGAACTTCCAGTTCCAATGAGGGAGTGTGAGAGCGAGGACACCAAATTTAACACACCTGCTCCCCATTCACACCTGAGACCTTGTAACACTAACAAGTCACATGACACCGGGGAGGGAAAATGGCTAATTGGGCCCTATTTGGACATTTTCACTTAGGGGTGTACTCACTTTTGTTGCCAGCGGTTTAGACATTAATGGCTGTGTGTTGAGTTATTTTGAGGGGATGGCAAATTTACACTGTTACACAAGCTGTACACTCACTACTTTACATTGTAGCAAAGCATCATTTCTTCAGTGTTGAACATCATGTGAGTGGGAGGTTTGTTCTTTCATACGAGCAATAGGTCACAAATGAAACCTGTGGGTGTGAGCGAGCAGGGGACAAAGAATAACCATTAACATGAATGTAAACATTATAGCATTCATTCATCCTTATCGTAACTGCCTGGTCAGGGCTGCAGTGGTTTAAATTAGTACTACTTTGCTTATATTTTGGAAAATAGACTAACTAAAGTCACTACCACATGTCACAGGCAGGTACAACAAAATAACTGCATAAGAATGGCATTGGGGGGGGGGGGGGGGGGTAAATAAATAAATAAACACACACACTTTTTCAAAAAGTGGTCTGTGTCCATTTTCAGTTTAAACCCAAAAACGAACACAGATGTTTGGAGCGTTAAACAGATAAGAGATACAGAAACAGATACAGGAACTGAGTTACCCTTAACACCTACTAGAGTTTTTGTTTCGTTCTTTCTTTCTTTCCACTGTTCAGGAACATGGACCTTATTTACGAATATGGCACTGTGCAAGTTTTCTTGCTGTTTAATGTTGTGATATTACTGTGAACTCATACGCCCTGCTTGGGCATGTCCAACAAGACAGTGTTTGGTAAAATATCATTGCCAAATATACAGCAAGAGGTCATGAATCTGGTCCAGACACCAGTGACTTTAGCTTTGTTCATACTGCAAAACAAACTCATTTTCCTCATTACATACTGTTTTTATCTCATGGCCATTATTTACTATGAAGGAGTGAGTGTTCCACACACGTTTACCTTAATGAACACCCTGGACCAGTGGTTCTCAATACAGGGGGACGCGGAGAGATCGGAACGGGGCGCAAATTTTTTTCAAGAAAGAAAAAAAAAAAAACAAACAAAAAAAAAAACACAGACAGGGCTTTCATTACATCATTTGGGTACTCGGTGTATTTTATTGCTTTTCAAATAGAGTGTGCATAAATGAAAAACCCCGCATTCCCATTATAGATAGATAGATAGATAAATATATAGATAGATTTTTAGATAGAATAGATAATCATTATACCTGGTTTATACCGGTCTCCTCCAATATGGAGGGGGGGGGGATGTGCCACATGATAAGGGAGGCTTGGGGGGCTTTAGTTATAAAAGGTTGTGAGCCTCTGGTCTAGACTCTATGCTTCTGGCTTAAATATCATTTCTGCAAAATACAGATCAAAGTCCATGCCAACACATGAACAACTGCAGAATGATCCAGATAAGATTTTGTTCATTTAGTTTATGATAGGATCATCACATTCTAGACGTGAAATATTTAACATTTTTAAAAGGTGCTTTTGTAAGACTTTAATGCTAAAACTAAAACACCCGTTATTCGAGACAATGTATATATTTTACATGAAGGTGGGAACATAATATTGGCACTATAGCTGGTTACCTCTGCATCACACAGCATGTGGCATTCAGGCTTTAATCATCTTTAAACACATATTTTACTGCATGTGACGCAGATGTCTTTTGCTTATCTACGTTTATGTTTAACCAGACAGCAACTGAAACTATTCTCCACCACTGACACCATCTGCCGCTGCATTTTGCATTAAACCATGTATTCATATCAATATAAAACTGATAAGCAAAAGAGGAAAACCTCAGAACGCTGGACCTACAGAGAAAACTGCGAAACAAAGGCAAAGCTAACGAGGGGAAAAAACAGAGAAAAATATTTAAAGAATTAAAGGAAAGCTAGCATGTATCTTACTCTTATCAGTCAGGATCAGTTATCTGATTGAGTGCAGAGGTTTCCAGACCTAATGGTTTCTGGATTGAGAAAAAAAGTGAAACGCTGTGGGAAAGACAGTTGCACGTTTCTCTGACGAATACTTTATTTATTTTACAAGTGTGGTATACCACAAGCCTATAAAACTAAAAAT